>NC_141765.1:69976264-70298264 GCF_982258835.1 Parasteatoda tepidariorum
TCTTCAAGAAAAAAATATTTATTCCTTACTTTTTACAGAAAACAAAACAAAAATAACGGCTATTCTCATATATTTTTTTTTTTATACCGATTGCTGAATAATACACTACTAACTTTTTTGGAACCATAAATGTTTATTTTTCACTTCATGAGTAATGTTTAATGTTATAGCTCTATAATTTTATTTTCAAAAAATAATCAAAATGTAGCTTCTACCAGCTTATCAAAATATTTAGGGAAATTTTGATAGCACAAGAACAGATGCTTGTTCAGTCAATCCCATTCTTTTAATACAATATGACATCAATCATTTCACTTGGATAATGCATAATAATAATGTTTTCATTAAAAAGTAATTTTTATTGATTTATTTTTTACAGAAAATATTTGCAATTTTTAAGGAAAAAAAATGTAGAAAATTTAATTTTTTGAAAAATTAATTTGGAAAGAGATATATAATTAAGGGGCAGAATTCAGCCCACTGAATTTTACAAAGACTGATTTCAGTCCCCATGACTGAAGAGTGACACCCATGAGAATTAAACTGTTTCTTAATCTAAGTTTTACCAGGAAAAAAAAAAAGCTTTGTCATTTTTGGAAAGATTATAAAAACTTAGTATATTTTCTGTTATAATCATGAATAACTTTAAAAATTTCTAGAGTAAATAAATTAAAAACAATCATGTGCTAGCTTAATTTTCTTGTTCAATATTCCCAGAAAATATGAGACTAAATCAAAACTAAAACATTCACTTCATTATTATTATTAAATCATAAGTTCTGCATTTCTGCTTCTTCTGTATTCTTATTAGATTTCAGGAAGATATTGTTTCTCAGGCATGCATAGTATTTTTTACCAATTTATCACTTTCATGATAAATTGAAAATTATGAGAATAACTCTTTAGCATTAGCTACAAAAATCACAAGTATAATAATTTATTAAAACATCTTTCTCCTTCACTTTCAACTGAAGAAAAAAAACAAAAAGGTGTAAGACCTCTAAAGGAAAATGGCACACAAAGTTTAAGAGTTAATGCTAAAAATTATTTTAACATAAACTAGAAGTTCTACTCACTGCTTGCTATTGCTCTCCAATCCCCAACACACTGTTAACACTGTTCTGCTTTGTAATCTGAGCTTTATTTTAAATAAATATTTGGAGCATTTCCTACATACAATCTATTTATTAAATTTTTCCATTTATTAGTTTCCATTCCATTTATTAGTTTTTATTATTCCTTAATCTTTTTGTTTAAAAGTAAAAATTTAACAAATTTTAAATACGACTCATTCTAAACTATATTACTCTATAGAAAAAGTGAAGCAGGTGCCGGCTATGAAAGTCTTAAGTAGAAAAGTAAGGCAAAAACTTTAAGCTGAAGAATGAGAAAGGGTTTGAAATGGATAAAAAAATAAAATTCAATACAAGTACCCAGTCTAATGTAAACTTTCTTTACATGTATATTTGGATTTTATTTTTTTATTAAAAAAATTATGGACGGAACTTATCTTTTACCACATATCTTTTTCAATTAGAATAATCTGCTACTTAGGTAAAACATTTTACATACCTTCAAAGTTTTTAGAATTGCCTCTTTTACGAAGTTTTCTTTGGTTTCCATTAGAACTGTCCTTTTTTGATAAGCCAAAGGTATGCAAGTCAAGTTTTCTTTTTGCCTAAAATAAATTAGTATACATTGAAAAAAAATTTAAAATCAAAAGGAAAAAAAAAAACTTTTCTGGTTTAAAAGCTGATAAATCAAAGGATCTATTGTAAAAATGTATTAAGCATTCATTTTCATGAGTGGAAACTTAAAAACTATTTCATGCTGTCTCTAAAATTAAATGTCTTTAAAAAATGTCTCCTTAAATTAAAAAAAAAAAAAAAAAAAAAGGTATATGAATGAATTCAGGGTTCAAAACAAGAAATCATTAGTCGGAATTTTGACATAAACATTTAAATTGACGCCTAGAAAATTCTACCCGGAGATCATTTTTACTCTTATCTTTTAAAATACCTTTACTATTGCGGTTCAACAACTGACCGAGTTATTTGACAGGCGGAAAGTCACGAGTATGATGTCACTAGCTCTGCGTGTCGCCAGGTGTCTAGAATGGAGTGTCTAGGAAGTAATGGAGGATTACTCAAGATTCAAAATAAGCAATCATAAGTCGGAATTTGTACCTAAAAATTTGAATTGATACCTACAAAATTGTACCCAGAGATAATTTTTACATCTAACTTTTAAAATCCCTTTACTCCTGCGATTCAACTGCTGACTGAGCTATTTGATGGGTGGGAAGTAACGAATATGACGTTATTGGCTTTGACTGTCGCATTGGCTGAGTGTCCAGACTGGAAGTATTGATTATGTCGTTAAACACTTAAGAGTCTCCGAGTGTGTTGAAGGAGAGAAGTTTCTTATCTCTCATCTGATGCTTTAGACACTGAAATCTCTACTTCTTTTGTCTGGGTTAGAGCATTTTCATTCTTAAACAAGCTTAAACACAAATATGTGAACTCAGAAAATTATGTTTATTATTTTTTGGATGATTTTCAACATAAAAATGAGGAAATCAATTACCTCTTATTCTTCACCAATAAATGGCACTAAAAATAAACAATGAAAATTGATAAAATTCTTTCAGAATAGTTTCAAAATTGTTTCCGTAAAAAAAATCTGATGAGAAGAAATTGGAAAAACAAAACAGTTAATGCAAGTACTATCAGTAATTGCAAAAACAATTACCATTACTAGAAATGCTGGAGATCATAATTTTATTACAATTGAATTTAATTTAATTTAATAAAAATGTTTATAATTTAATAATTTATAATTTAATAATTTAATAAATATGTTTCTATTATATGTCCTGTTATGAATCTGTCATTGTTGGCGTTATTGTCTGGTGGTCTAGGACTAAGATGAGCTCAGTCAGGTCTAGTCTTAACAGAGTGCAAAGAATGGTCTGTGTAGCCTTGTCAGGCTGTCTTTGGACCACTCCCACAGCTGCTCTAGCGAACTTACATGGGCTTCTCCGGGATAATCTACGCATTCTGAAAAACATTCCGAAATGTAAAAAAATTCCCTTCTTACAACAAAAATATTATTAATTTAAAAATTAATTCCGGAAAAAGAATCTTATTTGTCTTAAAAATATAATTTATTCAAAGAAATAAGGTTAAAATACACAAAGCAAAAAAAAAAATTATTTTAGTTTTATTTCCAGAAATAACTTCTAATTTCGGTTTTGACTGCCAGCAAAGCATACAAAAAAAATAATAATAATTAACTTCATTTCTAAAAATTGGAGATTAAAATTTTAAGAGTTTTGGAAAGCTAATAAACTAAACTTCGAATATGGATAGCAAAAAAAATTATAGAAATTTTCATCAAAATTGCTGATTTTCACCCAGTCGGATATCATAATAATTTATTTTTGCCTGAATTAAAATAAATTTACCACCACATATTTAACAAATGCATAGGGAGGAAAAAACCTGTTACCCAATAAAAAAAACTAATACAAGACAAAAATCTGAGTCTTCACTTTTTTTTTACTTGTTTAATCTTAGTAAAAAAAAAAAACACTGTACATGGTTTTTTATTTGTCTAGAGTCAAAGAGATAAGAAAAATTCAAATTAGAAATAAAAGTTTAATATGGTTGTTAAAAATAAAATTTGGATTGCTCTTAGTTCCAATAATATAATTTTTGGAATTATTCACATTCAAATCAAGGAGTCTGCATTGTATTAAATACAGACAAAAGAAATTGAGAAATAACCATTAAAATAATGGTTAGTTAACATAAGAAAAGCAATTCTCTCAAGTGAAATAAAAACATTTTTTTTTTTTTTTTACAATTTATCTCAGCCATAATCAATGGCATATAACCCAGTGACAAGAATTCGAATAAAACAGAGAAAAAATTTAACTAATTATATTATTTGAGATGGGTTCAACATAGCCATCTTCTAAGAGCATATAAAAACTATAAAAATAATTTTCTTTGCTAAAGTAGTTATTAATAATAACAGAACAATCCTTTAGTATGGAAATAAAACAATAAATAAATGCTTATAAAGTAAAATATTTTTTACAGACAGAACAAGAGTGAAGTTTAAAAGGCCTTTGTAAAATATTTTTTAAGGACTATTTATTTATTCATTAAAAGAACGGATTGAAAAAAAGGAACGTATACCAACAGATTTGAATTTCTGATTAGCAAAATATGGGAGGGGGGTCGCAATCTGGGAAATATTCCAGTAGTAATCCCAGTAGTTATGTCAGGAGAGGGGTCAGAATTTTGAACCTTTAATGATAGTTTTACTTTTTGCATAATTTCCCATATCCACGCGAAAAATAATTTCATTTAATTATTTATTTTGTATTTTACTTAATAGTTGAAAAACTTATAATTGTAAGTTATTCAAATTTTTACATCATTTTAAAGAAAGTAATTTTACAGGGCGAAATATAAAATTTGAGTAAACTCAGTTAAATAGTTCTAGAAAAAACAAATTTTAAATATACTTCCTTAAAATTTGATAATTGTGTAAATGTAATGATTCCTGCAGATAAACTGGTAAGCGTAAACAAAAACAACAAACTGGTAAACAAAACATATTTTATAAAGAAAACTGATAGAGCAGAAAAAATTGAGAATTCTATCTCTTGTTAATTCTACAAAGCATTTTGGTTTTAAAGAAATGATATAAATACGCCAATATAAACTTATTTACACCCATTATGTGCTTAATAAATTTCTTATCAAATTTTCTAAAGGTAACAAAAGTAACAAGGAATTTTTCGCATAATAAATAAAGTGTTTGTAACTTTTTTATGACTGACATTTAATAACCTTTTTTGAAATAATAGTTTAGATAAAATAATCATTAATCATTAATTCTTATTTGTAAATGTCTTGTGTCCTTGTCAGGTAACAAGACTTTAAATTCACCATTCTATAAAACTATTAAAATGTATCAAGTTTTCTTCCATAAATATGAAAAATAGAGATTTTTCTTTGTTATTCAGCAAAAAAGTTGTTCAATTTGAAATAAAAAGCTCATCAGTAAATGCAAATCAATGTGTAGCACCACAATGCATGTAACAACAATAAACAAACAGACAGAAAGAAGACTACTGCTAATGCTGAGTAAGAGTGCTCTCAGAATGTAGGGGTTATTTCAACTAGATTTTTCCTTTTTCTGATATTTCAGAATTGATATAAATTACATTGTTTATTTTCAATATTAATATTTACTGTTAGTTGATTATTTTTTAATCAAAATGGATTAAATCTTTGAAAGGCTGTTTAAATCGATTCATACTCGTTTTATTTTAAGATAGCTAATTTTTTTAAGATAGTTAATTCTTTTTCAAATAATGATGATTACATTTCAAATCTCGTTATGTTAAAAGCAAATTTCCAAATAATGTTTTTCGTCTACTATAATTTTGTATCATGCAGATCTTGGTGATAAATGTAATATAATGCAGCAACATTCATACATTGAGAAGCATTTCCTTTAATTTGAGCTGTCCATGTTATGTAGGCCAGCATTACCAGGAGCAACTACAAAAAATTTATTGCCTAAAGCTGGTTACTGCTCTTTCACACACCACTTTTGTTACAAAAATTTGAAGGTCTCTTGGTGAAAATGTGTAAAATAAAGTAAAGAAAATTGCTCTGTTGAATATTTAAAAAAATCAACCTCATTCAAACTTTTGAAATTGTTAGTTTTTTTTTACTTAGAAGTTTTTTTCTATCAATAAGTTAATATTTTACATTTCTGTACTTAATAACCTCAAAATAGTAACAAAATTTAATTAATATAAATAATCCTTTGGTAGTATATATATAAGTATAGTATATATATAAGTATTTCCTTCAGTAGCATAGCTAGAGGGGTCAAGAGGGGACATTGTGGGAGGGTTCTTAGCTCAGCTATAAATATGTATTTCAATAACAAAACAATTCAGTGAAACAAATTTTATTGTTTTAAAATATTGAATCTAACCGAAAGGAAAATACACTTTATGCAACAATGTTGGTGAATAACTTTTCATGCTCTAAAGTTTTTGTGTTGCCAACATAGTAATTTTAAAAAATAATTAACTACAAGTTCAAAATACAATACCTATGCGTAGTAACACCTGTTCCTGGGTATAGCCTTAGAGGGGACGAAATTTATGAAAAATAACTGAAAATAAATTCTAGAATAAACTGTTTTTCTTCTTCAAATATCACCAGTTTCATTGGCAAATTAAAGGAACCCAACCATAACAGTTTTCAAATTTATCAATTAATTGAGCAGGATGCCTATCACTAACATTGTAGGGTGAAACCTCTCGGGAGCAACTATTCTCTGTTCGACAGTAAAATGGTCATTAATGGAGGTTGTCGTTCTTAGGTGTTACCTCCATTGACTTCAAAATGTTATTGAACGTACATCATTTTTCCCAAACAATTTTAATTTCAGTCCATGTCATATTCTTAGTGCAGAAATACCACTTGTGTTGGCATCATGAAAACCGGATCAATGAATAAAACTTAGTGTCAATAAAAATGACACCTAATTATGAGTAAAAACAAATTTACCAATTATGAATGATAGAACTATTTCAAATAAATAAACAAATATGTTTTTTAATTAAGTTTGCATTTAATTTTATATAAAAAAAAAATTAGCTTTAAAAAGTAAGAAAAAGTTTGTGTGAATTGCTTAGTTTTTTTTTAAAGTTTTTTTCTAATTTTACTTTCAACTCTAAATCTCTATCAGAGATCGTCAAGAAGAGCTCTCTAAATGAGAGCCACTCACAATATTTGGAATACATTTGACTCTACTTATTTGTTTTGTTAACATTCTTCATTTTAATAATTTTCTCTGTTTCCTTATTTGATCTTTTCCATATTCGGTGCAGAGGTTTGCCCATAGCAGAGGTTAGAGGTTAGCTATTTCCACATGGTTTTTGAAATTTCAACATTATTATGGTATGCATCTTTTGCATTTGAGTTATCTCTTTCGGATGCGCTCAATTTGCAATGTCTTCATTGTAAATTTACGTACGATTGCTGATTTTTTATTTTAGTTGTTTTTCCGCTGATTATAAAATTTATTTTTTTTTAGCCATTCCCATATGTTTTTTTTCCCTTTTATCTTCAAAAAAAAAATTTTATGTGATACGCCAATTTCGAATTTGAGTTATCACTTTTTGAAAGGGTTGGTTCACATTTCGTAATGATTCAATTGTACATTCATGCTATTTTCTCTTCCTTTTTTCTGTAGTTATCCTTTTTTCAGCCATTTCCTTATAGCTTTGCAAATGTTTATATTTTTAATATGATGTTATTACAACATGCAAATTTCACATTAATCACACAGCTCATAACAATTTCACCATATCATATTTATATTTCAAATTTAAATATTATTTATAAGATGTCATTATGACACACAAATTTCAAATGTTGAGATATCGTTTTTGGAAGCGCATGAAAAGAAAAAATTTTAAGACTTCATTTAAGAAATTGCGACTTCTCAGGACTTTCATGACCCTTTTTAAAATTCGAGATTTTTATAACTTCCATGACCAAAAGACCGTAAAAAAAAACTCTGTATTGCTTATTACAAATATTGAAATGCCTGAATGTCAAATATGATGGTGAAAAAGTGCGGCCGTGCAAAGCACAGAAAGAAATTCTCCCATGTGTTTTTTTCCTCTCTTTTTTTTAGTGAGTAATACTAAAAAATTTTCCTCGAAGTTTAAAAATATTGACTGTGGGATAAAACAGGTAATTTTGACAGCATTTTGTTTATAATGAGTGATATTAAAAAAATTTTCCACCATGTTGAAACATTTGCACATTCATGTATATGATACACATCTGCTGGAAAGTTTTTTTAAAAAAATTATTTATAACAAACTTGCAATATATTGAATGAAAAATAACCTTAGAATAAATGCTTACCATTCAATAACAGGGTTTCCACTCTTTTAACAAAGCAAAAACTAAGGACTTTTTTTAAAAATTAAGGACTTTAAAAATAGTATGATTGTTTATCATCGAATATACATATGCAATCAGTGATAATGTCAATTATTTACCTTTCTTTAAGAAGACAGTAAACCGGGGCGAGTCTACCCATTTTAGTTTATTTAATTTTCACTATTTTAAATTGCAAATAAAAAAAAATTTATCGACAGAGGACTTAGTTCAGACTCTAAGGAAGATGGCGCTGTAGTAGTTTGATCTGTTATAATTTATTTGGTGTCTTTTTAACCGACCTGTTCAAACGTCTTTTGAGAGATTTGTATTGAAAATCAGCAAACTTTTAGTTGGTGCTCCGTAAGTATATTATTATTATTACTATTTTCACTTTGGTTAAGTGATAAACTTATCTAAGACTAAGATTACATTAATTTTATATGAAAAAAAACCAAAAAGAATGTAAGTTTTGCTGTTGTAAACAAAAAGCCAGAATTCGCGGGGCGAGTCTACCCATTCATATTTAGTTTTAATAAAGCATAATAATATAATTTAGAACTCTGTTTATATTAAAATTAAGTCATTTTAAATGAATTTGAGTATATTATTTTAATTCTGCATTGATAAATTTATCATTAATAAGAAAATGTATAGGTTAAATATAAATGTAAATATAAAATATGTTTATTTTACCTATTTTTTCAATTTTTATATTACAAAATTAACTTTTTTTTATTTAATGCAAGTTAAATAAATTATTATTTATAAATTATTATATATTACATCCCAAAAGAATGGGAAAAGGATTTTTCATGATTCCCAATGTTTGAATTTCGATTTTGTTAATAATCTTTAATTATTATTATTTATTAATTATTTAATTGTAAAATTATATTAATTTTGATTTATTTTTATCAACAATAATCAGAAAAAATTTTTATTTTATAATGTTAATGATTATAAAAACAAAATTGTGATCAAAATGTGATAATCGATCAAATACTCAATTTGTGTTATTTTATGAATAAAAAATGGAATATATAATAAAGTTATGAATTTTACTTCCAAAATATCCTATATAGTAACTAAAAATAACAATTTAATAGTAAAATTTGATTATTTATTACAATGTTAACATTCATTTTAGTAGAATGGGTAGACTCGCCACATACGAGAGATTTGTCAGCAGTTCTATAAAAATATACAGTAACAGCGTAACTATTAATATTTTATAAAATCGATTTCGCAGCTTTAAAGGGGGATAAATAGCGATTCCGAAACATCTATTAAAAGCCTTTTTTCTTTAATATTTACAAAAGTTTGACCACTTGAAAGTTGACAAACTGAAAAAATGGGTAGACTCGCCTCGGTTTACGGGATATTTAAAAATTTCTAAAAACAATTTTTTTTATATTCAATAAAAAATTACAAAAAATACATTTTAATACAATGCAAGTACCGATATGATCGTATTAATTAACAGGGTTCGCCAAAGTAGGAACAGGCAACTTTTGCCTACCCGGGTAGGGTCTTAAGTAAAAATATTTTCAAATTGTTAAGAGTTAACGACATGTATGAAACTAATCCATATTCCATTTTTAATGATTTCATCAAAATTAAATTGTAAAATTAAAGTGCAGAAATTAAGATTCACATTTTTTTTCGTAAAAGAAAAAAGAAATTTGGAAAAAACATTGAAAAAATTATTAGAACAAGTTTTAATATTTTACTGTATCACAATTTCAGTTGTGAGAAATTTTGCTTAATATTCAGTTACGCCAAAAAAATTCTTTCTTTTCTATTAATAGAAAGTTACATGCGTATATATTAAAAGATTTAATACTAAAAAGTTCAATAAGAGTTACGCATGAAAGTAGTTTTCTGAACTATGTCATGTATAATTAAGTCCTATTTCAAATAAATACAGGCCCTGCTAATATCTAAGCTTCTTAAATCACTCCATTAGACTTTTACATTTATTGCAATCAATATTTTATAAAAAAAATTTATTGAATAAAAATACAATTATGCTTGAGAAGAATTATAATCTTTAAACCAATATGCTTTTTATATTAGTTTTAGGTGGAATGTATAATTAAAAGGGTCAAAATGATTTTTCAAAGTTATCAACACATTCCTAAGGTTAGAAAATTGGTAAGGTTTCTTAATTAACAAATACTGATAAATTATTTATTTCTTAATTATTTATAGATATTTATTTGTAATATTTCTTTATCATCCTCTATCATTCTAAATATTATTCTCTACTATTATTATGATTTGATATTTTATTTTTGTTCTAAATTAGCAGTTTAAAACAGAAAGTGGTATTCTTTTATTATAAAGTAATCCAGTAATATCATCTTATCAGGTAATGTTTGCAAAAACAATATTGAAAACAGTATATAACTTAACCATTTTAAAATTATTACTAAACAGCAAATGTTTTATATTTACTTTTATTATGAGCTTTAGATAAAAAAAAAAATTCCAGCCAAAACTGTTATTCAGAAATTAAGAATTAACATTTATTACTAAATAATCTAGCAAGAAACATGGACTAATTTTAAAGCAATCAAAAATTGGAAGAATTTTTAAAAAAAAGTATATTAAGTTGCAATGTTAATTGAACAAAATGATTTTAAAAAAAATGTTAATTTAAATTTTAATCTAATTGACATTAATAAAAAAAAGTTTGGGATCTTTTAATTGAGTAGATTTAAATTTTTATATAACAATCTGCTTAGTTTTCGTTACGGATTCTAGTTCAAACATTTTTTCTGATACTTCTTATCTTAGGGCTTTATGTTGTTCTTATAAGCACACGCACTACCAGTAAAACCTAATTTCTTAAATTCTGTTGATTTTAAAGGTTAATGTGGGGCTTCTACTTAGAACTAACTGCCACCCTCCTCACAAAAATGGCATGACTACATGTGCAGTATCCCCTTTGTCCACACACTATTATTTTATTTTGGAATGCTTCACTCTCCTCATAAAGTATCATTCTAGGTAAAAAGAATAATATATTAATGAAAGGACATGTTTTCTTGCCAGTAGCTCCCTCACACACATTCCTTCTAGTCTCTCTGAAATGCTCTACTCTTGATGCATGGTCAAATTCTAGGTGATAAAAGAACAACTTTTTGTTTTAAATTATTTTTGTAAGACCGAAAGATTGTAGTAGATGTCTTCCCAATGTGCTTAATAATTACTATTAACTAAATAATGAAAGCTGACACAGAAGCGTAACTTCTTAGAAAAGAATATTTAATTCCAATGAGAGACGTTTTTACAACTATACAGAAGCCACCAAATATGATCATTAAAAAAAAAAAGAATGAAATAAATTGAGTAAGTCACAACTGCCAAGAAAGGTAAAACAGTAATGTTTGTCATTTTATTGATGCAGATTGTTTGTCTGTGCTACAAAATGGAATTCCATATGGAAGTTTTTCATTTCTGTATAAATTTGAGTGGGTAACTAATAGCTAGAGCCCGGATTTTGATAACCTAAAAAATCTCAATTAATGCCCTAAAAATGTACAAAAAATGCCCTTACAAAGTGCAAAAAATGCCCTTAAAAATGCGAAAATTGCGCTAAAAATGCCTTAAGAAATGACTTAAATAAAGTAAAAATATTGAACTAAAACAATGTTTTACTTCTTAAAATTATTATGAGTCATTTCAAAAAATATAAAGCAATGCAATACTCGAACTATTCATGAAGAAAAAGAAGCAATAAGAATTAGTGGCAAAATTTAATAATCTAGATAGTAAAAATATCTTGAATAAATATAAATGCAGAAAGGAATATCATGCGATTCAAACTCATTTCATTTATCTCTTTATCACTTGATTTAAAAACATTTGAAATTAACAATTCTGCTATCTCGGATTTGTTAAATATAAGGAATATGGGGGCCATGTAATAAATAAAAATAAATTCTACTGAAAATTCATGAATTTCTATTAAACTTCCAAATACCAATTCATAAAGTTATTTTGCCTGCATTGTTAAAGTGCTATTTTTTATAACATTAACAAGTATCCTTTTTTCAGTTGACATTAAAAAAATGATTTTAAAAAATATGTAGGCTACAATGATAAAAAGAGTAAATTCAATTGTTCTTTAACCAAAAACTTATAAAGATTTACTCTAAATTAGAAATATTTTTTTTAAATCAAATATCCATATCGATATGCTGCTTATTAATAAAATGGTCAATAATTTGAAACTGATCCATACAATTCCTCTGTAGTTAATCTAAATTTAATTTTGTAACCACAAACACTTTTTTTATTGAGTTATTTTTGTCACTTAAACAACTGCATAAAATACAAGGAAATTGAAGTTTTAATAACATAACTTAACTCAAACTCAGCCATCAACATACCATCAGATCAAAACAACAGATACTCATTGCAGATAATAATTTTTATCAAATTTCTATATGCTAAGAACAAGTTTAAAAGCACCAAATTATAAAACTTGGTAAATAGAGTGTGCAAAAGAAAATGGAAAAAAAGAACACCCTGAATAAATTTTGATTCGGTTGTCGTATCATGACATATTAAAACCTAATGGTTTAAAAGGGTTATCCCAAATATGCTAATTATTTAGTGCAGAGGATATTTTAGGTCACGAAATCAGACCTGAAAATGTACTTTCTCTGAATTAACTTGAGTCATATCATGCATGATTTTAGTGGTCTTTCAAATTTCCCCAATGATAATTTATTTCAATTAGAATGGTGTAGATAGACAATTGAACAATTTAAGGAAAGAAAAATTGTAAATACTACTTAGCTCTTTAATAAAATAAAAGAGAAAAATAAAGACTTATGAATAAAAGAAAAAAATGTGATACTCAAATTATGGTTCCGGAACGGCGTTCTGGCAAGTAAAAAAGTACCAGAACGGCATTAAATTTAAGGAAAGAAAAATCGTAAATAATACTTAGCTCTTTAAAAAAAATAAAAGAGAAATATAAAGATTTATAAATAAAAGAAAAATTTGTGATACTCAAATTATGGTTCCGGAACAGCGTTCTGGCAATTAAAAAAGCACCAGAATGGCATTCCGGTCCCACTACACTTCTGATTCAGAAACATTTTGATTAGATAATACTGTATCAGATGTTAAGAACTACAAATCTTGTACATACACCAGTTATAAGAAAACAAAATTTGTCATATTTAAAATTAGATCCACTAGTGATCCTTTGTTATTTAAGATAAAAATTCTTTACATTTCAAGAACTTGATTAATTTACAATATCAAAAATGCCTATGTAAAAAATTTACAGTATAGAGAAATTAAAGTATTGCACAGCAATTTTAAATTGTAAATAAATAGTACCATTTTCAAAGTGTAAAGTATTTAATAAATGCAACTCACTATATTTAAAAGGACAATATAAATTTTGTATTTCAGATATAAGGAACTTTAGAAATAGAAAAATAATTAAAATCTGAAATACACGTGGGTAAAACTGTGGTTGACGAAGATAAGATTTTAAATAATGCTTATTCTGTTAAGATTGTTCATTACGGTGCAATCAAACCCATGCATTAAAAGTTGACATGTTATATTATTAAAATTGTTATGAGTACTTTAAATATAATGTTTATGAAAGCGTTAATTTATAAAAATATTCATTGACACGTTTTTTTAATAAATATGCTTATATGTATTCTGAATGTTTATTTATACACGCCGTATAAATAAACATGCTGTGAAACCTACAACGACAAGAATATGTTTATTTCAGTCGATTATTTTGTTTTATAACATACAAATTATTAATTATTGAACTTATTCATCTAATTTTTATGACTCTTTAGAACTAAGCAAGTTAAATACAACTGTTTAAAATACCTGATAAAAAGAAGGAGGTGCCTTTTTAGCTAAATAATAATGATCAGGAGTTTGGCCATATTCATCCATAACAATCTGAGGATGAGTTGGTACATCTTTGGTGTAATCATAGGAACTGCATGCAGCATTTTCCTTCAGTTTTGGTGTTTTATGAATTGAAGCATGATACGAAAAAGATTTATTATGAGAATTAGTAGTAGACATGATTAAATAAATATTGGAACCTGCAAAGCTTGACTCATATTATTAAATACTAATGTTTTGGCTAAGCCACATATTCCTACTTCACATTTTCATAACTCTCATTTTAAAATATAGCATCGATATTCCGATGTAAAACGATTTTAAACTACAACTGTATATTTCTTATGCGGATCCGTTCGTTCGGAATGAACGGCGGGATCAACAAGATCGCCGCGTCCGCTGCTATAATTTAGGAAGTGGATACAAAGGGAGTCAACAGCAACACATAACATTTATTAAAAAAAAAACTTTCCCTCCTCGCCGCGAGGAAACGAATGAAACAGCAAAATTTGGCGGCTAAAACGAAGCTATCACCAGCCGCTTTTCTTTCATTCCCTTCCTCTCGGCGAATGGTTGGGTTAGTTTTTCTCGCCCTATTTTCATCCCCCCTGCCTCATCGCACTAGAGTGGAATGTATAGTATAGTAGCTCCATGGGTAGTAAAAAGAAAGTGGACATTTCACCGCCAAATGCCGGTTTCCGAAACAGAATCTCTCGCCAAAAACTAAAATACAACTTCTCCGATTTTCTATTCTTTCCGTTCTCCTACATACGTCACACAAATCTATAAGTATGAGCCTGTAATGAGAATGAATGGAATAACTCTTTCGTGGGAAAAATGTCTTTTCTTCACTATTATCTACGCAATTCTGTTAAGATTTTCACTTAGTTCAGAGGTTCATTTTCATAAAAAAGATAAGAAATAATTAGAATTAGAACATTTCCACAGTAAATGATTCGCATGATGGTCCTCCGAACTGTTTTTAAAAAATGGGGGAATAAGACTGAAAATGTGGGAATTTAAGAAACTTAATTTACCCGGATGTTTCCAATTCGAATTAAAAGATTAATATTAGAAATATAACAGCTGAAATATGAATAAGTAGCTTATAAACAGTTTAATATACGTAACTTTAATGATTTTCAATGCATTTTTTTCTAAATATTTTACTAAAATGAGCAAGCACTACATTATTCAAAGACAATTTCAAATTCAATTCGATATTTTTTAATTAAATAAATTTCTTTAAAAAATCATAGTATATATTACTTTTATGAAAATACAGTTAAAAAAAAATATTGGTTCAGAAAAGTAATATTAAAAAAGAAGTTAGATATTCTTTAAAGTTTAAAATTTTTATAAATTGCTATCGTAAAATAATAAATAAATAACATGGCGGATAGCATAATTTTTTTTTTTTTTTTCAAAACATCGATCAAACATGTATCATTTTAGACCACTACAGCTGCAATAAGTTTATCTACTTATTCTCTTAAATCTGTATGGTGATACTGGTGCTTTTTTTGAAAGGGTTCTGCTGAAGATAGTTTCGAAAATCGAAAGTATTAAAATTCTCGTGGAAACCAACTTGGAGAATAAAGCGCTCACATTCCAATGAGATACGACAGGTCAGAGTGGCCATTGAACTAAAATTGCAGTCATGTTAGGCCCCAGATACTGACGTGAGCCCTCCTTGAAAGTAGGACCGGATTGCCCATTAGGCCAGACAAGGCCATAGCCTGGGGCCCCCAATGATTAGGGGCCCCCTTAATATGGATTTTTTTTTAAATAAATTAAGAAAAGCAATGATTTTTCAAATTTTTTTCAAAATGATAGGATTATTTTTTAGTTTCAATTTAATAAAATAAAATTTAATTTATTATTATTAATTTTAATTTTAGATATGCTTTCTTAAATGAAAAGATATATAAATACTTTTATATTTGAATAAATAAATATACGAGAAAAAAAATTTAATATAAGGGCCCCAAAAATTTGAATGGCTTAGGGCCCCGCGTAAGCTTAATCCGCCCCTGCTTGAAAGTAAGACCCTTTAATACAGAATTCATTTAAAATTAAAAGCGTTTTGAAATACTATAATTTAGAACATATTTTTTATGATTCATTTTATTCTTCGCATTATGAAAAAAATATTTTTATAAAACTTTATTAATGAATTTGGTTGAGGACCTAAAGTCTGGTTATAAATTACTCTAGAGAAAAATATCTCTGTCTAGTGCAAATGTAAACAACTTGGGGCCCCTCCGATAAATTTATAAGTTTTGAGCAGTCCCTCAGTAAAAAGAAAAATATTTCTAAGTAAAATGTCTCTTAAACTTATTATTTATGAATTATGAAACAAAATTACACACTTTCTTCCCTGTTATACATTTTGTAGGTAACACTGTTTTGGAATTACAAAAGTAATTCTATAATTCGTTACAGCGAATGAAATTTTCCAAAATAGAACTTTTACTGATTTACTAAGTCAATTAAAAAAAGAAAAAAATGGAAACTCGTTAAAAGCAAATTTTAAGTCGATTGTTTCTTTGAAAAGACAGTAGAATTAAATTTTTTTTTTTACCGGATTTCCGTTCTTGCACAAATTAAAAAAGGAAATGATTTTATATACATGAATATTTTATCTACTCAAATATTTCAATTTGTTTTTTAAATTACAAACGTGGTTCAGGTTGATTTTTTATTGAAAATAATTTAAATTATAAAGCTGCAACATGTATATATTTTGTACCTATTATACAAGCTATTCACTAAAAGTAAATTTTTTGCCTTAGCCAGTTCTTGCAGCTGCCTTCTGCTGGATACGCTTGGCCATTCATCTGTATATACCATAATTAGTGATCATCGAAATATAGGATTCTGTGATGAACGTGACCGTGTTGCTAAGTTAATTTTTTCGGTCACGGGCGACCATTTATAGAAACCGTTAGCGGGACTTAAGAAAATGACACAATATAATACCCAATACGAATTCCATTTTTTTAATTACACTTTTATATTTTATCGTTTATTTATTTATTTACACTAGATTGCCTTGTATGTGCCACTGATGTGATTTTGCCTTATTTAAATTTTAAACGAGCTTTTCTAATAACAGCATTTTAACAATATGGGCTTGCGAACTAGCTTCCATAAATGCTAGTCAACTTAAAAAAGAAAAAAAAGTTATTTATTTTTTAAATCACGGGTAACCAATCAAATATTTTTCATTTTTTAAAAAATGTGTGAACCATTCTGTTCATCATTCGCTTTTTACACTGAGTTGTATTCCAGTGATGAACGAACTGATCTAATAAAAAAATTAAAAATTCGACATATAAATGAGCTTATGCAGAAGGCTTTTTTTTTCGTGAGTTTTTCCTGGTTTATATATTTATTTACGCAACTCCCCCTCCCAAAAAAAATTTTTATTCCATAGGGTGGCATTATCCCTGAAAATTTTTTTGAAAACCATACCTTTATTTATATTTAAGGATTTTAGGAACAATTATAACGTTTCCTGTGAAAGATACAATATTTCATGTAATTCTAAAAAATGATATACAGTGCTCACTAGTTCGTTTAAAATTTTAGGCAGTTTTTGTTATAAATATAAATACAATTATTTTTTAATTATAGGGTATTAATTAAAAATTATACTTTATTTCAGGCATAAATGATAAGATATTCAATCAATTAAAAAAATTTCAAATATATTAATTAATTTCCTGCATGACGTACGGGTCTAAACTGTGAAGTAGGAAGTCTGTATTGGGAGAAAAATATGAAGCTTTTGTGCATTCAGTAATGCCCATTTTTAGAATATGTTCCGAAAAATGATGCTTTTTAAGATTGCAACCAAATCTCCACTTAAGTGACCCCTTTAGAAAAAGTTATTTAATTATATCTTCTTTTTTTGTCGATTCAATGCTGCATATTCCACTCTTCAATATCTTTTTAGGAAATTTAAATGTGTAAATCAGTTGATAAATATTATCAATTGAACTATTTTCGTTAACTCGTACATATATCGACACCCATAAAAAAAATTTCAATTTAAAAAGACTGAGTCAACCAACTATCTATTTTTGATCGTTAACTCAGGAGTGTATTCGTGGAAGTAGGGAGAAAAATGAAATAAGCAAAATAAAAGTGGTGATTCTCCTTGAGGATTCTATGGAATGTTCAAGGGCATGACTCTAGGGAAAATATTAACCCCCAAACCCTGAAATCGGACCACTTTATCCGCTTCAGACAAACGCCCTAACCAAGGCAAATATATTCATTGTACGGTTTCATTAAAAAACGTTTACTCACTTTCCCTAAATACTAACTACAAGGTACTCGCTTATGAGTAATAATATTTTTTTTTAATATTCTAACACTTATAATATTGTCACCTAGGAAGCGAAGAAGTTGGAATCTTAGTTTATAGTTGAGAAGACTGTATAATTTTAATATGAAATATCTACGTGATATTTTTCAAATCAGTATCATTAAAATATGCATTAATATCTAGTAAATTTTGGGTGAATCATAAAATAAACTGTTTTCATAATTAATCGTTGAATATTTTTAGCAACAAAATAAAAATTATTACAAAACAAATTCAATTATTCCTGCTAGTATACAAAATAATGTTATAAGTTTCTAAATTTTTCATAATAATATTACAAGTTTTATAAAGTAGCATTGAACAAAGGTAGATTTTCTCATTATTTTTGATTTTGTTTATTAATTTTTCATTTTATTATTTTTTTATTTTATTAATTTTTTATTTTATAAATTTTTTATTTCGTAAATTTTTACTTTATTCATTTATTTTTATTTCATTTATTTTTTCTTATTTTTTCCATTATTTATTTATTTTCTTTATTATATTTATTACTTATTTTATTTATTTATTTTAATTTTCTTCATAAAGTTAACGGAACTTCTTCCCTTTTTTTATTCCATTTTTTTAAAACTTTTTCTTACCAATCGCAATTACCTCCTCACTTATTTTCACAAAGCATACCAGATCAAAGAAATGTGAATGATCAAAATTTTATTTAAAATATATAGCCGAAATCTGTTTTGATGCGTAACTACTATAAATCTAAAGTGTCTGCCAGCACCCTTATTTATTAGACTTTACATTTCTAATAATCTGTTATAGATATAGTAATTCGAGGTTTTGAATGAAAATTGCACCTTAATTGCCGAAATAAAGTTTTTCTTTTGATCTTTATTAGACAAATACCAAAAAAGCACAGTATATATATATATATATATATATATATATATATATATATATATATATATATATATATATATATATATATATATATATATATATATATATATATATATATATATATATACCTCTATTTAATGATCCGATAAAAAATTCGTTAAATGGAAAATTCGCTAAATAGAAAGTCACCATTTGAAATACTTCAACAACACAAAACAGGTTTTAAACTCATGAAAACTAGACATAATTAAAATAGCAATTGGTACACCTTCTAAATTATTATCTACTATCGAATTGCTTCAAATGAATTTAACATATGAACGCTAGGTGATTTCTTCATCATTTCCATCTTCCTCATAATTTAATGATGTATTGTTTTCATTTTTCACACTGTCCAAAGTATCCGATTCAGTTAATGTTTCTGTGGCTACCCGATGAAAAATCAGAATCGATCAGCAGCATCATCAGAATCAATAAAAAGAAAATCATTAATCAGTACAAGTACATCATTGTAAATTTCGTGGTTCTCTCTTAGCTGTACCCATATTTTTTTAAGTTCTTCAAAAGAAATATCATCCTCGTCTCCGCGCTCACGAAGAATTCAGCTTTAGCAAAACTGTTATGAATAGTACGATCTGTAACATCATAGTGACGTACTTTAAAATTTTCTGTTATGCTTTTTCGTAAATTGATTTTTGGCATAGATCCCTGTATGAAATGCAAACAAAAAGGGAAAGGGATTTTACTGCTTTCTCTAAAATTAAGTGGCTGCGAAAATCTATTCAAAGTCATTTTCACCGTAAAATGCGTTAACAAGTTCGAAATATTTTGGGTAATAAGGAAAGTGGCTCTCAAAGAAAAGTTCGTTAAATAGAAGTTCGACTGTATATATATATATATATATATATATATATATATATATATATATATATATATATATATATATATATATATATATATATATATATATATATATATATATATATATATATATATATATATATATATATATATATATATATATATATATATATATATATATATATATATATTGTTGTTGTTGTTTTTTCCTTTTTAAAAAATTACTTAGTATAGAATGATTAATTTGAAGCTTATGGAAAGGAACCTTTCATATTTTGTAATTTCTTAGATAAAAGATAAAACAGAAATCTCGCTTTCTCTTACTTAGCTGCAGAAAATATCACCTCTTTTCTGGCTTTCTACGAATATTTTTTTTCTTCCTTTTTCTGAGCTCTAAATGTATGAGGAAATACATATTAAATATGCATTTTAAAAGATTCTGAACGAATTATGTGTTCACAAATTAAAATGTTAGCTTATGAAGAAAAAAAATTTTTTTTTCTTATCCTTTTCTGAATACTTCGCAGATGCAGGGGAAGTGTGCGAACTGGCTACCGAAGCTAGCTGATAAGAAGTAGAATTTCGCCAAAAGAGCGATAATTATACTTTTGTTGCGAACTCGCGTTTACGAAACAAAAAGTTATTCTTTCTTAGTCTCCTCTTTTTCGTATGCACGGAGCAGTTTCCCGCTATTTTTTCGGTTGCCAGATAACAATGATTAATTTGTCTTTATAAAAATAAACATTATTATTTATTTATTTGTGCTTGCAAAATGTTATACTTTTGAATTAAAAAAAAGAATAATTAAGAAACTCATTGTTCTAAATTGGAGAAAAAAAGAAAGAAAAGATCCCCAACACAAATTGGTTAAGAACTTTAAATCCGATTTTTTTAATGATCTACTTAAATGGAAGTTATTCAATTTATTTTAAACTAACTATTTAACAATAATTTATTTTAACAATAAATAAAGTTTTAATTTGTGATTATTTTAAACTAATAACTATTTTAAATTAATTATTTTGAATTATTAAATTAAGACAATAATAATAAATTTAAGTGATAAGTTAATTATTTATTTAAAATTATAATAATCGGAAGTTATTATTTTAAATACTGTTTTGTAAAATTGGTTAAAGTTGACTAATTGTTTTTATTCTTCTGGTTAAATATATTTATTGATAATGAAGCAGCAAATTTTTTTACAAACTACAATGAGCACATTAAAATATGAAAATGATATGAAATGAAAAATTATAATTTAAAAATTGCATTTTTATCTACATTTAAGCTCTTAAAAAAAGAGATAATATTTTGTTTCTTAAATTATTAACTTATTTCTTGATTCTATGAAGAAAACATTTATTATCAATGAGACTTGATATCAATGGTTTATTATCACAGCTTTATGTATAATATATTAGTCATCGGAGTACTGTATAAATAATATTTTTTTGAAAAATCTATGATTTGAAAGGAAAAAAAACACGTGGTTCAAATCAATGATTTTTTTTAAATTAAATATTTTTAAATCATGCCAACACTGTTTTTTATTTTTCTTGGCTTTTCTCGTAGCAGTTCATAGGGATTTCCCTTCACACAATTTTTAATACAATTAATTTCTATGACGTAAAAGTAGGCAAAAGTTATTTTAAAAATTACACTCCTCATACAAAGGAACGATAATTGAAATGAAATTGGACACATTTGGAAATATAAATTATAATAACTCGTATGAATCCAAGGAATTGTAAAAATATATCCAAGATTTAGCAAATGTTAAGAAAAACTTTAATCAGTCTGGAATTTTCGGCGGCTCAAAATTTTAGTTGCCTTGGGTGGTCTCACAGCTCTCCTACACCTAAGCTACAACACAAGTAAAATCTTCTTTTATATTGGAGTAAAAACTGTCAAGTATTGCTCTAATATAAATCATGCTTTTTTTTTCGAATTCATGAAATGGTGTCTAAAGCTAGTGTTAATCAGCAAATTTTTTTCGCAGTTTTGCGAACTCAGTAACAACAAATTATTTAATTACCGGGCGCGTCATTTTCAGGATGTTATTAATATTTGCTTGTATATTCGATACATACGTTGCTTTATTTCAGACATTTGACAAAGATTTATCAGAGAATAAAAATTATTTAAATTTGTTCCTTTGTAAATTTTATAACTTCAAACATAATTTAAATCTTTGGACACTAAAAAAAATATTTTAAAAAGGTGATTTAGAATGAAATCTTAAACATATTGAGTTTTATTTACTGCTAATTAGTTTCGTAAATAAAATATTTGTGAAAGCTATTTAACTATCAGAAATACAAGGGTTGGACTAAATAATGGAAATACTTCTATACGGATTCATTTTTCCTATTTCTCTAGAAGTACTTAGAGAATTAATTTAAAACCTTAGATTCCCCTACATATCAATAAAGCTTAAAGCTTTTAGATGTTGTAAGGGAACCGCTATATATTACGAACGAAAAAGAAGTTTTTGAACACTCTAAGCCAAAAAATACAGCGATAAGCTTGTAACCAATATCAATTAAGTTGATTATCATATGAAACAACAGCATAAAATTTTATAAACCTAGCTTAAATATTCATGGAAATATTGACATTTTTATTTAAAAAAAGAGCTATTTTTTTTTTATGTCTTCTTAGTATAACTGCAGAAATATTCAATAAACTTTCTAAAAAATTTAGAGTAATTTTTAATTAATAATATAAATATCATTTTAAATTTTGAAAAAAAAAGTCTTTAAAACTTGTGCGAGATATGAATATTTAAAGTAATATTTTTATACTGTGCATGCGCTGAAAGCACATAAAAAAATTTCATGATTTTGTTTGAATCGTATTTGATAACTTATGAAAAAAGTCCGATTTGAATATCCTGAAAATTCAAAAAGTTTTTAACAATTTTCTAAGTAGTTTTCGTAAATTTAGAAAGAAAACTTTGAATGGTGAGGAGTTCTCTGTAAATTTAATTTTGTACTATTAAACAAGATTTATTAAATATGACATCGGCATTATATAGGATCATACCTTATTAAATTATGTTTTATGATACGAAATGAAATTTGTCAAAAACCCCTTATCATTTAGAGCTTTCAATAAAATAAAATAAAAAGTACGAAAGCTACTAAGACATTTGCCTTCTACATTTTCAAGGTATTTAAATCAGATATTTTTCATAAGTTACGAAATACGATTCTAAGGAAAATGATGGGAATTTTTCTTTTTAAATGTTTTCCGAGAATGCTCAGTATGAAATGATTACTTTAAATACTCATATCTTGCGCAATTCATAACGATTTTTTTTTCAAACTTTAAAATGGTATTTTTATTATCAATTAAAAATTGCTTTAAAATCTTTGTTTAATTTTACTGAATATTTCTGCAGTTATAGTAAGTAAACGTAAGTAAAAAAAATAGGGTTTTTTTTAATAAAAATATCCATATCTCCATGAATATTTAAACTAGGTTTATGAAATTCAATGTTACACTAAGTTTATTTAATATGATTTTCAGCTTGGTCACTAGAGTGATTTTATGCGCATGAAGGTTGCAATTTTTTATAACAAACTTTTCCGGAACTTTAAATGCGTTTTGGGAATTATAGTTATTTTGTTTCATTTTTTAAATTATTTGTTTTTTATTATTTCTATTTTTGATAGAGGCCATTTTTTTCAGAATATACAGAAATTAAAAACAAATCTCGTTTTTGTTTTGTTCTCTTTATTAAATATTTTACTTTAGGGGTTTTCATTTTTTTCATTTTGATTTTTTATTATTTTTAAAGAAAACATTTTCTCGAGGAAAAAATTCTCAAATTTTGAGCATCAATTTCAAAAGATAAGATCGTCAAATGTTCCCTTTCTTGTTAAAATGAATTCTATGGCTCTAAAAAATAGAAAATTATTTCTCAGAGTCTCTCTCTTTTCTCAGAAAAACGAACAGAAATTAATTAAGCCAATTTCACATTCGCTGAATGCCGCAAGCTTCCCTTTAGGTATTTTAAGTAATCGGTAGGACCAGATGGTAACACTCACTTCTGTTCTTCGAATCCTGGTCCTAATTTATGTTACTCTAATACAGAGTGCAATTAGTCAGCACTTAACCAAGCCATCCACAGCTCTAAACGTATAATGAGGGTTAGAATTCATTAATCTATCGGACTAACTGTGAGAGTTCTTTATTGTAGTAAAATAAGAATGCTCCGTCCTAACAAAACTTATAAAAAAAATGTTTTTTTAGTCAGGATTTCAAGTATGCTGTTGTGCATACCTCGAAAAAAAAAACGCCAAATGGGTTTTTTATCAGAAGAAAAAAAATAGATTTAGGGCTTTGAGCAATTTTTTTTCTTACTAAATCCATTAAGTTATAAAATATACAGCTTAAAAGGTTTGTTTTAGTGCCCACTAGAGTCCAGTTTTAATTTAAAAAAAAAAAAAAAGAAAAGAAAAAAAAAAAAAACTTTTTGAAGGTCATTTTCGTGTCATTTCATTTACTCATTCGTGTGAATTGGACATAGTTTGATATTTAAAATTAATTTCAAGTTGTAAAATAATTTTTATTTCGTTCAGATTAAGAATAATTAAAGTCTCTATAATAAATGCAAATGGTTAAAATGTTGAATTTAAGCGAGTAACGATATACGAAATTCTTCGAATGATTTACATAAGAAGGAAAAAAACACATTTTATAGCTTCTCAGAACATCATTCAAAAGAACCGGAAGCCCTTCCCTCAAAAAGTGGAGTACTATGAACCTTCAATAGAATCAAAAATATTCGGAGGACATGTTCGGGAGGCCCCTTAGTAAATCCTTTTCAATCATGAACATGGGTGTAGGGTCGGGGGACGCACAAGGGGACACGTGCTCCCTCAATAATTTTTCAAATTTCAAAATTTTATTTAAATTATTACTTTAAAAGAAAACACCAAAAACTATTTTTAATAAAATAAAAAAGTAATAACTTTAGATAGTTTATTAATAGTTTAGCGAAATAATTCAATATTTATCACTTTTTTGACGTAAGTGGTATCTTAAAAACCATTTTATGATTTTTTTAAAAATATTTAGAAGAGCACTTAACGATTTTGATGTTGAAACCGTTAAGTATTAATATAGCTTATAAATGTGGTTATTAGTTATTTATTTTAATTTAGGTACAATAGAATTTTTTTTTAATTACGATTGTTTTCTATTAACATTGTGTAATAATTTTTAAAGACCTGTTTATTTTTTGTAACTGTCGAAAGATTTTAGAATTGTTTAAATTTATTTTTATTTTATAGCATTGAACAACCTTCAGCTTATTTGATCTTCCAATTTTTATCCAATTTTGATTTGTTAAATTTTTACATAAAATGTGATAAAATAGTTATGTTTATTATTATTATAATTTTTAACTAATAAGCTCCATATCTTTCGAAATATCTCTTTTACGTATTGATAAATTTTAAATGTAACGTACTAATTTTCGGTATATTTCAATAGAATGTGTTCTAACCTGTTTTAATTGATTATCACATATTAATTTTAGTTTTCGCATATTTCTCCGTATCTCAAAAACTTCTAAAGCGAATTGAAAAATGTTTGAACATAATTAAAAAATTCGTTTATAGAAAGATAATTCTATGCAAAAATCAACTTTTTGTAATTATTTATAATTTTTTATTACTTTATTTTATAATAATCAAAAGTATTTTTATTTGTAAATGATATAATTTTCTACACTATTTTAAAGTACGTAATTTTATTAGGAAAAATACAAAATGTGAACGATATCGGTCAAATAGTTCCTGAGAAATTGAATTTCAGAAACACGACTTTTTAAAAATTGGTCTTCTCAGGATATATTTGACCAATTTCCCTCAAATTTTTTATTTCGGCTTGTAAAATTATATTCTTTAAAATAATGTGAAAAAAATTTATACCTTTCAATTCAAAAATTTTTGACCATTGCTAAATAAAAGAAAAAAAAAAAGTAAATATTTACTAAAAGTTATTTTCTACATGGAATTATCTTTGGACAAACGAATTTTATGTTTGCGTGTAAAAATATTTGAATTCGCTTTAAAAATTTTCGAGATATAACGAAATATGATCTAATTTCGGCGAAATAGGACCTCTTTTCTGACCTAATTATTGTGATTGCGGCTACCCTCCCAATTTTGGGGGTCAGAAATACTACGAACTGATAAATTTTATTAACAAATAACTGATGTAAATAGTTTAAATAATTTATTTGAGCTTATCTTTTTTTCAAGTTAAATAATAAAAATTATAAATTGATTTTCAAAAAAGAAGAAAAAATATTTTCGTTTTTCTCTAGCTTTTTTCTTCTTATTTTTCGAAATTAAATATTTTTCAAGTCTAGAAAATATTTACAAAATATATGCTGCATTTTTTGCTTTCTAAATTTTTAAATTGAAATTGTTGTTAAATTTTTTGGCATAAAAGTAGTAGCGAAATTTTGTTTTGTTCACCCATAAAGTATGCAAACACGTGTTGTTAATCAGGGTTATTTAGGACTATTGAGCAATCGCTATGTTTATTGACCTATCTTTCACCTATCGATGAAATAAAGTCTTTTATTTAATAACGACAATTCCCTTTAAAAATCTTGCGCAGTTTTTCAACACGTGTTATTCTCCTTTCGTTCATTAACTCAAATAATGTATTAAAATATTTAAACAATTTGATCACTTTGACGAGCTATTTAAAGGCGATAAATTATCGTTTCTTCATTGTTAAAAGTAATCAAATGCCTCCAAAGCAATTATTAAAATTTTTAACTTTACTTTTAAATTTATTGATTCAAATCAGTTATTCTGTTGGCGACGAATCTGCTGCTCTAAGGATTTGTAACAGTTTCGAAAATAGTAAGTTTTAAGACTTAATGATTGTAAATAATTTGAACTTATAATTAGCTTTAATGAGTGTTATTTATTTTTAAGTATTTATCAACAAATTTTATGTGCCTCTCAACGATAGACCTGGCGAAAAAAGGGGGCCTTTTTTCCCAAAAAATTTCGTAAATATATATTTTCAAGCATGAAAACAAATTTAATCAAATTTTAAATTATTAAAATTTTAAAAAAATAATTTAAGAATTTTCCAAATAATTTCAATTTTTTTTGTCTTCCTATTTTCAAAATATAAAACGACCACTCAATATTATTTAATAACTTTATACTTTGGTCAATTTTTTTTCAAATTTTTCTATTAACTTCTATTTTCCTAACTTCTTTTCGATACGCACAACAGCACCAATTTAGTATCAAGAACTCCATACTTGAATCAAATTCAAAAATAATTTTTCTTCCAAATTTAAATTTTAAAATTATCAAAAAACAATTAAATTCCGAAACAAACATTAAAATCATGTTTGTTATATATTTGATTTCATTAAAAAAAATTTCATCTAAATCCATTAAAATGGAAATGCTTATTCTTAGTAAATTATATTGAAATATAAATTTTTCTTCAAAATTAAACATAAATTTTTTCGATAAATAATCAATTTTTTTAAGAAATTATCAAAATGATAAAATGAAATTTCAGTATTTAAAATTACACTAGAGATTTTTCCAAGTAACTGCAATTTTCCTAGCTTTTTATTCCAGAAATGTACAGTATCATTTCAATAACAAAAAAATTCCGTACTTGAAATTCAGTCATTTAAAATTAATATTTTTTTTAAATATAAACAAAAAGTTTTCGAAAAACTAGTTTCCTAAACAATTATCAAAATCATTTATTATATATTTGATTTCGCTCAATAAAATAGCTGCATTGCCATAACACGATACAAAAGCTTTTTTCGTTTTACCTTTAAATGAATATGCAGTCGAAATTCTCATTTAAATCCATAATAAAAATAATAATAGTTATTCTCGTTGGTGTAGCTCGTTTTTGTGAATTTATTTCTGAATTTTAAAAACTCATGAAATTTTATTCATAGTTTATTGTTGTTACTCTCAGTTTTCTTTTTAATTTTAGTATGGACCGTTTTAATTTTACTATTCAGTTTTTTCCCCTCACTCATACATTCTAATACAAGACAAACTCTTTCGAAAATATAGTTATAATTCAGAATTTTTTTGCTTTTTTTCTGCATTATTTTTTGTTTTGTTTCGTTTTCAAACTTTTTTTTTATTCATCTCAAAAGGAACTAATCGTGGTGAACTTATAAAATCTGAAGAAGCATGCACTTCTGTTAAAGAATAAAAAGACATCATTTTTACAGTTTTTGCCAGCTATATTTCAGTAATGTTCCTTGGATGGAATAAAAACGCTAATTTCCCCTACTTTCAAAATTCTGATTCTGTATTCTTCAAAACGGGTTTTTAAGTATTAATAAAAAAAAATTTCTTATCATTCATATCTTTCATTTGGGTTTTTTAACTGCAATATAATTGGAAAACATTAAAAAAAAACTTTTTTAACATAATATATTTTAAAACTTAAACAACTAGATTAATATTAGACTGTATTATTCATTTTCATGCTTTCCAATATTTCCCAAGAAGTATATTTTGCTTCATGTACTATTTTATACCATAAAGTTACTGAGACAAAAATAAAAAGAAAATTAATAACATATTTTAAATGTTGAAAATCAACCTATTACAGAACATAAACTATTATATATACTGCACATAACGCATTACATGTTAGAGATTTGAAAAAAATTTTTTTGATTAAACTGAATCTCGAGACTACTTTTAGAAAAATACTGTATAAAAACTGCAAGCAAAAAGATGGGAGATCTTTTTAATGTAGTAAAATATGATTAATATTTCTGTTACTGTGTCGAAAAACTTACTATAAGTATGATTCGAACATAAAATACAACGAGTTTCCAATCTCTTCCCATATTTCCTATGGAATATTTTCGGAGAAATTACTTTTGTTTTGTAAAACTGATAAATTTAAAACTTTATAAAAATTAAAAAGAATAAAAAACATTCGCTTAAGCTTTTTATAAACGAAAAATGGAATTATTAAGTATTTACAATTTTTATATTTGTAATTTCGTTGTATACTCATGAAATTGGTGACACTCATGGGGAAAAAGAATGATTTCAGGTCCTGAAATGAGAATGAAACAATACCCAACCGTCTACCGTTTACAATTTTTTTCTTAGTATTTTACAATTTAAATGAAAAAAAAAATTCTCTAGTGAAATTCCTCTGATATAACAAATCTCCTCTCCTAAAAAAAATCTCTGATCTAACTAGAGCGACGTTCAAATACACATACATTTATAGGCTTTGTGTTGAAAACCTGAAAAGTTATTGTCACAAAAGATTCTTCTAATCTTTTCTGATAACTCTAGTCAATTTTTCTCTTCTCTAAAATGCTGTATGTTATTATTATTTTTTTTTATCTGATAACACTTTACTTAAAAAGTATTGCAAAAATCGTTTAGATATCCTAATTTACTAAAACTTTTTCTAACTATAAAATTATTTTTTAAAAAAAGGAAAGGTTGTATTAACTTAAAAACAAAATATTCATGATTATTGAAATAATCTGCCTCATATGACTCGTCTCCAAAGAGCACTTACTATTTTATGAACCAGCTCATAATTGTTCATTGGAGCTGGAAACACTAGACGGTTAAAAATATGCTGGCTCAGCTTTTTGTGTAAAATATGCTCTTTCTCATAGACAATTGATTTTAAAACAATAATAAATAGGTTAAAAAGATCCGAAATTTTTATAACATATAGAAATGCTCTTAAGATTTAATCTAAATATTATTTTGCTATGTTCAAGTTTTTTTTTTATTCTTGTTTATTTTCTTTTGAAAATAAATAAGAGCTTTAAACGGAATGAAAATAAATAAAATCGAAATTTAAATAAATGATTTTCTAATGAAAACAAAGTTAAGCAGCTTCAAAGAACGTGAGAAACTATGACCCTGAAGCAACATGTGAGAGGATTATGTTCCGTGTTCGTTTTGTTTTTACTATATTCAGTTCATTTCAACATTTTTTTCAGCTGCCGATTTTTATTTGCATTTCAACTTGTTGTTCTTTAAATTTATTTGTATGACAAAAATTTCTTAATTTTAAAGTTTAAAAATTTTAAATTTTCAAATTTCAAAAAAGTGATGAAAAAATTACAAAAGTTGTTGAAAATTCGGTATTTTATTAGGTTAAGTACGCAAAATCAGAAACGGAATACCTGAATAATTATTGATCTAATAATGATCGGATTCTCACATATTCAAATGATCATCGCAATGGTTTGAGAGCCTAACCTTAAATATGATAATAAGGTGGCGCAAGCGATATTTTTAGTTATAAAATCATACACGAAAATGTACTTTCTCTGAATAAACGAATTTTGAATAATGACCTTTAAAATTTCCGCAATCTGGAAAATATACTTCCAATCGTTTACCCCATTAATGTTAAATTCACATCTTGTATATTTCTATATACCTTAGGAATTATTCTTGAAAATATTTTGCGTGCAATTGCAAAACACGGTTATCCAAAGATAAATTTCACATAAAATTAAAATTTTTAAGATTATAATTTTTATTATTTCATTCAACAACGACCGAAAGCCTTTTTTAATTGTAAGGTGCACAAATTTTTACCTCAGTTTAAACTGCCTAGTTTTAAATCAAAAAAAATAAAAATTTTAACGCTTCTGAGTTTTTCGACCATTATTGAAATTAGTAATAAAAAATAATTATAAAAAAATATTCTTTTTTATATAATTATTTATGCAAAAAGTTTTTGATTCACTTAATTAGTTAATTAGTTCACTTAATTAGTTGACCGCTCTTTTGACTATTGGTACAATATTGTTCTGATAGCGGATACTCCTTTATTTTGGGCGAAATTGGTCGAATAGTTCTTGAGAAAACAAATTTATTGAGAATATTGAAAAACGAAAATACGACTTTTCTAAAATTCGATTTCTCAGGCTATTCGACCGATTTTGTTCAAATTTTGCATTTTGTCATATAAAATTACATGCTTTAAAATGTTGCAAAAAATTGTATGTATTTTCAACTATTATTAAATAAAGTAATAAAGAACAATAAATATTTACCAAAAGCTATTTTTTGCTTGGAATTATCTTCGGATAAACGAATTTTATAACATTGAGCAATATATTTTAAATTTCCCTAAAAAGTTCTCGAAAAAATAAAAGCGAAATACGCTAACTTTCGACAGCTCTCTTGGCCAAACTATTGAAACCACATTTCAAATATTATATTTTGGAGACAGATTATATTCCCCCCATATTTTGGAGGACAGAAAAAAAAAGGAATGTTTATTCAAAGAAAGTACGTTTTTTGTGTCTAATTTCGTAACTTAAAGCATCGTCTGTACAAATAAATTAACATACTTGATGTTTCCCCCTTTAAACCTTTAGTTTGAGTCCTAGAACCTGAAGATCCTATCATTAGATAAAAATTTATTCTGGTTAATTAGTTTTTTTTCCTTGCAATGTATATCAAAACTACTTCAGCATTAAATAGAACATTCAAGTCCCCTTAAACAACTTGGCTGGTTGCAATGCGAATATTTAAATTTTGTAACAAACTCTAATTATTTAATGTATTTTTTTTTAAAACAGGAATGCGGTGTAGTACGTGTAACCACAACCAGAGAAGTTGTTCTCAAAATTCTGATTGCCATTGTTCTAGAGCAAGAATGGAAGTTTGCTGCCTCACAGCGGAAAGAGGAATAGGCTGTTGTGTGAACATACCCGTACCTTTACCTTTAGGTTAAACTTGAAAATGACATAATTTGATTTTAAACACTTATGAAATGAATTGCTTAATTACGGAAATCTGTTCAATGTGTCTATATCATCTTGCTTAACATACAAGAATGAATTATTTTATATTATCTGTGCAATATGTCTATAAAATGTTGATGTAAAACCTTATAAATTTTTAATGATGAGTGTAAATAAAATTTCTTTGTGTTAATGATAGGTTTTTGAATTGGAATTTTTCTTCATTTATTTAACTTCGTCACAAGTTTCAACTTCTAATAAATATACTCACACATAAGTCTTGCAAGAAAATTTCTTTTAGTTTTTTTTAAATTTTTTATTTTTAAATTTTTCCAGCAATTAAATTTCTTAAAAATAAGATAAAGAGTGAATACTTAAGTCTATAACCTCCTTCTTAACTTTCGAATGGCTACATATTTTTTTCTTAATCTATGCATATTTGGATGAATAAGCTAAAAAATCAGAGACAGAAATCCCAGCTTTCTCGGTCTTGTCAAATGTGTTATTAATAAATTTAAACTTAAGTTCATATTTTTCTTTAAACGTATTTTAACTTTGAAAAATAGGCTTAAAGCTATTCAGTTAATGACATATAAATATTCTCGATCTAACTACTAGTTTTATTTGTTTCAAAGATTTTTAAATCAATTAACATCGTCTTGAAGATCATTAGGAGAGTATCACTGAGTAAGAGTAAGCTATAATTAAGAAAAAGAGTAAGGCAATAGCCAGTTCATGGAGATTATAGTTTCCTAATATCGAGATCAACGCAATTATCAGCATTGCGCATCAGCAGCTTTTACTTCCCTGACAAGCTGATACTCACTGACCAGAAGCATCAAGTCTCCATTGGAGATAGAAACTCATTTTTTCACGATGACAGCTTAGGGCCTTAACTTCTGTGAAATCGCGATAATTAAGTAAAGCGATTAAATCAAGCTTAATTATCTAAATTTTAGAGCTAAATTATTTTGCTTATTCTGATTCTTATACCAAAAATTGAGTTTGAAACCACTATTAATACTAATATCAAGCATCACTGGCTGCGGTCAGTGTGCTGCCCAGATAGCAAAATTAGGTTTATTTTCACTCAGCAAAAATCTTTTAATGTAAACCTAAAACCTTTTAATGCAACCTCTGTGACAATCTGCTTTATTCTACGCACACTACCCTAATTCAAAACCTTGGAAAACAACCTTCTATCTAAAACACTTAAATCGAGGTTGACTTAAGGTTTTCAAGAGTGAAAAAAATCCTTTAATAAAGCTAGTCTCAAGGGGAAAATAATCTTAAATCCAGCTAATTGTAAGGTTTCTTTCAGCAAAGTATTGTATGCTCGGTTAAAATGCACCTTGTCTTAAAATTTTAATGAACAATGCAATTTTATCCTATCGCTAGTGTGACGTCAGTTAGAACGTCATTATGGACCTAAGTGACCATTTTACCAAGGTTTTTAGTACAAACATTTTCGTGGCCATAAAAATAAAATTCCGACACAAGGTTGCCGTACGGTTAAATGCTTTCTGGACGGGTGGGTGACCACCTGGGCCAGTCTGCGTAGGGACCCACAGGGAGTGCGGTATTGGTCCTCGTCAAGCTGTTCTAACGTAAAGTGCTCGACTTCGCGAGCAGGTTGTCGAGTTGCCGAAGAAGGGGTGCTATTCACTCTGCAGAGGATCAAAATTGTGCTGACATGTCTTCGGATCATCCTCAGGGATGTTTCCCAGACAGTCGCTAATAGCCCATTGTGCAGCTCTAGAGCAACGTAAATGAATTACAACTACAACAACCAGTGCAGCTGATGATCCTGTTGTTCTGCTAGCAGGAATTCATCTCAAATAACAACGCGTCCTATAGGTCTTGCTTTCACGAATCACACAGTCTTTAACTGTTAAAGAACTTTTTTTTAAAGAGAAATCAACTTCATTTTTAATATTATTTTGTGTGTACACTTTTATTGTTTGCGTTACAAACCCACTGCCCCTACATACAAACCCACAAACTTCAACAGGCTTTTCTTCCGCACTAATTCTCGTTCACACCTTCGAACTCACATCCGAGAATTTTTTGCGTGCGAATCGGAACCTTACTGATTAGTGAGTTTTTTGAGGATAAATGTTTTCCATCAATCCATCATTCTCATGATCATGCACAGTTTATGTGCAAAAGCATAGGCGCATATCTTGGCCTTTGATGGCAAGCAAAGAGCTGTTTGGCCAAGGTGAATATCATAGAATGAGATTGGTCCATTAAACAATCTCAAGCGTGTGAAGATTGCAGTAAGAATGTTAAAAGCAATGTATACAATGCTCTTCAGGTAAAAGCGAAAATGAATTTGCCTATGTAATGGAATCTAAGAATTTATATTTTTTGTAAGTCATACAAATCATTAACCGGCAAATATTATGGAAAATTAAAAATACATCAAACTAATGTATTTAATCTCAAATTAATATATATACTCATCCAATTTTGCTCTGCATTTGTATATTTTCCTAATTTTTATGTCCTTTATTTCCAGCAAAAGATTTATTTACTGCTTGCTGAGGAACTGACTTAAAAGTATTTTTGGCAAAAATTTAAAAAATTAACAAAAATGTTTGTCAATTCTTTTCAAAGATGCATATATTCTTTCATTTTGTCAGAATTTTATTACTTTTTTGTAAAAATTTACAAATGAAATATTTATATTATTATTTACTATTAATGTACCTTGCTTTTTCTTTAGTTTAAATCCTAAGAACCAATGTCGGAAGGAAGGAGTGTATGGCGTATGATCATAAATAATATTATAAGATCTTTTAAAGTGATACCTAGTGAGGGAAAGTTGATGGGCGAAGATAATGTTGGAAATAAATATTATGAAGCATCTCGAAGTAAGGTCATCTCTTATTACTTAATTTAGGCTTATGTTTTGCCAGTTCAGATAACTATTGATAAATACTTAGATTGTTGAATTCTTACAGCACATTTTTTTTATAGTATCTTTTTTTTATAAATCAAAGTACTCATTGGACTTGTTTAGATGTTAACAACAATAGCAGATAATAATTGTTTGATCTAAATTTAAAAGTTACTAAAATACATTTACTTTTAGATGTGCTTCATCTACTTTTACAGTTTAAAAATAGAAATAGGTTAGGCTTTGCTAACTGTGACAGTTCTTGATGAATACTTTATATTTTTGTAGTTATATTATTTGTTGAACCGGATTTTAGTTGATTTTGAAAGTATCTGTTATAAAGCAAAGTTTTTATTAGACTTGTTTAAATGTTTACAAAAGTAGATCAGGAAACACATGGAATTCTCATAAATTTTATCAAAGAGTCATAAAAATATTTCATACATCATGCATTTTTTTTTTCTTTTCTTTTTTTTTCAAATGTAAATTTTTTTTACATGAATACGTTAGAAATTTTTTCTTAAACTATCTCAAAGAATTAAATTCCAAAGACACTTACCTAAAAGTTTTTTTTTTCGTTTTAGTTAAAAAAAAAATCCCAATTTTGGGACTAAAGGTATTGTGTTCAGAAAATTAAAAAGCATCTATAATTATGTGATATTCCAAGAAAAAAGTACTCTTGCAAATATATTTATTAAAATACAAGAGATAGATAGAATTATGAAAACACTTTTATGCTAATTTTTTTGCATATTTCTCAAGAAATACTTAGAAAAATATTTTAAAATTGTAGAAGTGTTTAGGTTGCAGGATTTTTTATACACATCAAGAAAGTTTAATGCTTTTAAAGGTTAGCAAAATATATATCAGCAATAAATCATGAAGGAAAATAAATGTTTTTGAGCTCTCCATGTCGAAAATATAGCAATAAGCTTGCAACTAATATTATTTACTTTGAATATCATATGCATTAACTGCACGAAATTTTGTAAACGTAACTTAAATATTCATCAAGATATGGATATTTTTTATATCTTATTATTACTATAACTACTGATTTATTCAATAAAATTAAACAGTCGTTTTAGAGTAATTTTTAATTAACATTAAGGTCAATTAGCGATAAGGTAAGAGATCAGCAATAAATTATAAAGAAAAAGAAATGTTTTTGAGCACTCAATGTCAAATATATAGCAATAAGCTTGGAACTTATTTACTTTGAATGTCATATGCAATGATAATTGCAATATTAACTGTATTTACCTTGAAATTTTCAAAAAAATCCTTGTTTCCTTAAAAAAAAAAAAGAAGAAATTTAAAGTTTTTTTTTTTTCACTTTTTACTTCAACTTACAAGGTACAAAATAATAAATGAAAGGCAAATTACCTTGAACAGCTTTTGACTGAATAACAAAAAGTTTTAATTTTGATTGTTTGTAGGTACAGTACAGAACCCGTTATCCGGAAATCAGAAAACCGGAAAACCAAAAAACCGGAACGAAATTCAATAAATTTTCTCGCCATTTTTAAAAAGAAATTTTTTTTTTCCTCATAAGATTTTACGATTTTTCTTTCTTTTTTTAAAGATTTGAAGGAATGATGGAAAGTTTACCTTACCATCATTTTGGAAATAATCATTAGTGTATTACTTCATCGTTTTTTCTTATTTTTAAGATTATTTCCAATTTTTTAGTTAGGTTTAACAATAAAAAAAAACGGCTTTTTGTAGCGATTCAGAAAACCGGAAAAATCAGTTATCCGGAATAGCGATCGTCCCGACCGTTCCGGATAATCGGTTCCGTACTGTATATACAATAGAGTGGAGCGTTCTTCTATGTTAAAAAAAATTTCTTTTTAATTTTTAGTTGCAATACTAAAAGTAGTTTGACCTTCTCCTATGGGATTTTAAATTGCATAAAAATATATATTTTAAAATTTATCTTCTTCCAGCTCATTTATTTTGAAAATCTATATTTTCTTGTTTATTTCTTTTAATGTAAGTAAAACTAATTGTGTTTTAAATATTTATAATTTTGTAAAACCTGAAAGAAAAACATGTTCATTGAATTTTCAATAAAAAATATAAACATTTCTCTGAATATAATGGAGAGGAAGCAGCCCAGTCTTTTAATTTAAAACCTATTCTAACACGCACTATGTACGGTTGCAGTCAGAATTTTATTCTTTAATTGACTATTGATTCCTTGATTTGGTGGTGTTAAAAATTATTTAAAAAAATAATTAAGAAAAAGCAGAGATAGAAACTTTTCGTGTAATTTCTTAATATTCAAATCAATTGCACTGGTAGATAAACTCGAAATAAATCAAAAATATTTAAGATATACTTTTGAGAGGTTGGGTCAAGTTTTGGTCGTTATTGAAGAAAAAAGTTTCGAAATGTGATTTTACATTCCACCCTAATATACAACATTTAATATGTTATCTGTTGAATTTCGCAATCTTACAAAAAGATATATTTTCTCTAAGTTTTCTCTCTCTCTTTTTCTGCAGTTTGGGACAGTTGATTCACCAAATGTGTGGAAGGTCCGCAATAGTCTATTGGTCTTTTTATATGCAGTAGCAAAACTGCCTTTTTTTGGAAAGATAATTACACGAGAGATATTTTTTAAAATTATATTTAATTTATAACAGTTGAAATGTTTTTTTTTTAATAAAGTATACAAACTTATACTTTGTACTGTTTTTTTTTATTTTTTTTTTCTTATATTTTTACTCTAGAGCCTTTAGTATTTCACTTTAACTCCTACATTTTAAATTCATTTTTAGGAAAAGAATCTTTCAAAAAATTAGATACTCGTTGGTTTGAACCTAAAGATGGTGAATGGCAGCAGGATTTACCAGCTGAGTGGGAAGGTTAGTTTTATTTGCTTGATTTTTACTTATATACTTTTTAAAGTAACAATGCATTTAAATGGTTTTTCTGTTGGTACATATTTTGAATTGAAAAGATGTTGAGTATCTTGAGTTTTGGAATTATAAAATTAAGCTTTTTCTTAGGTACTAGAAAGAGGTGGTAGTTATTCCAACTCATCTTTGTTTGATTATAAAGTTGCTGGATGGTTAATTATTTTCTTTTATACTGAAGGATTTTATTGGTCAGTTACATTTACATAACTGTTACTTATGAACTTCTTCTTTTAGTGAAATTAAAAATCGGAAACTCTTCTTTGCTGCAGCTGCAGCATCAGATGTAGTACTTGTTGTGTTGTAGCCCTTAAAACAGAGGTATTGGAAGTTCGATGTTGGATTAATTTAAATTGTTCAAGTTCACCACAGAGAGTTCTGCATTCAAAAAGGAAAATCCAAATTAGAAATTATTATTTCTTGATATTGCTATTTTTATTAAAAAAAAGATTATCTTGCCTATAATTGTAATTTTCAAATTACGCTTTTAATCAAAGTTTAAAAAAACTGGTTAAGAAAAATTTTAAATTTACTAAATATTATTATATATATCATCTAAAGTATTTTTTCTTATTTATTTAATGCTGCAATACATCAATAAGATTATTGTCAAATTTAAACTCCATCATGTTCAAATAAATGATAAAAAGAAGTAATTATTCTTTGTTTTTTATACCGCTAGAACTAAAACATACTTTTACTATTTTATATCTTTATATTTATGTTGTAAATTTTTCTTTCTTATTTCTTTTCATAATTCTATGAATTTCAAATATTTTTTTAATTGAAAAACTATATAGCCTTGAATATTTCCTCATTTATGTTAAAATTTGTATTGATTCAATAAATAAAAATCAAAGGTTTAATTTAAAACAATTAATTGATATAAATACTAAAAATTTTATACTGCTAAATAAGGGCATTATATAAATAATTATGAATTACAAATTTTTTTAATATATTCACAATCAAGGAGGTAAACTAATTTTTGCAAACATGTACCATTAAAAAAACAACTATAAAATCTGCAATGAAGAGCAAAAAAGTTAAAATTTATGCATTTAAATCTAATTTTTTTCCACTCATTTATGAATAACTAAAAAGCAAAAATTTTTATAACAAGCTTTTAGGTGTTAGTTTAAAGTATTATAAAGGAATTAAGTAAAGTGTTGGTACATTTTTCTCCAATAACTCAATAAAAATACAGTTAAAATATTGTTTACACACAATAAGTTTTACTCTACATAATCTTAGAGATTATTCCTACTTTATAATTTACAAATTTATCTTGCGAATTAAAAAGAATTTATAAAGTTAGAAGCACTGTTTCTAAATAAATATCAGTAAAGATAATGTAAAAAGATTATTCACCTAAATGGTTTTTAAAATTTATCTTTCATTTATTAAAAAAATAAGAAAAATTGTAGCAAGTTAATTAAATAAAAAAATTTGAAAAACAATTTTATAATAAATATATTTTTTAATGTGTATATCACAAAATATATCTTTAAAATATTCTCAAACATTTTATATTAAAACAAGTTACTTTGTTTTTAAATATGTAAACATTAAAATCATATGTAATTTTACCCTATTCTCCTTTTGAGAATAGAAATTTAAATGAAATAGATTGACTTGCCTGGTCTGCAGCAACCACAAAAATTGAATCACATCCAATTCTTGTTGAAAGCAATGCAACAACAATTACTGGTTGTTGCAACAGACGAAGGATGAAAGAAGCAACACGGTTGCTGTTGCAGTTGATATCTCATCTTTTTCTTTAGACACCAAACCTGCTAAATTTTTTGAACAGTCAATTTATATTTTTACTTTTAAGAACATGATTTTTGCTGTCATTGCATTAATGTTTCTTTATATATATATATATATATATATATATATATATATATATATATATATATATATATATATATATATATATATATCTTTGCATGTGCTTTTGAGATTAGTTGATTATTAGTTGATAACAAGATTATCATAATTTTTTAGGTTAATTATTGATTTGTGCTGACTTTAATTTTTTATTTTTACTCATTGATTTCAAAATAAAAGTTTTCAATTAGCGAGACGTAATAATTTCTAAATAATCATTGAAATTTGATCTACACATACATTGTTCTGATGCACATTGCAAACTTAGATTTCAGGCTGATAAAGTTGTCTTTGTTTTGATATATATTTAAATATTTTCACTTTCTTAAACTATATTAGAGTGTCTTTCTCATACTATTATTATATAAGTATCTTAAATAATATGACTCATCATTGATTGAATATTTTAAAATTGGAAATTTTTAGGCTTAAAACAGGCCACAATTTCTTATTAGAATATTTATGTAACATAAGAATTCTTCCCAGCGAAGCATGCCTAATTTGTGACACAGGTGTATTAAACTCTGATCACCTTCTTTTTGTGCAAGGGACTAGATAGAACTCCTAGAAAAGTGGGAATGTCACTAAATTGTATTGGGACGCAAGAACTCTCGTGAATTGTCACTAACTTTACCTTTTTCATGTTAATGTTTAAAATTATATATTGTTGAAATGTTTATTGATTCAAATGTTTATTGTTCTTTTTTGTTCACTTTACCTAAATTGTTGAATTGTTTCTTTGTTATTTTTCTGCTCCTTTGTGATGCAGTGAGCTGTCAAATTTCCTGGATTGAATTCCTTATAAAGCCATATGAAACACATATTTTAAAAAAAATAGGAGGCATGAATTGAGGAGACATGAATAGAATCACAATTATATATTTCTTCAAATAGAAGTTCTTCAAATATAAAGTTACTTTATTTAATTGAAAAAAAAGCAACAGCAAAAATGTTACCTGTGCAATATTTTTAGAAAAAAAAAACTCAGCGGCGCGACAGCCCATAGAGGGCCAAGGCCTACTGTGCACATCTCAGTTTTCTTGACCTTGGGCTCTGGGGTGCATGAGCAGATGTTCCGGTCAGGTGGTCAACCGAACGCGGAACCCCCAGTGTTTAGTTCCCAAGCATGCTTGGTACTCATTTATCGACCCACTGAAGGGATGAAAGGCTGAAATATTTTTAAAACATTGTTGAATTAGAAGTCAGTTTTGTTCAAATTTATTGATATTTCTTATATATTAACATTTCTTAGATTAAGTACTTTTCTGTTCTGATTTAATATTATTATAAAGGATAGAAAATTGTAATTTCCGTAGCTTCATTTAATGTCTGTATTTACTTTTCTCTTCATTTTCATTGACAAATGTTGGTATATATTATTATTAACTGTTTTTAGATGACATTTATGCTCACCTATGAAAGAAAATCCTATTTTTTTAAATTTTGTATTTAAAAATTATATTTGTTTTACTTATTTTATTAAAAACTTAAAGTCAAATATTTCCCTTTAAAAGAAATATTAAATAGATTACATACATTGAGTAATTATCCATTTTTATGTTTCTTAAAAATCTTATTTAAGAATTTGAAGAAATATAGTAGTTTTAAAAATAATTTTATTTTGTACTTAAATTTTTTTTAATCTCTTATTTAACATAATACTGTAGCTAACATAATACTGTATTTAACATAATACTGTAGCATAGAAAAAGTACTGAATAGTTAAATTAGTTTTATCAAGTAATTGTATTGCATAAAATATGAACACCAAGTGTTTTCCTTTTCTGCTGCAACACAGTTAACAAATAAAATAAATACTTACATATTTAATGAATACCATTATAGTAGGAAAATAAACGCAAAATATTTTAATATTTTAAAATGTTTACATTTATGATTAAAATGTATTTGAAATTTTATTAATCATTTATTTATTCTGTAACATCTATTTTGTATCATGCTTTTACTTTTACATCTGCTTATTAATATATATCTGTTCCATAGCTTGGCTTCGTGGTAGACGTAAAGATCCCCCAACAAAGGAAGTAAGTTTTCTTGTATTATAATTATTTAATCAAATGTACTAAATCCAAAGAAATAGAATAATATCACAAGAGATATTAACATGTTTTTAAATTATGATGTGTAGTTAAGAGCAAATGTTCCTTTCAAGAGTGATACAGAAATACTTGTAAAGCAAGCTATGCATTACTTTGCAATTTTAATGTTCTTACTACAGTAAATTTTGGATACTGTATATATATTTTCTGAATAGTAGATAGTATTGCAAAATATAAAATTTTCTCAACATTTGGAAAATCTTATTCAGTTGTTTTTGTTCTTATTTCCTTGACTGTTATATGTTATCCTAATGTGTTATGATTTTCTAAAATTTACTATGCTTTAAAATACGGATTAAGCCCCACCCAAATTTTGACTTAAGGGGGGTGGGTGATGAAGGTAGCCAGGAAAAATGCACATTTTTAAGAAAATGGAACATATTTAATGAAGTGAAAATTTTGCTGGATTTAATTAAGAATGAAACAAATTAAAATTAAATTAAATAATTAAAATAAATTGTATTTTAAAGAAATTATCTTTCACCCTTACTCTTCTTTTTCAAATTATTACGATTGAATCATCAAAAGCAATTAGTGAGAATAATTTTTTTTTAATAAAGAATGAACACAAGGAATGAAAGATTTAATTTGAATATATTATTCTGCAACCATTTCTAATCATAAAAGGGTTTCAAATGATACAACTGAGTCATCATCACAAATGAGGTTTGACATTCTTCATTAATATTAGTTGTTTTTGCCAATGATATATTGATTTCAATTAAGCAAGAATGGAAGAATTCATCTTTGCTTCCTTCAAATTTATTTGAAATAGCTTATTTCTTAAATGTATTGGAAATGGTTTCATCTGAAATCACCTTCCACGCTGCCAAAACAAAACTTATCACATCATGACAAGATGACCTTTTCTCAGCCAGGGGGTTCTTTGTTTTTATAGAATAAATGTGCACTATAACCCTTCTCAATGCACTTTTGAATGGTGACATACAGGACATATCAGCAGGTTGAATAAAGCCTGCATAACCTGCTGTGAGGATGATTTTGTTCATGTCTAGATTTTTTATCCTTTCTGAAATAAGTGGCCACTTTGTCTTAAACAAGCAATCTTGGTAGCCGTCTTGATAGCCGTCCCAAATCTTGTCTAATCAAGAGCCCATCAATGTACTTGTCAACTATCCATAGGTGGAGCAGATAATTTAAATGTTTGATGGTTTCTTAAATTCTGACGTACACTGTATAGGGTGTGGCTGGTCGGTTTCTTAATGATAACAAAAATGGTGAATTGATCGCTAGATGTCATCGCCGATAGCGCCACCATAGATTCCCTATTCTTACATCTCGTGTTACAATTTATTATTGTATAATTTTCCACCACAATGTTGGTTTGTAAATTTGGTTATTTGAACTGTACCCATTGTTTGGCTAATTTTTTCAATATTAAAATTTGCAAAGTATTTTTTTAAATGCAAAAATTTCACAGCTTGAAGAAATCCATTTGCAGCATCAATATTGTGGGAAAGCAGTTTCTTGCCCTCCGTACCTGTTCTCATGAAAATTTTAAATCTTCTTTTCTTTTGTTTCATGTACATAGAAAAAGCTTTAAAATCATTCGGGCCAAGAGAAGTTGCAATTTTCTATGCTTCTTCATCTAGATTCTATGCACTTCTATTTGAAACAGCAACGTGATTTCGACTCTTTTTTTTTTCTTAAAATTAATTTAGCCTATTATCCAACTCTTTTGATACCAATTTCCTGCCATTTGTCAATTTCCTTGATTTTTTTTATCTGAATGGTTATTTGCCATTAATATTTCTTTGTTATTGATCCAATATCTGATGCATTTTCTGGCGATATTAAAATATTTTCAGGATGCTTCCATTATCCCTATGCCATTTGACAACTTCAACTTTATTTGCTACTGTGTAAAAATTTATTTTCGGCATCTAGGCTCAAAAATTGGTATCAGAACAGACTGAGTAAAGATTTAAGACTGAGACTGATTTTCATATTGCTGTGAGCATGTAATAGTAGATCAAGTTTAAAGATATTTTTCTTCTTAGATCAGGGACAATTCTGAGAAGAAAGCAATTGGTTTCAAATTCTAAACCCCTTCCCATTGCTGAAATTTCTCTTCCACATGCTAATCTCCATATTCAAGAGATCCGAGTAGAGGCGTGTGATGTCACAGGAGGAATGTAAACAAGTTTTTTTTTACCTTGATTCACCTAACTTGCTTAGAGCGTCGACAGGCTTTGTCAGGTGAAGTGAAACAGGTAGTGAAGTGAAACTTTATTTCGGTTCTCCATCTGGTTTAGTTTTGACCATTACCTTGAGGCAGCTATTCAGTAGGAGTTACGGAAAGTTTTTATTTTATTTCTATCCTTTTGTACCCTATATAAATAGAAACACTTAACAGAGTTGAGATATTAGGAAAGCATTAGAGGATGGTAGTTTATTTGGTTTTGATCGCTGGTCAATATATGAAACTATGGGTGGGGACTTGTTTGATTTTTTACGGTATTAAACAAAAGATAATGGTTTAAGAATGCACATAAGAAAATCTTTATTCACTTTAATGTAAATTTATTCATGATATAGTTTCAGAAAATATTTAAAACAATGATTTTTTTTTGTTTTAAAATAACTATAGTAATAATAACAAATTGTTCTTTGTGATGCATGTTTTTTTTCATCTCTTGACTAATGGAATCGGATGATAGGGCTCTACATTCCCTAACCAAATTATTAGACACACTGTACGATTCGATGTAAAATCTTAATTATCAGGTGATACTATACAGCTTTATTGTCTTTACACGACTGAAATTGGTTGCACTTGTTTACGTCCATGTATCAATTGGTTAAATAAGACGATATATAATATAAATTCAATTATTGGAAAAATTAGACGATATATTATATAACTATAGAATATTTATTACATTAGGTATTTTATTACTAGATTAAAATAATTAGACCAAATTATTAGACGAACTGTAGTTTTTTAATTATTACATGTTTTGCACGAGTTTATATGCAATACTTTTATATTTAAACATACATGTAACGGGTTTTTATTCAGGAGATTTTTTTATATAATTCCTATTTGTATTTATTTTTAACGTATTGCATTACAATGTTAACCAATTGATACATGAATGTAAGCAAGTGCAAACTGCTTTCAGCCGAGTAAAAGCAATAAAGCTGTATAGTATCACCTGATAATTAAGATTTTACATAGAATCTTATAGTGCATCTAATAATTTGACCAGAGACTGTATACTGTTCTACTTTGAAAGTAGTTATTTATTTTAATAATTTTATTTAAAGGTTTAATGTTTGCATATTTAGAAAACATATCTAACTCTTAACTAATTGTATATCTTCTTTATTTTCTTATAATTATGATATTCCCCATGACTGTTGGATTTTCAAAAATGTACTGTATGTTTAGTCAGAGCCACACAAGGTGAAGAAATAACAGGAATTTTAAAGAGAACAACTTATTTCAGACACTGGGTTAAATAAAAATTATACATTTTAAATTTGGTTTGTAAATCTTGGCGAACTTTGATTTGTGATAACAGTTACTTTAAGACTGTCAGCAACTATTAAGACTGTTGTCTTGTAATGTTAAATTGTAAGAAAGCTGAAAAAAAAATATAATTGCATAAATTGCAGAATATTACTTCATAAGAATCTGTTACTTGCAAAGGCTTTGATATGCATTATTTTATTGATCAATGATACATATTGAGCAAAACACTAGTTTTTGAGCTAATAATACCATAGCGTGACAAGAAATGACATATATACCTATAATATATTTTTCAAATAAACATCAAAACATTATCACCTGTTGTTTATTAACAAAAATGACCACTTTTAGCTTCAATTCAGGGCTGTAAACATGATAAAAAAAATTTCCTACAGGCTATAACTCCTCTACTGATATTTTGTTACATTCCTTCTACAAAGATTTTTTTATGACAAATGTATGTCAAAGTCTTATGAGGTTTAGCAAAACCCTTGTCTTTAAGATGGATCAAATGGAAAATCTATTGTATTCAAGCCTGGCGAACAAGGGGCTATTCTTGTGTTGTATAAAATTCCAGAAAATGTGCCTTGAACCTTTTAGTTGTATGCTGCAGCCGTATACCACTTCCATACAGGTGTTTATATTGATATTTAGATTAATACTTGTTATAAAAAATTTAAAACTTTGGTGGTAGAGGAAAGTATATCATTTTTAACTTTGTCACAGTACAAATTATGAGTTCAATTAAAAATATTGCTTTTAAACTTAAACTGTCTGTAAATATAATACAGTTTTATTATCATTTTCACTGTCATCGTTGAAAAAACAAAACATGTAAAGGGAAAAAATCTTAAAAATTTTGTCGTGAAAATTTGTACACAAAAAGAAAATAACCAGCAAATTATTTTGAAATATTAAATAGTTTCCACATTTTATCCTATATTTATTTATTTGTTCATCATTAAACATAATAATTATATTCAGTATTTTTTCTTTTACTCTATATGATGATTTATTACAAAAAATAGTATGATTTTAATTTTATTTTCATTATGATAGTATGATTATAATTTAAATTTTAATTACAAAAAATAAGTATGATTGACTTCCTTATTTTATTTTCCCTCAAAATTTAGGAAATTCAAATGAATTTAGCTGTAGCAAATATGAAAAAAGAAAATGCAAAGAAAAATGCAGGAGATGTAAGCTTTTACATTATTTCTTTCTGATATTGATTTATTGAATATTTTTAATTTTTTTGTTTTTAATGACAAGCAAGGCTTTAATTTTTTAAAGCGTTTTTCATTGTTTTATTTCAATAAGCAAATTTTTTGAAAATAAATTTAGAAAAAATTATACAGCCTTTTTTTTTGTAACAGCAAATAATTAAATATGAAATTAATGTATAACTTTTTTTATGATTTTATATGACTGAAACAAAATATTTTATGAAGAATAAACTATGATTTTTCAACAAATTTAATTACAAACTTTTAGGACATGAAAATTTAAGCATTCTTTTCTAATGAATACTTTCTTACTGAAGAATACTTTAAATACTTTTTTAAAAATAATAATTTTTTATTATAGAATAAATTCCACTTGCATTTACATAAAAATAAGTTTTAAACATAGATTTAGATTGTAAATATATATCATTCATCTTGAGCATCCACACATCAGTGCATGCCACTGGCAAAAGCATAATGGATAGTCTAAAAAGATAAAGCTTATTTGGAATGACTAATTTTATTTTCGATTTTCAAACTGAAAGAATCTATATTTTGTCACTGAGAAATAATTGTATGTTATAAAATTTCATTAAGTTCAATATATAAATAGACTATGGTTCCATGTATCCAATAAAGTGTAATAACTTATTTTTATGCATAATGATTTAATTTAGTTTCACAGAATTCACTATCTTAATTTTTATAACAGATGTTTCTTGAAAAAAATGTGTAATTGAAATTATTGTGATTGAAGCATTTTGATAAAAAATTTTATTAGCCAATTATGTGTCATTTTGAACAATTAGTAGCCATTTTCATGATATATTATAAGAAAGTGATTAAAATATTTCAAATTAGAGACCCTTAATTATTAATTATAATTTAATTAGTAACTATTAAATTGGTAACTATTTTTTTTAAAATTCCAATTTTACAAGCTTTACATTTACACACCAGAAATGAATATCAAGCCATTTAAATATCTTGATATTTTGCTGCTCTGTAAGTAATTCAACTCACTATTGGTCTGAAAGGTGAAATGTGTGAAGAATTTTTAAAATGGTTTCTATGGGGTATTTTGTGTTAGTTAACAGTTAACATGGAGAAGCTCCAATGATCAACTATGACCTTGCAACATTAAGGCTAGCTCTGCTAAACTGTGACTGGAAGCTCAATGTTAATAAATATTGGTAGGTTCTTTAAGCTTAAGGATAAATGCAAGGTATTAAAGCTCCTTATATAATTAATTTTCTGGTGTAAATAAGTATGTATAAAATAGGTGTAAATAAGTATGTATAAAATAAAATATAAATTTCCTTTAGTTATAAATGTTTCTTCCTTGTATTTTAGAAGGAATTGGATTCAAAACCAAGTGTTTACTCTTCTGAAGGAGGTTTGTATTGTGATGTCACAAATGGCATTACTTATTTATTTCCTACCTTTTAAAATATCTTTAATTAATTAATCTTATTTTATTAATCAAATTATATTTCAAATAAATCAAAGACTTAATCTTTTAAAGTGAACATAAAATATTTTATTCTTTTCTTATCAATCAATGTACGGATACTTTTTATTTCAATACTAATGCAGACTCATTAATTCACTGTCGCGCCTAATCAAAAACAAAAATCTATTTATAACTTTTTGATTCTTAAATTTCTAACCGCAAATATGTTTCAGTTGCATGGTTGTAATAATTCCCATAAATTTATTGGCGACTTGTGATTGCCAGGGTATTTTTTTAAACCTAATATTGATATGCGGGGTTGACTTTGTTTTGGCTGTGTTATATTTTAATAAATCCACTCACCTGGAAAACCTGGAATTATCAGGGAATTTTTTTATACTGGAAAAAACCTGGAAAAGTCAGGGAAATTTTAAAGAAAAGCTGGAATTTTTTTCTTAACTTGAATTATTTTACCATCCGTTATATCCACTTTATTTAGACTGAAATTTATCGTCAAGCAGTTGAAATAGCATAAACTTAGTAATACTTTGCTTGCATTAAAATTCTTTTCATTATTACCCTGCTAAACTGGAATGCCATATGAAACTCTTCCATGTTGCTAAATGGATGGTGAAATCTTTGACCTCTTTGGAGATTATAGGACTAATCAGTTTAGGAAAGGCAAAAATTATAATAGAGGTGGAAGAAGAGTTTAGGATATTTGCTCCATTGGCTGAATTTATTTACTGTTCAAGTTTGTTCCAATTCTTTGGGGGTATTTTTTTCTTTTACAAAATGTTTTAGTGTTTTTAACTTTCCAAAAAATAATTGGTTATAGTTTAATAATAGATTTTATCTTGCACCCTTTTTCTGTAAGCGTTCATCCGATGAATTATTTTTTTCTCGGTAAAATTGTTTTTGCGTCAGACACCACTGAGTTTCTTTTTATTACATTTGTTTTTATTTATTTCCATCTCTTATTTTGCTTTTTCTTTATGAAATGAAATATGAATGGAAACCATCTAAATATTCCTTTAGGTTAATTTTCAATAATGTATTTCACTTCAGTAACCTATACAATTTGTTTAACTATGCTGTACTTTAGGTTATTTATATTATAACTTAAAATTGATCAATGAAGTTTTTATATATATTTTATTTTAATTTTATTTTGTTTATTTATTTGTGGTAAGCAACTCAGTTTTAATTTTTTGAGAAACAATTTAACTTTATTTAGAACATTTTAAATCAATCTTTTTGCTTAGAGCTTGAAAAATGTATGTATTTAGAGGGGAAAAAATTCAGAACATTCTGTAGTTATTTTTTTTTTTTGTAAAGAAATCTTTTTTAAAAAAATAATAAGCCTACTTGCATATCAAACTACATTAATAACACGCATCATATTATTAGGTAAATGGGATACAAATTTTTAGTAGTTATTGGGCCTGAGATTGGCAAATGAAACTGGAGAGAGGGTATTAAAAAGAGATAAAAATTTATTCTAGAATTCATATAAATTTTTTTTCTTCATAAATTTGTCTCATCTCTGATGTTACAACCAGGGACATATGCTCTTTCTCATTCACTGTTAGCTATGCCACCAAATGCAAGTAAAAGGTACATCTGTTAATATTGTCTGCTTTAAAACATCAAATATAATCAATTGTAAGAACTGTACAAAAGGATCATTTAATTTTATGCAGGCAATAAATAAAGCTATTATTTTTCCTGTATAATCTTTTTTTACCAGAAAAATTGTTATAGACTAATAATACAGTAAAAAATTGTTTTTTTTTTTTTTTATTTTAATGTACAGTAACATCTTTATAGATTTTTTTTATTGTATATCAAAATAATGCAAGTTCTTGGCATTTTTCCTTATTTCTTTATTTAAAGAAAAAGAAAAAAATTCAGCTACAGTTTTATTCCAGGATTTTTAAAATTATTAAATTTAAAGAAATATTTCTTAAATATGAGTTTTATCTATATTGTTTATCTACCTTGCACAGTTAAAATTAAAATTAGAGATTTTTCAACTAACTTTTACAAAATGGAAAATTGTATAAAACACATTGACCCACCCATTCCAATAGGAAATGGAAGGCAATTTAAATTTTTTTTGGGATCACTGTATTTGCTATTTGGTACATTTTGTTCAAAAACTACAAAACTAACACTTAAAAACATTTTTTATTCATTAAAAGTAATATATTCTTCTAGATAAACATATTTTCTTCACATCTATTCAGGATGATATATTAAAAAAATAACATTTTTAATTTAAAATACTAAAAAATATTGACACTTTTCTTGTACCCACCTGCACTTTGTGTGAAAAGAAAATGCACTGACCTGGAAATTTTGAAATTTTTGCTGGAAAACCTGGAAAAATGAGGGAAATTTGAAACCTGATTTGAGTGACCACCCTGGTTGGGAACGATTGCATTCACTTTTAATTTCAAATTTGTGGCAACTAGAAGTGCCCTTTGGGCAATCGAGTCCCAGCCATCCTTACCTTTTTAAAAAATGTAATTGTAATAAAAATGCTAACTGAACTTCTCAATATCGAAGAGTGTGTTTTCTTGATCCCTTTAGGGGATTTACTTTGATGATTTGTAATGTTATATAATGGCCATTCTTACTAATCTTTGCGAATTATAGCTTAATAAGTCAAGTTTTTACTTAAACGATTTTTATTGATTCCTGGAGACGATCATTTTGTTTCATCCATCTATTAACGGCCAAAAAGAACAATAATGAAGATATTTTTCCACTATACTTAATAAGAATGGTGACCACCACCATCGTCACCAAATTTACATTCTCCTGTCTAGCATATTGTGTACAGTCAGAGGGAATGGGCCATTTGTGCATTCTACTTGTTAAAAAGTTTAAATCTTCTTCACTGGCATTTGCAAAAACCTCAAATGTTGGAGCTTATGTAAAAGTATAAAACTGCTTCAATCTACTTTATAAGAACTTTTGTTTTTAAATAAGAGGTTCTGGAATAGTTTTTTCCACAGTTAATTGAAATTTTGAAATTATTAACTATGAGAGAAAAGAATGATTCAGATTTTAAAAATAATAGTCACAGTCATTTTATGAGTCATAGAATTTACCATACTCCAAAATCTTAGAAGCTACACATCGTTTTATATTATTTTGTTAAACAGGTAAATTTTTATTTTATATGTTTCCCTTTCTTATTTATTTTTACATCACTCTCACTGTCTTTTTTTACCCTAAATTGTGTAGGACTGATTAAGTCTTTTAGATAGCTGCTTTTGCTTCTCGTGTTGTTATTTTTTTTATTCAATCCAATTAGCCTTTTAATAAATCTATTTTTCTAAGTCAAAATTTTTTTTCTAACAATCAATATGCTGTAGAATTTTCAATCTTATAATTTTTCTTTCCATTTTTAGGCTTTCCTAGAAGAAATGATTATGAAAGAGAACCTGGAAAACAGGATCAACCACGTTAGATTATTACTACTTTACAGTGGTTTATGTTTTTTGAATAAATAAGTTGTAGAAAGCAAATGAAAGAAAAATTATTTTATCAGAACTTAAATTAAACTGAAAACTTAGTACTTTTTCCAAGCTCATTTCGCATTTTTAAATTCCAAACTAAAGGATATAGTCTTTTCTTTTAAGAAAAAAGAAAAATGAATATTATTTATCTCTTATAGCTCTTTTCATTAAAATTTCTGATCTGTGTATTTATTCAGAATGAAAAGTTTTTGTTTATGGAAATGTCAATTACCTGATTTTTCAAAATGTTATATGGCATTACACATAAAAGCTAAGTTTCTTTAGAATGTTTAATTAATTATGCATTGAAAATATTTTAAATGTCTTTTGGTAAAAATAGTTTATTTAATTTAAAATATTCATTACTGTTTTGAAAGTCTTTAATAATTTTTATGCTTGATTATTAAGAATTTTTTTCCTATTTATTTTTTTTTTTATTATCATGTTTGAAGAATTTTTTATAATTTTTTTTTACAAAAGCTTTTTTTAAATGGTTAAATATTTTTTAAATTATTTAAGACAAATACAATTATTTTTAAAGAAAACTAAAAAATGACAAATTAAAAAAAAAACATAATATATAAAGTTGTACAAGAACAACATTTTCATAAACTAGACAAAAATTACATTTAAACAAAGATTGCTTTAATTTTTGAATATAAAAATTTGTCAGTTTTTCATCTGAATTAGAATTTCTTAATATTGTCTAAACATAAGCAAAAATGCTTCACCATATGTGCATTTTTCATTACTTTCATTTAAAAATAATGGTTGTTTACATCGAAGCTTTCATATTTGGCATGATTTGTGAAAAATAGAAAAATAAAGTTATTTTCAAACATTTTTTCATTAATAATTTTGGATTTGATTTTTATTTATTAGTGTGTTTTATTTATTAGTATGTTAATTGTTCAGAAAATGTATTAAAAAATCAGTCAATTGTAAAAAAACTTTAAAAAAAAAATGAACAAAGTTTTATTACTTATAAGCTTTATCAGTTTGTTTTTTTCAATTTAAAAGTAAAAAAAGTTCAAGTCTGTCAATAAATAATCGATAATGTTAAAAGCTCATATTAAACTGTTAATTCTACAATAGTTTTGGTGTGGTTAAAAATTGGGTTTGAGAGAAAAAGTTTTGCCAATTTATTTTAAAGTGTATTTCTTATTCTGTGCTGAAGTGAGTTTTATTACATTTCATTTGTAAATCAAAAGGAATATAACTACAATGTTCATTATTCTCAGCCCCAATGACTATTTTGTAGTAAAAGAGCTGTAATGCTTATGCGGACAAGCCATAAAAATTTGACAGTTTTCTTTCTTTTACTTTGAAAACACTCACCTCCTGTAATACTACATGCCATTTTTTCAGTCTAGTCTGCACTTTTGTTTGCATACTGGTCTGTACAACATTATGCCACATTTAATAGTCCAAGTATAATAATTTTCTTGTGCGCTAGTCATTGAACACAGCTTTAATTTTCCAGCATTTTATGTTGCAAACGAGAATGTACTGCAAGTTTGCTGTGAATCACATTTCTATTTTGATGTCATTACAATATCCATAGCTAAAGGCATTATGAGTAAGGTCGTATGCTGACAAACCTTAATGATACTGCAACATATGTGGGTATAGATCCCATCTTTAGTAATAAAAGAATCTTTACAATAAAAGATTACATTAGACATCGATCTTAAAACATAGATGTCTTGGTGGTTAAAGATGAGTATTTTTTTTTTTACTTTTTAGTCTTTTGACTTGCCTTTTTTTAAGGACTTACAGGAGAAAACATTTATCAATTCAAACTATATACATAATACATTGAAAAAGGATTGGAAATTATAAAACATCAATTAAAAAACAAAATTACATGTATGCAAAGGTACAATATATTCTAACTATGAAAATTAATGAGATAAACAGAATTCTATTCAATTATGAGTACAATGTGCTAAGAATATTCTCAAAATAATGTTTCAAGAACATTTAATAGAAGCACAAGATAACAAGTGACAGTGTAATATCAAAATCTTGAGATGTAATTACAGTAAGTTGTAACCTTTTGCTTAACATGGTGTAGCCTGCCTTTCTGGTACACTTGTTGTGCTGGCTGTACACAAAAGGTTAAGACGAAGAAAATCAAAATAATATCTAACATTAATTACAAAATAATGAATAACATTAATTAAATAGTTAAATCAATCAGTATATATTTTGCTTTTTTTCAACATTTATGCTGTGAAAAGGGCTATGATTTTTATTTGATTTCAAAACGGAAAGATTTAAAAGATGATATAAAAGGATCTTTAGAGGGTTAACCTTGTTTTTAATATAGGTTGGTACTTTTTATTACATAGAGCAAAACTCACACTCACAAACACATTATCTGGTCAAAAGTATTCGATAACTTATACCTATGGACTTGGAGAGTCTCGAGGCATACATTAGTATTATGTTGATCTCCCATAAGTATCATTACCAGATTGCACAAGTTTAGAAAGACTTCACTAGTTTTTGATTAGCAACTATAGGAATTAGTTTCCAGGTATTTATCACAGCTATAGTGAATGATGGCTGTGAAGATGGTCAATTTAACTGGCTACGTCATTTGTGTTCGGATTCATCCCAAAGGTGCTTTATGGGATTTAATTCGAGGATTCTATGGGATCAGAAAAAATCTGTTCAGCAAATCTTGATGTGTGAATGGAGCAGTTATCCAGTTGAAAGAGACATGGATCTTATAAGAAATATTGTTGGATAATATATATTGAATACATAGTCATACTTCAAAAGAGTGCTGTGTGAATTTAAATAAAAATATATTTGCATAAAATTATATTAAAATACATTAAAATAAAAATACATATCTATTGAAATAAAAATATATTGAAATAAAAATATATTAAAATAAAAGCATATTAAAATAAGTAATGTATTGGAGAAATTAATTTTTGTAAATTTTTGAATGTTAGATTGTGAGTTATTTAAAGTGTTTAGAATTGTTAAAGAATTTGTGAAAAACTAAAAGTTTATTAGAAATCACTCATTTTTAATTTTTTCTAAAAACAAACAAACGGAGATTTAAAACTAGATTAATATCAATAGCTTTTTTTCAATTGAAAGTAACCAGGCCAGAGGTCACTAGTTTATAGGGTGGACTAGGATACATCTCAGTGATCCATTCCATTCCTGGATAGCCTATGATTGGCCCATCTTGAGTCTTCCAACTATCCGCGATCTTGTGGCATCATCTGGACGATAATGACTGATCATACTAACAATGGTTACGAAAAATTTAAAAAACAAGGATCAGTCTAAGCTACGATGTTTTAAAATGTTTTTACGCAACAAGCTTCGGCGAACAAATGAGGTATCTCTACACCTTGGCCAAAGGATACTCTGAGAAGGCTTTTCCATTTCCCTTCTAACCTTCAGTAAGAGTTCGTCCGGAATAGGGACGAAATATATAGCACCTCCAAAACCCGTTCCACTGTCTCCCCTACATTTTTGGTGGGGGTGCGTGTACTTCCTGGGATGTTAAGTAATCCGAAACTAATCGACTAACCACTCTCACAGAAAAAGGGGGAATTGCAACCTGCGGGGGTCAACTAGCTTTCGATATCAGAAGAGACTCACTCTACATTATGCTTTTTCTCCTTCTAAGAAAAACTTAAAAAATATTTTTTTTAAACTCTAAAACGGCTTTATTTATTTTCAAAATGGTTTTATCATTTTATTTAACATGCACTTTTTCTAATTACAGCTTGAATTGTTTATTATTTTGATTTGATTATTTAGAGAACTAATAATAACCAGAGTATTTAAATTTATAAAATTTTACTATGTAGTCATATGAAAGTAATTCATATAAAGTAACTACATTAAAAATAAATTTATATTTTCTCTATAAATCAAATAAAGTTTGTTAGTTTTTTTAAAAATTGATTTGCTAATTTGTAAAACTTTTTATGTTAAAGTAACACCTTGAGTTAAAGATTTTATTTTTTATTACTTATTTAATTTTTTCTTTGCATTACAATTCAAATACAAATATTTTTCACAACCTTTTTTTTAATTTTAATTAATTTTTTTCAATTTTTTTTAAAGATTGTTACACCGTTTTGAAACTAATTAAATTCTACCACTTTAAAAAACTATGTTGACATTTAATCCATTGTTTGAGCAAATATGGTTGCTTACTGTGTAAATTCGATTTAGACTTAAATATTTGAATTTCGCAATTTGAATGCACTAAATTAACCTTCACTAGAAACTAACTTCATTTTAATTATTACTTTTGCTAACTACATTTATTATTGTATAAATAACTCCGAATCGGAATTATGATTCGATCTTAAAAGATAAACACCGGGGATATTTGTTATTTGTCACAAATTGAAACATCAAAATTAAAAATTATTCGATTTACTGATCACAAAATTTTAAATCATATTAAGACAGATCTAGTTTCCGATTATATCACTTAACTTATTCTAATAACTTAGCTTGGATACATTAAAAACTTCACCCACAAACTCATATTCATCATTTTTACTTACATTATTTCTACTTAATTATAGTTACTTTAAAAACTTATTGCCAAAGATATTATTTAACAATAACGCAAGAAAAAAAAATCCTTATTGATCTAAAGCAGTTGTTTAATATAAATTTATTAAACTGCATATTTTGAGAGCGCAGTTTTATATGAAGTTTTATAACCTATTTATTAAAAAGCGAATATATTTTATTTATCAGCTTTTGGTTGTTAAACGGTATTTATATTTTATCAAATAATTTTTATCAAGTAATATCTTGTGATTACTTTATATAATAAAGAAACTTCATTTTTAATTTTAAGCCTTTAACTTAAAATTATTATAACCATAATAATAATAACAAAGAATAATGGTAAAAGTGGGTAATAAACGCATTTTATGTGTAAATGCCGTAAATAAAGAGACAAATAAATAACTTACAAAAGTATAACTTATTTCTAAGAAGTTCCTTAAAAATTATCTTTGATAAGCTTTATAATTTTCTAAACGTAGAAGTAAAATTATAAGAAAATTGATGTAACTCTTTCATTTCAGTTTTGAGGGTTCATAAAAAATACCATCATTTCTGTCGTAAAAATAAATTATAAAATTTTCGACTAATAAGCTGACGTGACAGTTTAAATTTATTTTTCTAATAGATCATTTCGATGGATCAATTAAAAGCAACAAAATAAAACAATTCTATTTTACATTTTAATATATAGATTTGTGAAGCTGCTCACTGTAATTAATATAAATATTTATCAAAACAATCGAAATTAATTTATAAAAAAGTACGATACCGAAATTTTTGAAAGAAAAGGCATTTATTGATTTTCATTAAAACTTACAACATAACAACAGATTGAGACAAGTTTACTTTACAAAATTTTATCAAATACAAAAAATTATCTTTATCTAAGAGATATATTCATATAGATGGTATGCTAGCTAACCCTGGGAGGTTTTCGTGTTTTTCCTCTCCATGTAATGCTAATGCAGGCTAGTTTTCTTATATTTTAATTAACTATAACTACACTATTTAAAGTTTGCAGTGCAGAAATTTCTACTTTCCATGAATGGCAAAGGAGGGTCAGGGAAGAGAAATTAAAATAACACATTGATTATATACTTCTTTCTATCAATATAAAAGAGCGAAAAATTGTGAATAAAAATTACATTACACACTTTTAATATGAATTCGAAAAATTTCTCGCTATTAAATACATAAGGTATTGCATAATTACTACTCTTAATATATATTTTTAGAATATTGCGAAGAAAAGTTTTAAAAAGTGTATTAATTAGGAATTACAGATTAATCTTAAAGCAATAAAAAAAGACTAATAGTTTCAAAATCTAGTGAATCAACCAAGGAATCAGGTCTGAAAACATCAAAACCAGTTTGACTGTCTGAAGTAACAAAGAGAAGCTTAACTCTAAGTATTACAACTTATTTTTTAATTTATCGTGATGAAATTTCGTGGTGTTTATAATAATCACATTTCTCATTCTTTTTGTTTCATCTGGCAATCAAACTGGTTTCAATATTTTCAGTGTTGCGTTCCTAAGCAGCGATTAATTATAATTTGATACCGTTTGTATTTTTCTCTCGTGAATATTAATTATGTCCATTAATGTTCTTTTACTTCCTTTTTTCTAAAAGAATTTTACAATACATGCGTATATTTTCATATTTTTCTTCATTTACTGTTTTAAATAAAAATTTCATAATACTTTAGTGTTCTTGTGTATTTACATTAAAGCCCTAAAAACAGGGATAAGTGCGTGTTCATGTTTGGATGACGTGTGGTCTTGTGTACTAGCTATTTTTTCCCCCTTACCATGGAAAAACAAACTATCCCAGCTATTGGAGTAATTAAAACTATTTATGGAATGGAAAAATTGCAACCTTTTAAATTTTTTTAATGTAAATGTTTTTTTAAACCTACAAATGAGTGTACGATATATTTTTTTTAAAAAAAAAGGAAAACTGCACTTTTGTGATGCTTTATAGTATATTAGAAGATCTTTACGTCATTGTCTCGATTTTAATTAATCTCACTTTATTCAGAAGCTAAATTTTTTAATTCTGAATTATCTTTAAAAAACAAGGAAATAGGTTTAAAAAAAGGGGAATAATGTATTTAAAAAATAAATTCCACTCTCAAAATGAATAAAAACAAGAAAATTATTACTACTAAATAAATAAAATGTATATAAAATGAACGAATTTTCAGCGAATATAATTTTCATAATAAATTGCAAGCTTATAAATAAAAAGTAAGCTATCGGTTTTTAAAACGCCCCATATCAGTTCTTCAAAAGGACAGAGAAAGAAAAAGATTTTCTAAAAGAGTTGAACAGGAAGAAAGCAAGACCACCAACGGAGAGGAGTAGACCCGAATCGTCTCTTGGGGTGGAAGTTGCCTTCCTCCCTTACTCTAAGCTGGAAGTTTCACAAAAAGTAATAAAGATAAAAAAAATTGACTACATTTTCGTAGATAGGAAAGATTGAAAAAATTATTAGTATTTTTTTTTTGAATTGATCACTCCGATTCTTAAACAAGAAAATTCGATTCAAAGTATGACAAACCCGCCATAGACTTTACATGTTAAAAGCAGAATTGAGGAGTCTGCTAGGTTTAACACTTTTTTCCCGGCAACCAGGGCCGGATTTAAGCTTGGCGGGGCCCTAAGCTACTGAAAATGATGGGGCCCTTTTAAGTTCAATTCTATTTCTGTACACCTAAAGTAAACTGTCGTATTTTTTATTGCTGAATATTAACATTATATTATTAAAAATTTTATAATATTGCTTGATTGTTAAATATATTGAATGTGATGGGACTATAATGTAAAGCCTTTCTATTATTGCACATATTTTTTGAACGAGGAAAAAAACAGAAACTCTTTTTAAGAACATCATAAGCACAGAGTAAAGATTTGGCATGTTAGAGGAACCATTATATGTTTAACAGAGTTTTTTTTTCTTGAAATTCTGAATATATGTTATTTGGAATTTTAAATGATTTGTGATTTTATTTGATTTAAATGATTTTATTTTTTTTTGCGAATTTTTTTTTCTAAATTGTTTTTATTTTTATTTTTTAGCGTTACATTTCGCTTTGCTGCTCTATGACTTAGAAACATGAAATTATGAAGGTGGGTCAAAAATGAGCAAGGTGTTAGAAAGAACATAAGAAAATACAATTTGATTATTAGTTTTATTTTTTTTATAACCGCCGTTGAACAACCAACTTAATTTTGAGTTTACGACTACAAATGTTTAACTCCGTATAATATTGAATAATCACCTTATAATTTTGAACTCAATCCAGAAGACAAGAGAATTGGATCAGTACCCAGAGGTATTGATTTGTTGTGAGAAGAAGAGACTTTGTGACCACGGCAGATTTAACATGCACCAGTCACCGTTTAATACATGGGTATTCTTCGGCCGGCTGGATTCGAAATCCCATTCTCACACACGAGTTCAACGCCCTACCAACCAGGCTAGCCCGGCCAAATTATTAGTTTATTTTATAATAGTCATTGAACAGCCAACCCAATTTCGAGTTTACGACTACTAATGTTCAACTTATTAGACTTCTAATTTTAAACTCAATTCAGAACACAAGGGAACTCCAGGATCAAGTATTGGAAGAAATTTTTGTCTTGGAGGGGGACGTTATGATGGAACTGACCAGCATTTAAGTTACATGATAAAGCTTTCCACTGTCAGTCTGACAACAAGGGGACTCTAACCTATGATCCGTCTACCACTGAGGATATTTTACTTCGGCACAGCGGCTGGTGTAAGCCGGGTGTAGAATTCGTATCGACCAGTCAACACTGGGATTCGAACTCAGTGCCCTTGAGTCCATCTTCACTGGGTAATAAGTCTTCAGGAGGTACCAATTTTATTGATTTGCCAAATTTTAGTCATCTTCAAAATGTAAATAGAAATTCAATCGTAATTTTTGTAGAATAAAAAGATGGAAATAAACCGTTTTTCCTCTTAATCTGCAATGATTAATCAGAAGCAACCATGAGAGTTAGTGTGCAAAATGAACAGGGGGTGTAGCTTTCTAGTTTTTTAAATACTTGCTAAATTATTAGTTTTTAACATGAATACTTTAAAAAAAATAAGAAATACATTTTTCAGCATTAAGAAATAATAATTAAAAACTGTCATCAGCTGGAATAGAACCCGCGATCTCACAGTTTTGTGTTAGATTTCATAATCATCAGCCCCAAATATACACACCTGCCTTGCGGATATTTATTTATTATTATTATTTTTTTTAAATTTAATAAATGAAGTTATTTGGATACTTGACATTCTTGAACTGCTTACTTTAAATGCTTGACATTCGTTATTACGGAATGAAAAGCTTTGAAAGACAAATATTAGTTAATGTTTAATAATATTTAATTAAAGAAAAAACATAACCCGTATTGAAATCTAACGAATTGTCCCTGATAAATTTTGTGGCAGTGAAAAAAATTGAAGCCTGATACATGTCCGGATTTTTGAAACACTTTCTAGTTTTACTATTTAATCAAATTGGTTTCGATGTCTTTCATCCCGCCTGTCTCATTAGTGATTCAGCATATTTCGATATCATATTTGATTCGTTCTTACCTGATATTAATTTGTTTGCGACAATAAATTTTTATAACTTTTTTACTACATTTTTGCGAGGAAATTAAAATTATAATATCGACGGCATTAACTGAAGTTAAATTGGCTTTTTTTGTATGCCTCTTTTACTTACATCATCCACACAACAACACGCGACCTACTGCTTTTTAGAAACAGATATTAAATAGTCTCTTGATCAAATGATGGGACAAAATTTACCTTGTTTATTTTTAAATAATTTATTAATGCTCAAATTGTTTAAAAGATATGTTCCTTTTCATTGACAACACAGTTTTATATTTTATCTAGTCATTTATTTATATTTTTTAAACTTATTTTTTATTTGTTTTTATTTTATTAAATTAAATGCACCAGATTTAAAATAAAAACAAATCTGCCAAAATTTAATAAATAGTTTCAATTTACAATTTTAAGAAGTTATTTGGACTTTGCTTTAAAAATTTGAAATTCTTATAAATTAAGAAATTTAGATGCCATATTAACTTTAAACACATAATAACAACAAAAATCAGGGAGTTAAAAATAGAAACAAGTATGATCAATAAACAATAAAATCATAAGCTATCTAAATAAATGAATTTTGTGTACGAAATATCATATTTTACAAATTAAACATAATTCATATTTCGGGGATACATGGAAAATTTGGTCAGACAGGAGGTTCGAACAATATTTTTTACATATATATTTAAACATTTGTTTAACTGATGATCACTTGATTTCAATGCTCTATCAAGCAATATCACATGTTGCTTCTGTCTATTAGCAGTAAGTAAAATTAAAGTAAAACCACATCTGTTATCTCAATTTCATCCAAAATAAACCAAATCAGGAATTTTGGCGGGTAGGCCTGTCAAAGAGGGAATTGAATAGTGGCCCACCATTTAAATAAATAAAGAAAGGAGTTCACGGATTCATGTACGATTAATTTGGAAAATAACAAATTAAAATCAATTACAATAATTAAGTAAATTAAACAATTAAGCTAGTTAAAACATTTAGGATAATTAAAAGGATAAAAAGCTTTTGTAATAAATTGGAAAAAATATATTTTTGCGAAAAAGAAAAGTTAAAATTAAACGAGAAGCTCTTTAACGACAATGAGGCACAACAGAAATCCCGAAACAGAGTGACCCTAAACAAGATTCTCCCACAGCCCTAGAAATTTTTTGCCCAGAAATCAGACAAAAGGGTGTTTCTGTGGACAAATGAGCCCACAGCAATTTAAAGAAGCTGAAAACATTTCCCACAGTGTAAATTGAGGCGGCTATTTGACTACTCCATGGAGTACCGCTTTTTAGGATTCATGGACTACTCCCATCACTGGTAGCTACGAAAGCTACAGGATTGTTTCATCAGTCAAAAGGTCTTTTTATTGCTCTTTTGGTTAAAAAAGTGAAGAATAACAATTATTTTATGTTTGTAAACACTTCTATTAGATTTTAAAAAGCGTTCGCTAATGTAAAAAAGAAAAAAAATATTATTTTAGGCTTCAGAGGGCTCCAGCTCTGAATAAAACTTTAAAAAAGGAAGGAAAAAGTTAGTTCTGGGGGCCCTTGACATCTCGGGGCCCCAAGCTCAGTGCCGTAGCGAGCTTAACTCGCGCCCGGGGCACAATACCTTTTTAGCGCCCCCCCATTCGAAATCCATCTAATATTATAAGTAAAATATACTCGCAAAGTAATAAATAAATAAAGTAGAATTAATAAAGTCATAGGCTCAAGTTAGGCATTAAATTTGAGACAAAAAATGTAGTTGAGAAAACAAGACTAGACTTTGAAATGTATATGCTCATCTAGAATTAGTTCATAAGATACCTATTATTTATTTTACATATTTATAAAGAAATATTTTAAAAACACGCAGTTTTAAAACAATAAAAAAGTAAATATTTATTATCTCTAAGGAGATACATATATTTAATAATATGATTATAATACAATTATAAAACTAATTACTATGTGTAAATTTTCCGCTTTTGATGAAGCAAATTTATCAATAATGTCATCAAAGTTGATCATTTCAAATTTTTCTCTTTCCACACTTAAAAATGCCAGGTCACTTAGGTGATCTTGTCCCACCGTTGATCGTAGATATGTCAAAATTAATTTTAATTTGCTGAATGACCATTCGCAGCTAGCAATTGATACTGAGATAGTCAGGAGTATTTGAAGTGCCACTCTCAGGTTTGGAAAAACATCTTCTCCATACGGGATTATAAAAGTAAGAAATTCTAATGGAGTTTTAAGTTCAATTTCTTTTCTACAAAGGAGTAACATTTTACAGTCACATTCTTCGATAAAGAGTTCTATTCCATTGAAATCTGTATTATACACTGTACAAACATACAAACGATTTTTGTACAGTGCAAATATTTGGAGATAATATATGTAACCACACAGCGTAGATGCCATAAGGAAGTGCTGACAGATACAGGTCGAGTCAGCCAGCCATTAGAAAAGACGTGTCATTTCTATTATGAATATATTATTACAGTTTGATTAGTGTTCCTTTTTATTTACGAATTAAAATTTATTATATTTCACTGGCACTAAATTTAAAATATTTTTTGCAGAAATAAATTATAATAAAAATAAAAATTATCCAACAATTTTTTTTGTTTTGCTGACCATTTGGCGCCCCTTTGTGAGTAGCGCCCGGGGCATGATGCCCCCCCTTGCTCCCCCCTCGCTACGCCACTGCCCAAGCTATAGCTTATTTAGCTTATACGTAAATCCGGCCCTGCCGGCAACCACGATTGGGGACCCGACTTTCTGATCATTTGAGTTCGCCCCGTGCTCTTTGTTCGCCAAGCTCTACACAAACACGATCACAGTGTACGACGTCACATGCCACTGTGTGGCAGAGGTATCAGTGAAGAGCCTAGCTAACATCTGCGTATATTATTGCGTATAGGCGTCTTATTTTCTTGCTAAAAAAAAAAAACCGCTTCTGCCTTTAATTGTTTAAATCAGTTTTTTTGGACATTAATACCTTCTATAAGAATGATTCTCTAAGAAAGTGACATACACTTATGAGATGAGTTGAAACTTGGTCTGAAAACACTTCAGTCAAAATTTCATGTCTTAAGTGAAAATTAGACCGAATTTTGATGTTAGGAAAAACCCATAAAAATTTAAATTTTCAAATTCCCACCGCCAAACCTATATTTTTTTGACAAAAAATTTTGACAACTATTGTTTAAAATTGTGCTATACACTTTGGAGAGGAGTTGCATATTATTATGAAATTGAAAGTCGAAATCTTATGTTTTAGTTGAAAATAAAATCGAATATTAACGTTAGAAAGGACACTTCAGGTATTAATGCTACACATTAGTACTGTGAAGCAACATCAATATTTTTTATAATATTAGATTCTTAAAATTGTGCCTGGCACTTTGGGAACTACAACTTTGTATGAAATTGGAAGTCAAAATTTAATGTTTGAATGAAAATAAGACTGAATATAAGCGTTAGAAACGACACTGTAGAAATTGATTTCCCTCTCTTGTTCCGAGAAGCACCATCGATATTTTTTTCTATAACATTAGATCCTTACAATTGTGCCACATATTTTGGGAATAAGTTGCAAATTTGCATGAGATTGGGAGTCGAAATCTCATGCTGTAAGTAAAACAAGACTGAATTTTAATGTTAGAAAGCTTACTTAAATTCATTCCCCACACATGAAAAACCCAAGGATGGCGCCAGACTTGCCAGACAAGGGGTCAAGAGTCCCCCGATTGGGGGGCTCAAACAAATTTATTCAAATTAGAACGAATTTTATACTTTACATTTCTTTCTCACATCATTTTTTTCCAAATGTGTTTCTAAGAATCTAAAATCACTAATATTGATACCATAATGTGCAGATTCATTTTAATGTAAATTTAAATCCCATTTCTTTCTGTTATCGATGCATTTTGTACTTCATGGTGCAATTTACCACACACTGTAAACTTAAAAATTACTTCTGTAATAAAGAAAAATAGTTGCAGCAGTCACCTCTATTTCAAAAAATTTCTACTCTTCTTATTCTCAAAACGCAAAAATTATTCGATAATAAAAATTTGAAATTTCATGCACATTTAACAAGACATTTAAAGAACATTTTGATATTTAAATATTATTTTTATATGCATCGATTGGCTTTTGAATCATTTAAATGTTTTGCAAATAAGTACATATAAGTAAATTTTTTGCATCCACGTATTCTATCTAAAGATATCATGACCCGTTTTGAAAGAACTTCAAAATGGCTATGTCCATTAAATTGCAAATTTTTTTTTTTTTTTGATGTTACACAGTCTAATTTTAAGGACAAAAACGGGCTATTTTTAATCAGGGTACTTGATGTTAATATATATTGTAAATAAATGCAAAGAGAGTTTTAAAATTTCTCCTTATAATTCCTTTTTCTTTTCGACTTTTAAAGTGAACGTCTATGGTCGGCAAAATGCTTATTTCTCCATTTGAGAAAAAGAGTGAGTCCATCGGCTTAAAATATAAAATTCAAATAATATAGCTAAAATTTGTTATGATTATTCATTTTACAAATTTTAAATTTGCGTCCGAGAAACGAATATGAACTAACTTACATTTGCTCAGTCACAAAAAATAGACACAAAAAATTAAGGAGTTAGGAGACCAAATTTCGAAAAATATGAGGTTTTTTTTAATTATATTTCTCAGGATTTATTTGACCGATTTTGCTTAAATTTTGTATTTTGACATTTAAAATTGCATTCTTTCAAATGATGAAAAAATTGTGTACCTTTCATTTCTAAATTTTTTCGACTTTCATTAAATAAAGTAATAATAAGTGTTTATTATATTTATAATAAATATTAAGTTATATTTTGCATGCAATTATCTTTAGAAAAACGAATTGGAATTGATAATAACAAAAAATTGAATAAGATTAATTCATTGCAAGACTGAAAGTACTTACTTTATTTTAGTACTGGTATTAATTCATGCAGATGATTTTTGCTTTTAACACTAAAACCCGTAGTTTTGCTATTTTGAACCGAACTTGGTACAAGGGGACTTCTTGGTAAAGTTTTACGACAAATTCACTTTCATGGAGGACATCAGAATTTAAACAAGCTCACATTTGCTTTACAGTTGTAAAAAAACAACAGCATGAAAATACTCTATGGTTAGCTCGAGGGCAAGATTATTCTCACACATGATCCCTCTACCAATGGAGATATTGTATGCCGGAACTGTTGGCAGTGCAAACCGAGAGCAGTACAGTGAAGCCTGCCAAGTTGACCACCCTTGTAAGTTGGACACCTGCATAAGTTGACCTCAATTATCAAGAACGGAATTTTTTCTATATAATATAAAGAAGCAAAACCTTTGTAACTTGACCACCTGTCTCTCTTGTATGTTGACCACTGAAATAAGTCAATTTTGTCTAGGAGTATTATAAAATTCTATTCCAAAACCCTCATAAATTGACCAGTAAAAAAAATTCAGAAAATTTTCTGTCATGTTGCAATGTATGTTAAAATTTCACTTGTTTGGTGAAATAGTGTAAAAAGCTAATCTAAACCATCTTGTGAGTTGACCATCTGAAGAAACTGTAGGGGGTCAGCTTTTAACCATTTCTTTTATTCATTCATTGAATAATGGATCTCTATGTTTGTATTAAAAAACATTGGACTGATGTAAACTCTAAACAACAGCGCCAAGCAACAATGAGGGAATATTTTTGTAACAAATAGGTTTGTAAGTGTAGTAATAACAGAATAAATTTTAAAGTGTTCAAATAATTTTGTTTTGTTAAAGTTTTCAAATTACATGTTTTCGTGTTCTGATATTTTAAGAAATTATTTTTAAGCACTTTACATGCATATCTAACGAAATAATTTTTTTTTTCAAAAAAAGTTAGTTAAATATTAGAATTATATGTAACAAATTGAAGTTCATTCAGGTTTAAACACATTTCTTAAGATATTCATTTGGCAATTTTCAAAAATTTTTTTTCAAGTCAAGTAAAAATTTTTTTTAAACATATAGCAACATTATATAGGAAACGAAAAAGTAAACAATGACCCACCCCCTCTATAAGTTGTCCACTTGTCTAAGTTGACCTCTAAAACAATGCACCACAAGTGGTCAACTTACACAAGTTTTACTGTATATGAATTAACATGAGAATTCGAACCCAAATCTCATCAATAGGAAGTGAAATCACTTATCACATAAGCCATATCGGCTCTAGAATATTATTCAAGTTGCAAAAAACAATGGAAAATTTAATATGCAGCATTAAAAATTTTGCTATAATGTGAACGCGTAATATGTTGATTAAAGGAGTTGCCGTGCAGTTTTTCCATTCCTCCATCTCACAATTTTGGAGAAAGCGGTGTCTATAATACAAAAAACAAAAAAATAAATAAATAAAATTCGGCGTAATAGAATAAATTCTTATTTTTGTCGGTTTCTTTAAAAAGGATTTTCTCGACAGGACGATGAACTTTTCCGACGAGAGCAGAGATTACAATCCTGATTTGTATGCCCATTTTGTTAATCCCATTTTTTTTTTATTACATTAAAAAAAATTGAAGTCTTTTCATGATTAGAAAAACTATTTCTGATGGAATAGCACGTGCATTTTAACCACAGAATGATTGAGGTTCTCTTTATTGTAGTTCATAAGACAACTTGGTAGTTATTACAAGTCTATTTTAATATTTTAACTAATATGTGAGCAATTATAATTGAATTTTTTAGCATATATATAAATATATACACTATTTAAGAGCAAATTAAAAAAAAAAAAAAAGATTGACAGAACAAACTTAGTTCATCACTACTTCCACATAATTTAAAAATCGAATTCTTTAGAGGAAACGGTGTGACGTTTAACAAAATACTTTTCTTTATTGAATGCCGAGGAAGTGTGCATACATTATAGTCAGTCTCAAAAAGGTGTGGTAACGTGAATACACTGGGGTAGTAGCTAGGACAGTCTTCTTAACTCCTCTTATCCCTCAGGGGTGTTAAATAATTTTCTGTGTGGACACATACAAAAGACTTGTCTCTCAGAATTTTCTGAGGGAAAGTGAACTGGAAGTTGATGGTAAAGTGCAGGTAAAAAGATCGCATTTTTGTCTTTAAGTTTTTAATTTATTCTCATTTACAAAAAAAAAAAAAAAAAAAAAAAAAAAAAAAAAAAAAAAAAAAAACTGGATTTTTTAAAGAATGTAATTATATTTCTTTTCAAGACCTTAGCGTTTTCCAGACGACATTTACGTTCGTCCCGATAGGGGGGCAATTGCCCCCTCTGATCCCCTACTGGTGCTGCCCTTGGAAAAACCTGTGTATTTTAGGACTTTAAGAGTTAAACATTGATCTTATTAAAAACACCACCACACATTTAATGAAGTATATAAAATGTCAAAGATACAACAGCATGTATTTGATCTGAATAAAGTAGAGACGGGCTCCTAAGTTGATAATTCGTCACTGTGCAAGTGTGATCGAATAAACGGAAAAATATTAGAAAAACAAGTAAATGAATGTTTTAACACATTTAAAATAAAAATCTTGGGCAAAAGACATTTAAAATAAAAATCTTGAACATTTTCTAGATATAAAAATTTAAAAAATAAGTAGTTGTAATAAAAATTTAAAACAAAATTACATCTCAGAACATTTTTTTGATCGATTTATTTAAAGTTTACGTTTTAGTGTAAAAAGTTTCGTCAGTGAAACGTGTTTTTTTTAATATTTTATTTTATAACCATCGCTGTACAGCAGAACCAATTTTGAGTTTACGCCCAACGTCGTAGCCTTGTAATTTTGAACCTAATCAAGAAGACAAGGGAACTCCTGGATCAAGTATTGGGACCAACTATATAGAGAGGAACAACAAGGGATTCTGGCCCATGATCCGACTACTAGTGAGAATATTTTTTATATCAGTATTGTGGTCGGTGAAAGCTGGAGGCGAAATTCGTATCCACCAGCCATCGCTGGGATTCGAACCTGGGTAATCTCTTAGGGAGGTGCGTACTCTACCCCCTGATAATGCTGCTAATGAACTACGGCTAATGGAAAGTGATTAAAAATTTTCATTCCTTTTTTGAATCATTGCTATTTCTGCTATCGTAAATTATGGCCTATTTCTTCGCAATTTTTATTAATTTCAGCCGAAAAAAAGTTTATTTTTGTTGAATTATAATGCCCTTATTTAACGTTTTAATGGCATGAAAAAAAGGAGAGCAATTTAAAATGTTGGCCTAATGTAAACTACTGTTTAGAGCTTTCTATTTTCAAAATATTAAAAAAAAAAAAAAAATCCTCTAATGAGGCCTCTTTTTTTCCCCGACCGAACTCAAACGTTAAAAAGGTGATGACAGACGGAAGAAATTACTAATATGTTTAATCATCCTTATTTAATGTTCACAAACAAAGTAACGTTGAATATTTTTTTTCCTATTTGGCAGTACCCTTTGAAACAAGTAAAAAAAAATGTCTTTGCCTAATCGGAATGCAAGATATAATATTGTGCGTGATATTTTAGATTTTCTACTAAATTTTTTCTGATTAAATTATACCAAATACAATTCCGCTATCAGATTTTTCTGTAAGGTTGTTTAATTTTACACTACTGCCTGTGTTTTTATATAATTGTCTGTTTCAGGTAAGCCCAGACGCAATCTTCAATGCTTAGCAATCTTTTACAAGCATCAAAATGCAAAAATTATGACAGGAGTATTCTAGATTACGCATTAGGGAAGTATTCTCGGGTAATCATAATTTATAAGCATTTTGATGTTTTGGGGAAAAAAGAAGAACTTTTGAAATTTCCCGCCTTAGTCTGGGTTTACCCAAACAATTTTAAATTACCAATGAATGTGATACAGAATTTGTCATGAAAAGGTTCGTACGCAGCAAAGTGTCCACTTAAGCTAAGGCAATTTGTTTGACATAAATAAAGGAAATAAGTACTTTTTTTAATGCGTTTTCTACCAAGTCCAATGATTAGTTAATAAGTATTTAAGATTAGTTATCTTCCATTAAAATTGCATTTACAGCTGGTTATTAACCCTTTAACGGGCCCTTTATTTCTAGTAAAGGTAAATTAAAGTATTTTTGGAATTGAAATTGTTTTAAGAACAGTAATTTATATATATAAAAAAAAACTCATTTAGTTTATAAAAATGCCATTTTTTTGGTGGTAAATATATTTAACATGACCTATTAGGAACTTACTGACTTTTATTTTTCTTTATTTATAAAATAAATTCCTTAAATGCTACAAACTTCAGTACGAATTATGTATTTTATAACTTTTATACGTTTTTTAAAAGTGACAAATGGTTACCAATTTTATTCAAACTCACTTCAAGAAAGCTGAAGTTATTGAAAAATGGAAACCTAAATTAAAGGTGGTAAAACGTGGTGGTAAGTATACTTACCACGGCCTTCAAAAGGGTTAACATATTTTGAAATCTGAAAAATGGATTGCTTTTAAACATGAAGCTGAACTTTTTTATTCTGAGAAATCTGTCATTCCCTCGTATCTTTTTGTTGCAAATCTCTGCTTAAAAATTCTTCATCAGTCGGAAATAATCTATTAAGAGAAAGAATAGCGGAAGTAAGAAGGACTTGTGTGATGCGCCAAATGAGCGATAAATTAGTTGTCTTGTTTCTAAAGAAGAAGTGCCCTTGCAAGGTGATGGCATTGGAAAGTATAGAGGATTGAGTGAAAGTAGCTGATTTCAGGATGGGAGGAAGAAAGAAAACCAAGTGGAGAAAACTACCACTCGGTAAATATCACATTAGTTACGATTTATTTCACTTCCTTTCTTATCAATGCAGTTTGTATTTTTTATTCATTGTAACAAGAATATTTAATTTAATTTGATTTTGTTTAATACAATGATTAAAGCGCGAGGAACAAAATTTATCTTGGTTATTTATTGTTTGATTCACAGAACAGACAAAAGTTTTAAATTGAACTATTAATGCATTATGCATTTTATAGTTTTTAAAATAATTCTTTTGAAATTTTTTATTTTCAAACTTAAATATTTAACTTAACTTTGGTATTGTCTATTATTCTTGGTACTATGATTAAAGTGCGAGAAATAGTTACTAACTTTTCCTTAATAAAATTTGTTATTTATTGCTTAATTCATTGATCAAATTAAAGTTTTAATTAAAAAAAAATTGATTTAAAGTTGTTCAAACATGTTTATGGAATTCTTTTTTTGTTATTAAAATAAACTTAATTTTGATATGTTTTGTATTCTTGTTGTAATGATTAAAGTGCGAGGAACGATTATTAATTTAATTTTCTTAGAATTGGTTATTATTCATTGTTAGATTCATTGATTTGATAAAAGTTTTCAATTTAAAAAAAATGCCTTACTAATGTAGTATGCATTTTAGTTTTTTAAATAATTTTTTGAAATTCTTTATATTATAATTTGAATATTAAGCTTAATTTAACGTAATATTCTTATTTCACTGATTCAGGTGCGAGGAAGAATTATTAATTTATCTTTGTTAGAATCGATTATTTACTACTTGATTCGTTGAAAAGATTAAAGTATTATTATAATTTTTTTTTTGAAAAATAAAAGATTAATATATTATGCATTTAATAGTTTTTAGAAATTTTTTTTGAAATTCTTTGCATTATAACTTGTATATTAAATTTGAAACTTGACTTGCATTTAATGTAGTTATTTAATGTAGTAATGACTTGCATTTAATGTATTATTCATTTTATAGTTTTTAAAATAATTTTTTTGAAATTTTCTATTTTCAAACTTAAATATTAAACTTAACTTTGATACTGTCTATTATTCTTGGTATTATGATAAAAGTGCGAGAAATAATTACTAATTTTTCCTTAATAAAATTTGTTATTTATTGTTTAATTCATTGATCAAATTAAAGTTTTGATTTTTTAAAAAAAAAAAATTATTTATTATTGCAGTATGCATTTTAAAGTTTTTTAAATAAGTTTTTTAAATAGTTTTTTAATATTCTTCTTTCAATGGTTAAGGTGAGAGGAACAATTATTAATTTATCTTTGTCTGCGAATTGGTTATTTATTGAGTGATTTGTTGATCAGGTTAATAGTTTAAATTAAAAAAAGAGAAAAATTAAATGATTATGCGTCATGTGTTTTATAATATTAAAATATTTTTGTTGAATTTCTTCATTTTGTAACTTGAAAAAGTTTGATTGTTTTGAACTATTATTTTTTTCATTTAATGTTCTTTTTTCTTACAATTTTTTTTAGAAAATAATCTGTTACTGCAAATTTATGCTTTTACCATGATATTTATTTTTTTTAAATTACTTAATTTTTCATTCTTTTTTGTAAATTTTCTTTTCATATTTTTAAAATTTACTTGACTCTAACTTTAGCCCCATTAAATTGCGTTGCGGTAATGTCAACTTAAATACCATTTATTTATTTTAAGGGTGTTATATTTAAATAAACTTCGAAAGTTTTGAGGGGCTAGGGAATAAAAATTTAAACGAATGAATATGCGAAGAGTTTATTTGTTTTTGGGGTTTTTAAGTTAATAAAATTAATAATATTCTGATCAGTAAAAGAATTAGCTTTTATTAAAAATATTTATTATGTCATTACTTAATATATTTTATTGTAAATAATTAAAGCGTTGAAAGAAAAGAGATATATCTTAGTGCTAGACTAGATTACACAGAAAGCAAAGTAATGAGCACAACTGAAAATAGTTGAAGGCATTCCACTAAATTGGTGCTATTCATAGCAATACCATCATCATAGATCAAGACCTATAATCAATTCTGTACCTTGGATCTGATGATGGTACAAAATATATATGATGTTCATAGTCCCTAAATAACTATGTATCTTCAATTATTTTATTTAGAGCTCTCGTAGTTGTTTTCTGTGTTAACTATCAATAAAAACATTTGTTTCTGATTATTAAAACATATTATTTATGTTAACTTCACATCATAGAGGTTGAAAAATTTATGCTTTTTAGTTATTCGATTTTAACTTTAAATGCCGGTATAATTGGAGTATTTACCTTTTCTGGTTCTAATACTGGTTCTAAAAGGATTTATCAAATTAAAATTCCCTTCATAAGACAATCATTATTATAATGTCTATGAGTTTATGAAAATTTATGTTAGAGGATGCAAAGATACAAAAAAAATCCACCTAATGTGCATAATAATTTAACTGGAATAAGTTCTCTACAATCTCTATACAAATTTCTTTACAATCTCAAAAATCACCTCACAAATCTTCGCATCATAAGTAGAAAAAAAAGTACTATTTCACATTAAAAATAAATAGAATACTTCCATTAAAAGAAAATCTTGTAAAAGTCTTACAAAATGTAACAAATAAGTTAAGAGGGCGCTATACAACAGGAAAAACATTTCATGGCAAAAATTTGTTTCACCTCCATTGGTATTTTAAATTTTAGAGAAAAGTGAGTTCAGGTAAAACTAGAGTAATCCATGAAGTTTCAAATATTAAAAAAAAAGTTTTCAAAGCATCAAATTGCAAACAAATTATTATAGGGTTACTTCTGTACTGCGTAATGTCCTAAAAAGAATATCATAATTTGGTTGTATATTTTGATGTTTTGAAAACATTCAAACAATTGAAACTTCATGGTTTACTCTAGATTTACATGAACTCAATTTTCTCGAAAATACCTGATTACCTAGGTTTATCTGAACTCACTATTTATATACTTTAAATGTTAAATTAATTAGGTAAGTGAAAGAGAATTTGTCATGAAGGGTTTCTTCCGTGGTATAGCGTTCTCTTAACAACGAAAATGACTCGGAGAAAATAATCGTAAATTTAAGAAATATATAGAAAATACAATTTTGAAAACATTCAAACCATTGAAACTTCATGGTTTACTCTAGGTTTACATGAACTCACTTTTCTCGAAAATACCTGATTACCTAGGTTTATCTGAACTCACTATTTATATACTTTAAATGTTAAATTAATTAGGTAAGTGAAAGTGAATTTGTCATGAAGGGTTTCTTCCGTGGTATAGTGTTCTCTTAACAACGAAAATGACTCGGAGAAAATAATCGTAAATTTAAGAAATATATAGAAAATACAATTTTGAAAACATTCAAACAATTGAAACTTCATGGTTTACTCTAGGTTTACATGAACTCACTTTTCTCGAAAATACCTGATTACCTAGGTTTATCTGAACTCACTATTTATATACTTTAAATGTTAAATTAATTAGGTAAGTGAAAGAGAATTTGTCTGAAGGGTTTCTTCCGTGGTATAGCGTTCTCTTAACAACGAAAATGACTCGGAGAAAATAATCGTAAATTTAAGAAATATATAGAAAATACAATTTTGAAAACATTCAAACCATTGAAACTTCATCGTTTACTCTAGGCTTACCTGAACTCACTTTTCTCTAAAATACCTGATTAGGTTTATCTGAACTCACTATTTCTATACTTTTAATGTTAAATTAATTAGGTAAGAGAAAGAAAATTTGTCAAGAAGGGTTTTTCCCACGATATAGCATTCTCTGAACAACGAAAATTACTTTGAGAAAATAATCGTAAATTTAAGAAATATATAGAAAATACAATTTTGAAAACATTCAAACAATTGAAACTTCATGGTTTACTCTAGGTTTACCCGAACTCACTTTTCTCTAAAATACCTGATTAGGTTTATCTGAACTCACTATTTCTATACTTTTAATGTTAAATTAATTAATTCAATAAATTCATTCAATCAATCAATTCAATTAATTCATTTAATCAAAACATTCAAACAATTGAAACTTCATGGTTTACTCTAGGTTTACATGAACTCACTTTTCTGTAAAATACCTGATTACCTAGGTTTATCTGAACTCACTATTTATATACTTTAAATGTTAAATTAATTAGGTAAGTGAAAGAGAATTTGTCATGAAGGGTTTCTTCCGTGGTATAGTGTTCTCTTAACAACGAAAATGACTCGGAGAAAATAATCGTAAATTTAAGAAATATATAGAAAATACAATTTTGAAAACATTCAAACAATTGAAACTTCATGGTTTACTCTAGGTTTACATGAACTCACTTTTCTCGAAAATACCTGATTACCTAGGTTTATCTGAACTCACTATTTATATACTTTAAATGTTAAATTAATTAGGTAAGTGAAAGAGAATTTGTCTGAAGGGTTTCTTCCGTGGTATAGCGTTCTCTTAACAACGAAAATGACTCGGAGAAAATGATCGTAAATTTAAGAAATATATAGAAAATACAATTTTGAAAACATTCAAACCATTGAAACTTCATGGTTTACTCTAGGCTTACCTGAACTCACTTTTCTCTAAAATACCTGATTAGGTTTATCTGAACTCACTATTTCTATACTTTTAATGTTAAATTAATTAGGTAAGAGAAAGAAAATTTGTCAAGAAGGGTTTTTCCCACGATATAGCATTCTCTGAACAACGAAAATTACTTTGAGAAAATAATCGTAAATTTAAGAAATATATAGAAAATACAATTTTGAAAACATTCAAACAATTGAAACTTCATGGTTTACTCTAGGTTTACCCGAACTCACTTTTCTCTAAAATACCTGATTAGGTTTATCTGAACTCACTATTTCTATACTTTTAATGTTAAATTAATTAATTCAATAAATTCATTCAATCAATCAATTCAATTAATTCATTTAATCAAAACATTCAAACAATTGAAACTTCATGGTTTACTCTAGGTTTACATGAACTCACTTTTCTCTAAAATACCTGATTAGGTTTATCTGAACTCACTATTTCTATACTTTTAATGTTAAATTAATTAGATAAGTGAAAGAAAATTTGTCAAGAAGGGTTTTTCCTTCGGTACAGCGTTCTCTTAACAACGAAAATGACTTTGGGAAAATAATCGTAAATTTAAGAAATATATAAAAAAATAAAATTTTGAATCATTAGCTTGAGATAAATAGTAAAACTGTTTCTATACCACTTCTAAAGACTCAGATAAAGATATAAATATTGCTCTATTTTTTTTCTTTTACGAGGAGGTAAACTTTGTAAAAATATTTAAGATGAAGAATGGGGCCCACGTCTTGAATTGTTCTATTTTTATGGCTGAAGGGAACATACTTTAGTCGCTCTTAAGCATGCGGGAGTCGTCATCTACCGCAGGTATATTTTGGTCATTGCATTGACTCAATAGCAAAATTAAATAAAATCGTAACTTTTAGTCGATGCTTTTCAATATATCTAGGGCTATCTTAAAGACTAGCCTTTTTTTAAAAAAAGTATTTTTTTTAATTAATAAGTACGGAAATTTGGTACTTTTTAACTTGGATCGTCAGTATTCAATTTTTAATTTATGAATTCTTAACTTATCACGGACAAAACTTTCTGCATTGAATGAACTTACTTAATTGAATATTCCACAATGCTAAGTACACTGCTGGAAATATTAAAAGATCATATGGTTAAAATTTGCTGTAACTTTAATCTGGCACAAATTTGAACCTTATTGTCCTGCAAACTAATCCATCTTAAAATTGATTACACGATAGTATGGTTTAACACGTTATTATGGTTATGGTTTAAGCGTGTACGAATCGAGCTGTATAATGCGCAACGGTAACAGGCCAGTAACAGTTTTTTGTTTTTACCAATTTTCAAAAGAAGCATACTCGATATATAATAATAAATGGGGAGGGGGGGAATAAAGGTGGCTGTAATGTGTTTAGACATGGAAGAAAAATTAATTTATAATATGCACATTCTTTTAAGAATATGCATATTATAAAATATAGATTATAATACATTCTAAAAAGAATGTAGTCATTGATAGAAATATTATGTTTCATTAACTGCACATAAGTTGCAAGCCCGTATAATCCTTAATATAAGTTACACAAATAAAAGAAAAAAGGAGAAAACAACAAAAAAATTAAAAAGATTTTTAATAAAAAAGAAAAATGAAGATATTAAAAAAAATTATTTATCCGATTATTTGTTGATGCTAAAAATTATATTAGTGTGACTATATCTTGGCACTAAAGTGGTTTTTGATTGCATCGATTTATACTAAAATTTCGTATTATTTTAATTTGTTGCATTTTGGATGTTATAGGGTTTTTCAAGAATCCAATTATCAGAAAATCGATTCAAAGTTGAACCCTAATGCAGGATAATTTTTCTGCAACTTTAATTAAATGTGAAAATGAATTTAATTTAAGTTAAACCATGCTATCGAGTAATCAAATTTGAAAATTACCATGTTACGGTTTCAGGATATTTGAACGATACTGGGTTCAACATTTTACAGAATTACAGAAAAAAATAACCTCGAAAAATGACAATACTCAAATATGTATAATAATCTTCTCTTCACTCTTTATCTGAATAGAAAGTTGACATAAATATATTGCTAACTAAAGAGAACGGAGAAATATGCTAACTTTAAAAGTAACTCATATATTTTCAAATTTGTTTCAGAAGAGTTTACAAAAGATTGCTCAAGAAGGAGTTCAGAAGAAATTAAATCAGGTGAGCTAAAATTTCATAACATATTTTATGATGCTTTTGAAAAATAACTAAATGTTATATTGTCTTACAGACCGAAAAGAAGAAAATTCCTACCCTGAAAATGCAGAGGCCCAGTCTTTCGCTAACGAATATTCCGATGGTAAGTGAACATTTTTTCTAAAAAAATTTTTTCTTTGTCAAAATTGATGATCTGTTTCTTAATGTGGTTTCTAGATAGGTAATTTCCTCAATACAAATATACCTTATTGTCAAATTGGGTTGCTTTTCTCCAAAAAAGCTCTTTTCAACAATTGAAAATGTGGCTTGTCATTACTTTACTCTAAGCTTTTCATTTAATGTTACAATATAGGATTCATTGACTGTAAATAGATACTAGACACTGGTGCATAGATACTTGAATCTCATAGCCTCCAGGGTTTTGTAGTTTTTAGTTTGACTTAGTAGCTGTAGTAACTTGAAGGTTTTGTAGTTTTCCCCTGCATGTAATACAAATCCGAGTAAATTTAAACCAAAATCCCTCCAGAAAAGTGAGTTTTTGGGCCGACGCTTCAAAGATTTTTTTTATAATGTAAATTGAGTTAAAACTGGGTGGCTAATAGAGTTGAATATATTTTTATTAATATTTAATCGATGGTCAGCATGCAGTAAAAGTTTTTTTTTCTAGACCGATTTTAAAGTAGTTTTTGCAATGTTAAAAGGTAGCAGTTTGATTAGTAATTAATTAGCATTTAGCAAATAATTTGATAAATATATTTGTAAGAAGGCTTTTATTTTCTAGAAATCTCAAAAATGTTAAGATTTTGGCAATTTTTCAATGCGTCTTTAAAAGTTGCTGATTATCAACTCTTTTTTTTTAAAAAAAAAAAAAAAAAAAAAAAAAAAAACGTTTACAGGCAAGAGTTTTTATTAATCATTATTTTATTGATTACATAATAGTAAAGTATTTTATTTATTTCCAAATATTTCTCACAATTTCTTTTATTTATTCAAATCAATTAATTTCCGTACTGTGGGAAATTTAAGAAAAAAGCTAATGCTTTGACCAGTCAAGCTACTCAATTGTCAATTATACAATAGTATTTATTAGCCTTTAATTTTAATTAAAATATACAATGTCAAGATTAGTTATTTAAAAATGTGAACAAGAACAACTTTTTCATTTTTTGAAAAATAAACTATTTAGAAAGTATGCATTAAAACTACCTTATGCATTATTCAAAATGAAAATAAACATTAAATTTTTAATGAAGAAATATGTATAAAAGGACAATTAAGCATTTTTTTAAGCAAATTTATAAAATTTGGTTACATCAATCTCTTCTCTCCTAATTTGATTTGTTTTGAAAAAATGTATTATTTTAAACAAAAACGTACGGCATGAAATTATTTACCCAAAACATTAATTTAAATACTACATTGATTTAAAATTTTCAATCTAATAGCTATTTAAGAACAATTTTTGAAGAATTAAACGTAATATATAGCTTTAAAACTATTTCACATGATTCCAAAGGGCAGAATAATAATTGCAAAAGCATTTTAATTTATCTGTAATTTTTTTTTAATTTTACCATTTCTTTTCAAAATTAAGTGTCCTTCTTGACTAAAAAACATTAAAATCTTGCTCTTAGAAAAACTTTTCATCATTGAAATGCCGAAATGGGCGCGACTATCAAAAGATTTAGTTTCCGTTGCGTATTGGAATAAAATTCAAAGCCTGTAATTTGTTGTCTATAATATCTAGCTTTGAAGACCGATGACAAAAAGACCGATGACCTTGCTTGTGCGGCAATATTACAAAAGCAATTTCCTCTCCAACCGTACTCTTTAATTTAAGAGAAATTTTTTTTTTTGGACTGATCTGTAAATTTAATTTAAAATTCTTTTTTGTTGTCTGAATTCAAATGTAAATGAAAGTTCAATACCACTTTTTCTTCGTGGAGTAAAATATCAGACGGTGAATTTTACAGCAAAGTAAAGGTTTTTTACTATTAAAGACATAGGATTAGTTTGTTAACCTGGGTGAAATCTGTAAAAAATAATTGAAATTTTTGTTTAAATTCTTTAAAAGTAAGAATAAGCAAAATTTAAAAGCTTCCATTTTATTAAAATGGTAATTAATAAAAATGTGTATACTCATTTATACTATTAAGTTCATTAGCTCTTTTTGTGGGTTGGTTGCGATTAATGATGTAATACTTATCGAAAAAGCAATTTTTCTATAATAAGTGATTTTAAATAGTAAAGAATCGAATATTATTTGTAATGAATTTCTTACTTATCAGTAAATACCACTAATAGAACGTTTCGAAAGCCTTTTTTATTTGGGGTATAGCTCTTTGTTTTTAGCATTTTTTCCCCAATGTCCACCTGCATATATTGACATTCGGGTTTCAGAAGTGTTGACCACTCTTTCAGGGACCCCATATTATGTGGTCAACATTGCTCTCAAAGTAAGGACAAAGAAGGAAGGAAAATTCATGGCTCTGACTTTCACACGGGACCTTTCTAATCTCTGATCACCATATAGGCCGGTCGGCTTTTTGTTACCATAAATACTAAAAATAACTGAATTGAAATAGATTGAAGGAAAATGTATTGAAAACTAATAAATTATTTGAAAAAACTGAAGAAAAAAAATAATTTAGCAGTAATAAATAGTAACTACTATCAAACGAGGACAAATATTTGCTAAACATCTTGATGTGTGAAGGCTTCTTTAATAACTTTGTTCATATTATTCTTTAATATATTCTTTGTTATTTTCTTTTATTATTCTTTGTTCATATTATTCTATAAAGTATTAACTTATTTTATCACCTGTAGCGGTGAGCAGCCGATCAATGTTCATATCTATAAGCTTGTAATTTGGAATCCAACTTAGAAGACAAGGAAAGAAAGTCGTTGGGACAAATTCCCCTTTGTTGAGGTCCTTTTTTGGAGCTAACTTGCATTTGTGATAAATTGGAAAACGAAGCAACGAAAACCTTCAACGGGCAATTCAACGACATGGGGATGTTCAGATTCGTCAATCAATGGGGATATTCAGTCGGTGTGAGCAGGGGACCACATACGAATCGATCAGCCATCGCCGGGATTCGATCCTGGTTCACCTTATCAAAAGACGAGTATGTCATCGCCTTAACCACCCCGGCTTTTAAAAAACAATGAAACAAATAGTATTATATAACTAGATAATTATTAAAAAAAACTTTCACCCTTGTAAAAATTTGTCTGATTTTAAATTTCACAACTGGTCATTGTTTTATTTCCCTTTGTGAAACAATATCATTAACGAAATTTTTTTTTTTTTGTTCTAGGTGCATGGTATCCTACGCATTACTTAGTTTACAATCCTATTGAAGTTCCTGTTTATCATCCTAACTACATGATGCCAACTGATACTAACTGTTACTATTATCCACCAAATGAAATGAATACTGTTGCAGATTATACAGGAGTGCCTCTTCAAGAATATATACCTCCAATGAAAGGTAAAATAATTTATCTGTAAAAAGAGTAAATTATTCCAAAGTAGAAACCCTTGCCTCTATAACCTCAGAACATCGTTGAAAAATATTTTGGTACAAATTTGCTACTAGCTTAAATAGGCGACAAATTAAATCAAGTTTCGTTTACGTTAAATCAAAACATGGTGTAAACAAGCTTAAAAAGTGGTACAAATATAAGGCTCAATTTGGGATCATACTAAGATTATAGCAAAATGTAGCTTTTCTAGAATATCTAAGTTAGACATCTTTATAAGAATTTGTTTTAATTAATTTATTTTTAAATGATTTGTACTATAATTTTAATCAAAAATCAGTAAGATTTAAATGTTTTTTTTTCTTTTTTTGAAAATAAGAAATGAAAATTGAAAATGTGAAAGAATGTAATGTCTTTGAAAAAAAAATTAAGATTTGCGAAATATTCTAAAAGGGAATAGCTCCTAATGATTGAACTCAAATATTCCAAAAATGCTTTTAAAACACAACTTTGTAACTTATACTTTTACTAGTTCACATTTTTTTTAAAGAGATAATTGCTTTGAAATGAATAAATAATCACTATCCTTTAATTTTCAACTTTTTTACATACTACTCTTATTAATTTTGGAGCGTATTAAACCACATTATCGTTAAAATTTGCTGTAATCTTAATATAGTGCCTTGTTGAAACCTATTATCGTATTTAATCAACTTGTTTGATATTATGGATCTACTTGAACAGAAAAATGGTTTAATTCCTCATCTTATTAAGGCTGCAGCAAAATTGTACCATATTAAGCTTCAATATTGAAGGATTTTTCTGTAAATGTGTGAAGGAATGCACTAGGAAACATTAGTTACGGATCCTATTCCCAAATCCCTTATAGTCCTATTATATATTATTCTTCCATTGTTTTTTATAAATATCTTCATTCGTATAAAGACGACTTGCTGTTCAAGGCTCTTTTTTGCTTTTTAAAATTAGCTATAAAAATAATCATTATAAATCAGTATTCTTAAGAACTTATTATTTTAAATTTTTATTGACAAATTTTTCTATAACTTCCCCATCTTCTATGAAATTATAATAAAAAGGTTGAGTTTAATGTTTTAATTTTTTATTTCCGATTATTTCTACAGCTTTTAAAGATAGGTATCTTTTTTTTCCATTTTAAAGAATTCTCCCCATTTTTAGTGCTATATATGCTTAATTATAAGCTTTCATTAATATAAAAAGCGCATAAAAAAGGTTACAGATTATAAATATTTAAAGATTTACCCTGAAACAATGGAAGTCAAGAATTGAATTAAAATTTAATTCAGAGATTTAAGGAATAAATTAAAAGTGAAACGTTTGAAATTTACTTTTCTTTTAAAATAAGAAATATGTGAAATTATCAAATAAGACATTTTAAAAATAAGAAATTTGTTAAGATCTAAATCATATTAGTCAGGAATCTAAAAACACTACAGCATTTATTTTCAAAATTTGTGAGTTTCAGGGGAAAAAAAATCTGAGAAGCAACTTATATATTTCATCACCGGATGTAGAAATACTATAAAAACATCTGTTTTGCACTCCGTTGTGATTTCCCTTATGTTGGGGGTGGAGGTTGCCTTATCATATCTTCTTTGAAATGAATTAATGGGGGGAGGGGGGGAGCGCAGTAGTTATTCACATCATTTGTAGGAACCTTTTTCCTTCTAAAAAAATAACGTAAGTAATTGTAGTTTTTTTTTGTTTGTTTTTAATATACTTAAATATTTACCAGTTAACTAAACAAAATGGATGTTATAGCGTGTAATTGCCATTGGGAATGGAATGATTAAAAGATCAAATATTTACTCATAACCAGTGCTAGGATGTTGATGAACTAAAGATTCTTAGAATTCTTAGAAAATGTCTTCAAAAATATAAAAAGAAAAACATTAAATTGTCTTTAAATCGAAAAGTAATCCCTTGAATTGTCGAGCATACTTTATATTTGCTATTTTAAAATTATAAATAGTAAATTATATTTTTAAATTTAATAAAAAATGAAATTACAATATAAGATGAATATGTGTTATGAATCGTATAGTGATAAGTAAGAATTTATTAATCTTTATAATAGAGTGGACCGAATTTCTGACCTCTTTAGTTGGGAAAAGTTTTTTTTTTCTTCGACCCACTATAATTTATAAACTTCAAGAACATTAAAATTGCGAAGCATTTTCATTTTTTTATATGACATCTATCGCAATAGCGGCTGTTCTCCAAAAGCAAAAACTTCATTTAGCCAGCACTTGTTATTGGAACATTTTAAAACAGCATGATTCATTACAAAAAAAAAATGCTAATTTATTAACAAAAATTTAATACATAAGTAAAATGCTGTTGGAATGAAAAAATATCAATCAGAACTCTTAGAAAATGACCGAAAAGTTATGAATATCAAAATTATTAATTTATGAATTTCCTATAAACGGAATAATGATCAAAAATTCAAAAAATCTTCAACATTTTGGACGTGCTGCTATCTTGTAAATAAGGGATTAATTTTGAAAAAAAAAACATACACAATTACCTCTTTTGATTATGTAGAGTTAACTTATAATGTTGAGCCATAACCGTAGTGTAAATAAAACATTGAATGAAAGGTCAGGATCACTAATACCAACAAAAAATAAATAAATAAATAAGTAAATAAAAAATCCAAGGAGTTTTCTTACATTTAAAATAAATTAGAGATGTTAATTTGTTGTTGCATCAAAAGAAATAGTGTTTTAAGGAATTTCTTCTATCAACTGACTTATCAATGAAAGTATTTTTGTTTCAACGTTGTTTTCGTGGTGATTTTCTTGGAAAGGAAAAATGAAACTTACTTTAAGCAATATTAAATCAGAGATAATTTATTCCATGAATGTAAAAGGTTGTTATGCTGCTTTCCATAACACGTTAGCTATTAAAAATTGGCCCTGGCTCTTAAAACTTTTGTAGCTCCCTGCTTGAGAGTATTTTTTTTCATTTATTCTGATAAAAAGATATCTAAATATTGTGTCGAGCCTTGGTAGCCCCGGGGATAGGGTGTGCCGCCTCACAATGAGGTGACCAGGGTTCGAATCTCAGCAATGGCTGATCTATACGAATTCCACACCCGGCTCGCACCAACTGCAATGCTAGCGAAAAATATCCTCAGTAGTAGACAGATCATAGGGAGTCCCCTTGACGTCAGGCTAACCATTGGAGGCGTTCGTGGTTTTCCTCTCACTGTAATGCAAATACAGGTTAGTTCAATCAAAAAGTTTTCCACGAAGGCAAATTTCTCCCACAGCTTGATCAAGGAGTTCCCTCGTCTTCTAATTGGGTTCAAAATTACAGGGCTACGGAGTTGAACATTGGTAGTCGTAAACTGAATATAGGGTCAGCTGATCAACGACGATTATAAATTAAAATAAATATTGTGTCAGTGGTATCGTGATGAACGATAGTATGCTAGAAAAAAATTTCTGCTTGTTTTGAGTTTTCTTGGGCATGGAACGAGGGTATTGAACTTGCACCTAACTAGCTATTTCTTATTAATATTTAGCTAGAAGTGATTTATGAATTTTAAAAATAAACAAAAAACAAAAAGTTGAAATTTTTGATGCATAAAATATGCATCAAAATAAGCGTAAAAACCTACAAATTGGAATATAGAAAAATAAATTCAGCTTAGCACCATTGAAATACGTTTTAAAACAATAGACAAAAAGAATTAAAATAATGGGTCAAGTAATTCTAGTGTATTTATAAATAAAAAAATTCTTTGAATTTTCTGTAATTGAAGACGCATAAAAGTCTAGTTATAAATCGTGAATATTTTCAACTGATGATTGTTGCTAAAAAACCAACGAAATATCAGTCTTAAGTTCTGTATGCATCAAATAACTTATTTCTAAATCATAATAATCCGGAATATTAGCGAATAAACAAAAGTTACTCACGAATCCAATATCTTGTTCCTGCATCGATAACTTAATTAACAATTCATAAACAATGAGATATACATTTTCTCATTAACTTATTCACAAAAACTTTCCTTTACTAATCGAAATGGAAAGTTGAAAGACACAAAATTATACTTTACTCAGATTTTCTATTGAAGTTATGAATGCATTGAAAGATATGTAATAAGGAAATTTCCTTCTAATTATGATGATACCTAAGGTAAAAGCTTCAGATGCGTTTCTCATTAAGGACTTACAGACTTTGATAGTTTATGTATATGCACTACCCTACAATAATGGAAGATGCACTTACAATTTTTGATATTTTTTAAAATTTCTCAAGAAATACTTAAAGGATTATTTTGTAACTTTAGAGATGTTTAGTGGATGCGATTTTTAGCAATAAAATTTAAAGCTTTCAAAGTTTTGAGAGACCTAAAATAAATTACTATGAAAGAAAACAAGTATTTTTGAACACCCTATGTCAGAAAATCAAGCAATGAGCTTGTAACTTGTATCGATTACTTAAGTTGTTATTTTTAGTAACTGCATAAAGTTTCGTAAACCTAGAGTAAATATTTATGGAGATATGGTTATTTTTATAAAAAATTAATTTTTTCGCCTTACGTTTTTTTTTTTTGTCATAACTTTATAGATATTCAATGGAATCAAACAAATTTTTTGGAGCAATTTTAGATTAGTTACAAAATTTCCAATTTAAAATTTAAAGAAAAAATCTCCATAAATATTTACTCTAGATTTACGAAACCTTATGCAGTTATTTAAAATAACGACTAAAGTGATCGATGCAAGTTACAAGTTTTTTGCTTGATTTTCTGGCGTGAAGTTTTCAAATATACTTGTTTTCTTTCGCAATTTAATGAAGGTTTTCTAAACCTCTGAAAGATTAAATCTTACAGCTAAGTATGAAAAACCGTCTGAACTAAACACCTCTAAATTACAAAATAATCTCATAAGTATTTCTTGAAAAACTTTTAATGGTCAAAAATAGAGTATATATATATATATATATATATATATATATATATATATATATATATATATATATATATATATATATATATATATATATATATATATATATATATATATATATATATATATATATATATATATATATATATATATATATATATATATATATATATATATTTAAGCTTCTCTAATACCAAAGTACCCTTGTCAAATCTAATACATAGTTCGTCCCGCAGTGGACTGATCGTTAAGACACGGTTCCCAGCAGATCACCGAAGTCAAGCATTACTGGCTGCGGTCAGTGTGTGGGTGGGTGACCGCTTGGATCAGTCTGCGTAGGTATTGGTACTCGTTAAACTGTTCTACCTTAAAGTGCTCGACTTCGCGTGCAGGTCGTCGGGCTACCGAAGCAGGGGTGCCATCCCCTCTGCAGAGGATCAAAATTGTGATGGCATATCTTCGGATCATCCTCAGGGATGTTTCCCAGACCGTCGCCAATAGCCCATTGGGCAGCTCTAGTGCGACGTAAATTAACAACAACAACAACTAATGCATAGTTCCTTTCATTTTTTAATCAATTTAAAAAAAAGAAACAAAAGCACTATTCTTGTTTCACTAGAAACATTACCTGGAGAAAGTGACATAAAAGAATGTTATTAATTTTAAAAGAAGCATGTTTTTAGCATGATAACATTTTAAAATTTTATACCTTTTTGATGCCAGCAAAGATTTCACTAAAACAGTGTTCTTAAAAGAGGAGAAAATTTTTGAAAAAGTTTCTTTTCCTTCATTTTACCAAGCAGAAAATCTTTTTTCTTCTCAATTAATCAGTCTCGTATGAGATATAAACGAGTTCCCATGCAGGCAGAGAGGGATTACAATACTTTAAAGACATTTTGTTTTGAGTAACAACTTAAAATATTGCATATCACTGTAGCGGAAAAAGTGTTTTCTGAGGGTTAAATAAATAAAAGAAAGAGAAAAGATTTTCACGTAATAACATACAATTTTAATGGTTTGAGGGATTGATCTGAAATATTCTAATTAATTTGTGTAAACGATATTTTAAACAACAAAAATTCTGTGAATAGAATGTATATTTTGGGACGGATATTTTTGTTGCAATATGGTCCTAACTGTTTTGTCAAGAAACTGGTGGACAATTTGGACTTTTTAATTAAAGCATTTATAACTATTTAATCAAATCACGAACTATTTGCATACAATAGTAAATCTCGTTTATCTAAAGATAGTTAAGATAGTTTAATTAAAAAAATTATTTTTTGTAATTATTTTCATTGCTGATTTAATAATGACTAAAAAATTTTGAAATGAAAGGTTTACAAATTTTTTCATTATTTTGAATGACGTAATTTTTGAAGATAAATTTCAATATATTGAGGAGAATCGGTCAAAAAGTTCTTGATAAATGAAAATATAAAAATAAGACTTGTTTGAAATTTTATTAATCCGACACCGACACAATTAAGTCTAATTCATTCAAATTTTAGATTTTTTTAAATTTAAGTTACATAATTTAAAATGAGGTAATTAATTGTATTCCTTATAATTCTTTTTTTCTCTGACCAATATTAAGTTAAATAATAAAAAATCGTAAATGGTTATAAAATTATTTATTTGGAATTATCTTTGAATATACGAGTTTTTCAATTTTGTGAAAAGAGTTTTTGATTCTCTTTAATAGTTTAAGATATATGGGGAAATATACAAAAAGAGAAATTAACATAAAAGAGTTCTCCATATAAATTATTTGAATCAAACGGCTACCCCCCCCCCCATTTTGAAAGCTAAGAATCCAAATCCGTCGAAAAACAGGTATGTTTTTCAGAGAATGTACGTTTGTACCTGCAATTTGGGCTTATATATGTATGACTGGCCGTCAACGGTGACCATTTGGTCCTCATGAATACACTCACTGTTTCGCGGTTCCCCATTGACCATCACAGTCACGAACTAGCCACTTCACTGCTCCACATTAGTTCCAGCTTTCGGCAGCTTTGCTTTGAATACACAGTATAAGTATTTCAAGTACAAATTAGAGGGTTAGAAATCTTTCTTCGAATAGCCTGTGAGGCCGGCTGGCCTGGCTTCTTAAATTCACTACTGTTCCATATAGTCCACATATATGAACTCAGCTCCTCACATATTAGTGCCACAAGAGCCTGAATCGGCTATACTGCACCAAACGCATAATGGTATTTGGTGGGACGTGTTTTTTAGCATCACTGTTGATTAGGCTAATTACCATTTTTAGAAATATAGCTTTTTCTGATTCATCTTTGAAATATGATAAGGAACGTAAGGTTTCTTTTTTGAGATTTCTATTTTGATTGTAAGTGTTATTTCGTCTTACTGTCAATTAATGTGATTCCCCAAATTACCCTGATAGTTACAAAATATCAAAAAGAAATTTTTTTTAGTATTACTTATTATATGATAAGGGATTTATTGTCTGAAGTTGGAGACTTCTATCTGGATAGTAACATGTTATTCTGCATTAATGTCAGTTAGGGCAATTACCCCGATAGTTACAAAATATGAAATAGAAAATTTCGATTTCCCCTTTTATCTGTTAAGGTAACAATGGACCAAATTTGAAACTTTTATCTAGGTAGAAATGTTTTATTGATCATTACTCTCAATTTGCCTAATTACTTCTTACCACGATAAACTCTGATAATTACGAATATTGAAATAAAACTTCTTTAGTTATTTTCCTCGACATTTAAGTCGCTTTTAGTTTTGAGCAAAAAATCTAAAATTCCATTTGATGAAGTTGTTAAATAAAACCCTCGCTTTCAGTTTATGAAGAGAAGAAAAATGCACCTTAATAGTTTATTTCCGCCCTCATTTCCACATGTTTATTAGTATTTCCGGCAATCCGGATGCAATCGATGATGTCGTGTATTATGGTTAAAAAAAAGTTTTTCCAACAACGAATTATTCATTCTTATTTTTAGTAAGCGTATAAGAATTATTTGAGATTAAAAAAAATATATATGCAACTTTCTATCACTGATCGACCTTGTTTTATAACGTGAGCCGCAATAACTTTGTGAGATCAAGTCACTGACAGCATAAAAATAATCATACGCTCTCACATGTGTGTAACATGTTTCACAATCTGGTGCAGTATGAATTATGATTTTTTGATGCACTTTTTATTTTGTGCTGTTACTAAATTTGTTTATGACAATACATAATAAAAATTAATTATTTATTTGTAATAATATGTATTTTCGAAGATATTTCATATAAATTTTCTAAGTATCTTTAAGAATAAAAGCACTTTTCTTCGAATGAAAAGATTTCGACAATTTCTCAAACTGAGAATTAGTTAATTATAGTCTGACAGACAACCAAACTCTTTATATTATTTTAAGGTATTAAAAAAATCTGTATTATTAAGCTGCTTAAACAATAGTTTGAAGAATTTCTTTTTTTAAAAAGCATTATTAATCCTACAATTTATGTTTTTTGATTTTTGCGGTATTACATTTTTTAAACAAGCACTTTTGGTACAGAATAGTAGAAGAAAAAAAGTTTCAAATTGTTTTCTAAAGTTTTACGGCAAAGCAATGAAATCTTTTCTGTTAGGAATCGATTTTTCAATTTGATATGATATTGGAGGAAGCCTTCTGATCATTTACACGCTAAAACCTTTTAGAGGAGAAAAAAAATAATTTAACTAGTTTATTTGCAATCCTTGCAAAGTTATGTGGTAATTTAGAGCTGGAAATGACAATGTTAAAAAGTTAATCAATGCAAATTAACTCAATGAAAATACGTAAAAAGTGTGTTACCGTAAGTAGCTGAAAGCCATTTTTACGGGTAGTCCAGATAAAAGAATTTACGGTGTCAATCTGCAGTGCAACCTTCATGAACCTAAATTTGTCTGTGACTTCAAGGTAGTCAGACAAAGTACAAAACTCAGCTTAACTAACACATATGTAGCAAAGTTCGCAAAAACGTTGTTTAAATTCAATTCAAATTTTATTTTAAAAAAAATAGGATAAAAGCCTCTAATTTTGTTTTAACATATTTTATCAGTCAGTTTCGATCAAGTTTAAAGCTGAAAGAAGAAGTGTTAAATAAGAATATAGTAAAGAAAAATACTCAAGAGAAGGAGAAATTACAAACAGATTAATAAAAGGATGAATTTTCAGTTGATGATATTTGAATTAAAATTATTTCCAATATAATTTTCTGTGCATTTAAAAGAATATTTGCGTTATTACAATAGAAGATTCAGCTATTTACTTTAAGTTAGAACCAGTACTTACTACTTGTATAAAAGTAGATAACACAAATAAGTTTAAGAAGTATTAATTAGTAAATCAGAAAAATGTGCGAATCAATAAGGGAGTATATCCATGAATAAACAAATCAGTGAATCAACAGTTCAATGGACCAATGAATGAATGGATGAATAAATTAATCAGTGAATTAATGAAATAGTGAATCAACGTGCTCTTACTAGAAGTATAACAGTGAATAATAGAATTATTTTTCAAATGGTCTTCCAGTATATAATAAGGAAATCGATGAATAAGCCAGTGAATCAGAGAACTATTGAATCGATAAATCAGGGAGTTATTGAATCAGTAAATCTATGAATGAGTTAATTATTGAAAGAGCATATTAAAGAATTAATGATTCTTCGACCTACTAGTTTTCTCATTCATTGATTCGATATTTTATCTATTAGTTAAATCATTGGTTCGTTGATTCGATTGTTCTTTTTATTCGTTGATAGATTCTCTTATACAGTGATTTATTAAATCTCTTACTTATCAGTTCATACATTCGCAGATTCAGCAGTTTACTCATTCTTTTTATTCCACATAGATAAATCAGTTTTTTATGTAGTTCGATCCCTTACTGTTAAGCGTGTGGTAAAAAAGCGTTTTCATTTAGAATTACCTTAAACTGCCGAAATATAATTTGAATTCGCGTTTTTCCGAACTTCTGTTGTAAGAACGTAAAATTACGGATGCACTTCTCATTTTTACTATTAATTACGTGTAAAAACAACTAAGTCATATTATAATTGAAATAATTATCAACTGCAAATTAGTAAATGACTTAGATGATTATTTGTTGGTATTTAAGTTTCATAGTTAGCGGTAGGACAGAATAAGAGCACGACACAATGGTGGGTCAGATTGCGGGTTGGTTGTAAATCTTTCTTAATTTTTTTTTTTTTTACTTGAATCTAATTTGTTTGAGTAGAGTAAGTACACAGTAGAGTAAGTTTTAGTTGAAGCTAGAATTTCTAAACTACCTACCAAATTGTGTTTGATACAATTTGAATGAAAAGTAAAATTTTTAAAATGTTCCAAAAATGCTCCTAAGTATCTCACTTCTTCCTTAATTTTAATCTCGTGACTATGTTCAGCTATACTTTTGTAAAATTATACGTGTGTTGTAGCTCTGTAAGGGATTAAAAGCACGGACCCAGTTAATTAACATTGAATAAATGAAATATTTATTTTAAATGGCTGTATATTGGGTCGCGTACTTATTTTTGAATACTTCTTTAGTTTTATGAAAAGGAACTGAACAAGTATGATGATTTTTGATCTATAAAGTTCAGGGGTTTTGATTTGTTTCCCAATCTCTTTTTAAATTCCCCCTTAGAACAACAATGCTGATATTGAAAACATCTCTTTTTAGAATCATTCCTCACTCTGATCCGTCGTCAGCTAGAGTTTATTTTAAACAGCTACTTTATATCTACGCTTTTTCAGAAAATAAAAATCACTACTGAAAAAAATAAATCAAGCGAAAGAGAGAAAAAAAAGAAAGGAAAAGAAAGAAAGAAAAATTAGAAAAACCTCAACGCGACTAGAGCGATCCCACTGGTGAGTTTAGAACCCTTACTACTAGCCTAAAGTTATGTGCGGCGAGAAAAAGTTGAGAAGAAAATGACGAAAGCATCCTCTGAGCGTCACGAGTCCTGTTACTGAGCTTCCTCATCTCTCAGAGGTGACTTTTACATTATTCGTTTTTCTCCTGATGCCCAATTAAGCCCACTAATATCTTACATTTTCAATTGTTGTACAGAAACGCGCTCCGTCGTATCAACTGCGCTTTCGTCTTCTTTCGTTTTTAGTAAGTAGAATTATATAATTCGTATTTTTTTAAAATAGTTAGATGTGTTATATAATTTTCAGTCGAACAATTTTTTTAAAGAGCATTGTTTATTTTAAGACCATGAGTGACAATCCAACTTTAAGACGTCATTGGGTCGACAGGATAATGAATACCCTCGATTGCCCTTTAAAAGCGCCCCTTATAAGTGCTTCCGTTCTTAGAAAATACGTTTTGATGTGATACGTACGTTTTTTCATAATAGAAACGCAACAGGGTATGGAAGTGTTCTAGTTCCGGATTCGAACATATATAATTCCTAAACGGTAATTAAATATTTTAAAAATATTGCTAATTATATAATAAACATTTGAATTATCCATTATTTTAAAATCTAATTAGCATTTTACATTTAGTTACACAAATGTTAAATTTATTAAATTTTTTGTTTTTCACTTTATTATATAATTTTGATATTTAGTACTGAAAAATAACAATTTTTCATGAAAAAATGTGATAAGTAATAGTTGTGTTTTAGTTGCGGATTTATTTTGGCTTTGAACATAAACTTGTGACAATATCTTAATGTTAACCTTTTTTTAAAAAATATTGTTATTTCTTTAAATGATCAAAATTCAAACAATCCATTATTTTAGAATCTAATTAACCTTTTACATCTTGTAAAACAAGCATTTAATTCATCGAGATGTGAAAGGGTATGAATATTTTTTAGTTCCGTATTTTATTTGGGGTTTGTGTATAAATTTCTGACAATTCTTTTAGGACGGTTAATTCCTTAAAAATATTGTTATTTCTATGAAATTTTCAAAATTCAAATAATTCATTATTTCAAAATCTAATTAAAATTTCATTTCGAATTACACAAACGTTTAATTTATTAAATATCTTTGTTTTTAGTTCATAATTTTAAAGCTTATTGTTCAAAAATCAAAAATTGTTTTAGATCAGAAGAACACTATAGTTATGTCTTTATAAAATTCAATATTTTTTAAGATAAAATTCATCTTGAAAGATAAAAGAAAGTTTTTAAGAAGGCAAGTTGTGTTTTCATTTATTTACATTATTTTTTAACTTATGATTTGTTAAAAAATGCAACCAACAATTATTCCATATTGATCAGCTTGTTCTTGTTTACGGAATTTCATTTGTTTTGTGATTTTTCTTAATTTTTTTAAAGCAAAATACCGGTAATAATGGGTTCTTCTTCTTTTTTGGGATCTAATACTTAAGACATTAGTTACTGCAACAAGTTTATTTATTTTTTTATGATAAAATATTTATATAAAAAATTATAAATATTTCTAATGATGAAATATATAATAAAATTTATAAAATTTTGCTATATATTTAACAATGTCCCAGAATAAAATCTATATTTTTTTAAAAGAAATGTATAATAATTGAAGTAATAAGATAAATAAGTACTTATTTCTAATGTAATAAATAAATACTTGTTCAATATATTTATAAAAATATTCAGAACAAAAATATAATTATTTTTTAAGTTTTGTTAATAAATATTCGAAATCTTTTGAAATTAGAGAACTTCTTTATTCAAAATAATGTAAAATAAATCGCAATTATTAATTAGCAACAAAAAAGTATTATTCTATTGCGTACTCTTTCTTTGTCTACTGTTTATTTCGCATACTATTTTTTATAATATTATTCTTTGCTAATAAATGTATTTACTTTTATATATATATATATATATATATATATATATATATATATATATATATATATATATATATATATATATATATATATATATATATATATATATATATATATATATATATATATATACATATATATATATATATATATATATATATATATATATATATATATATATATATATAAATAAATATAAAAAAATATAATTAAAATAAAAAAAATACATATATATATAAAAAAACTAAAAAAATAGTACAGTTATTTTACGTTTAGTTATCAAAACAATTTTATGAAGTAATTTAAAAAGTATAGCTCATAAGATTGTCTGGGACAATAGTCTCTCATAAAAAGCTTTTATTTTATATATTAATTTAAATCAATTCTTACATGATTACAAAACTTAGAAAGATAAACATTGAACTATTATATTTAAACTATATTAAAATATTGGTGATTAAAAGGGAAAAATTAGTTTTAAGTCAAATAAAAGTGTAAGAAATAAAAGTATATTTTTCAAAAGAGTTTCATCGATTCAAAATACTTACATAGCTTTACATTTCTTTTACATATTAGTTTATAAAAAGAAAATGTAACCTAATTTTGTAAGCCATTTTTTTAAACCTTTTTCTGATTAAATTTCAGACATAATACTTACCGGAGAAGTAGGAATAATTGCAAAATATTATTTCCTTAAAATTACCCCTATGTATTTTTTTTTTCATTTCAAGAATTACTGTAATAATATGATAGTATGATTTATTGATTATATAAATTCACGTAAAAAGGAATATAGGAAATGATTTTGTCAATGAGAAAGAGGTTATATTATTAGAGAAGTTATATTATTATAGAGGTTAGATTATTATAAAGGTTATATTATTATAGAGGTTATATTATAAAAGAGATTATATTATTATAGAGGTTAAGTCAAATAAAAGGATTAGAAATAAAAAAATATTTTCCGAAAGAGTTTCATCGATTCAAAATACTTACATAACTTTACATTTCCTTTACATATTAGTTTATAAAAAGAAAATGTAACCTAATTTTGTAAGCCATTTTTATAAACCTTTTTCCGATTAAATTTCGGACATAATACTTACCAGTGAAGTAGGAATAATTGCAAAATATTATTTCCTTAAAATTAACCCTATGTATTTTTTTTTCATTTCAAGCATTACTGTAATAATGTGATAGTAAGATTTATTGATTATATATATTTACGTATGAAGGAATATAGGAAATGATTTTGTCAATGAAAAAGAGGTTATATTATATTTTCATCATTTGCTACTAAGTCATTTTCATTCATGCTTGTTTCAAACTATACCCCTGCCGCTCCTTTACTACTCTTTAACAAAGGCTCTGTAAATTATTTCTATAGAAGCGTATTGTTAATTTTGAATCAATTATTATTATGAGTTGTTTTGAACTATAATTACTGAACATAAAAAACCTTGTTCTGAACATGAAATAACCGGAAGCCTCTTTTCAAGGTCTTGTCACCAATATGTTACATGTTATATAATTTCATTAAAATTAGAAGAATATTTTATGTACTTTTGACTAAAAACAGGTCTTTTGTACTTCAGGTAAATAATGATTCTTTAAATTTCCCTCTCAATTCACCGAAATTATCATTTTATTTTATTTTATTACCGTCGTTGAACAGTCGACCCAATTTTTTCGGGTTTCGAAATACTAGTATTTAACTCCTTAGCCTTGTAATTTTGAACCTGATTCAAAAGACAAGGGAACTTCTAGATCAAATATTGGAAGAAATTTGCCTCCGTGAAGAACTTTTTGGTTTAACTAACCCGTACTTGCGTTACATGGAAAGGAAAACCACGAAAACCTCCCACAGTTAGACTGACGGCAAGGGGACTCTAACCCATGATCGTCTACCACTGAGAATATTTTACGTCAGCACTGTGGTCGGTTCAAGACGGATGCGGAATTCGTATCGACCAGCCATCGCTGGTATTTGAACCCGGTTCACCACATTGGAACGCCATTACGGCTTACCATTTGATTTATTATTTCTTTTTTAATAACCGTCATTGAATAGCCTACTCAATTTTGGGTTTTCGACTACTAATGTTCAACTCTATAGCCTTGTAATTTTGAACCCAATCCAGAAGACAAGGAAACTAAGTACCCCTAGAGATATGATTTACCATTTGATTGTAACTAAAATTAACTAAATTCTGCTTTGACTACAATAATTCACACCATCCATATATATTGTTATTTTGTTTCATTTCCTTCTCCAACAATATCAAACAATACAATTTTCTTTCATTTTTATGGTATCTTTATTATAGGTGAAATTCATTCGTCATTGTTTTTACTCGTAAAAGTTGTTCAAATTTCGTATACATTTTAAAGCTGTATTAACTCACTAATGCCTCATCCCAAAAACATATGGAAAGATTCAATGCGAAAAAAGTGGTATAAAACCATGAAAACAAAACTATACGGTTTTTTAACCATTTATAACTAGCATGGTTTCAAAACCATAAAAAAGAAATTTGAACAAAGAAAAGAATTTATTACAAGTTCTTACACTTTTATTAAAATTTAAATATTATTTCACATTTCAGTTACAGCACTTTCTTGATTGACTTTTAGTATATATAACAGAACATTATAAATTACTAATATTTAAGAAAAATTGCTAAAAAATCAAAATTACTTAATCAAAAATATTAATACCTTTTTGTTGTTGTTTTGTTGTTAAAATGTAAAGTAGCCATCCTCTAATAATTATAAGATAACTTTGATAAATGGTTCTTCATTATTTTGTTATTCTGCAAATTATTTAAAATGCTTTTAATGCAATCTATTGTTTATTCTGTTATCAAAATTCGTTATTCATTTCATCTCATTCTCATAAATAAATGTACGAGACGTTACAATGTTGACAGTATGTATAGGACATAACTAAATAAAATAGCAGTGCTTTTTGTTTCCTTTTATGTAATGGAATAGTGCCAGAAAATTAACTGAGTTTTTAATGCGTAATTAATTTGTTTATAGCTAGCTTTCTAACGATGTTGCTTTATAATGACACTTTCATAAAATTATTTATTTCAATGCAGTTACCATTGTCTTCTCACGTCTCTCTTGCTAATGAATAATAGTAAATAATTACTATTTTAATTATTCTCATATTATCAAAAAGAGAGCATCTTTATTAAGCAAAATTAAGCAAATTAAGCAATCAGTTGTTTAAATTAGCTTTTACTGTTCTATTTCTCGTTTCTTTATTGCGGCTTTAGTTGTTTAAACTTTATTATTACGAAGTGAAATTTTTAACTTTCCATTAATTGTATTTTGTGCTTTTCATTATGTATTTATATTTTCTTTAAAACTTGTTTTCTGCGTTTAAAACTACTGAGTATTTTAATTGTAAATTTTTCCCAATGTATAGTCTATAATAAAAAAAATTGTTTTTGTGTTAATTAACAGTTGTGATTAAAAATTAGAATAGTCTTCCCCTATAGGTAAATAAGGAACTTTCAAAAACATATTTCAGTGTATGAATTTTACTAATTTTCTTAACTCGTTTAATTTTTTAGTTTAATTTAAAAATATAAGCTTTCCATTCAAGTATTTTAAGAGTCAAAAGTAATGCATAATTCTTTTATGCTTTGCTATTTTCTTTATCGTTTTCTAGGAATTTTATTTAAAGAAAAAGTAAATATTTTTTGTTTCCCTACAAAATGACAGTAATAAAAAATGGGTATATCACTGGGTACGGAAAAATGAAGACATAAGATTCCATTTAAATATTTTTAGTGTCAAAAGAATTGTCTATTTCTGTTATGTTTTATTATTTTCTTTAACTTTACCAGAAATTTTATTTTAAGAAAAAGTAAAGATAATCTATTTTTTTTGTTTCTATACAAAATGGCAGTAATAAAAATTGAGTATATCAGGCAAGAGTAAACGAATAAGCAAGCATAATTATTATTTCATTAGTAATTAAGATAATTTTAAAAAGTGTAAAATTTACTCATTCGATATTAAGATTGGAAAAAACTGCAGGTTTAAAAACCAATGTTTTGAAGAAGAAAAAAAAAAAACAGTTTTGAATTTTACCGAAACTAACATTGATGTCAATATCTTTGCGTTATATATTCTGTAAAATTTCCAAATTTAAATTTTTTTTTTCTAAATTTGCACATTTTCACTCTTTAAAAGATACAAAACGTATTATTGCAAACTAAAACCTTCATTACTTGAAACTTGCTAACGCATAAATTTGTTTATGGAGCTTATATATAAAAATAACTTTCCTATTTTAAATTTTAGAATAAAATGTTATTACTTTAAATCAATACATAACAAACAGTAAATTTCTAAGAAAAGTAATATATTTTGGACTACAACTTATAGAAATACTTTATTTATCTAATATTATATCATTGACATTCTCTGTTTGCCATAAATTAAAACTAATTGTTTTTCAATTAACTACTAAATTGCATTATCAAAAACCAAGCTGAAATTCTTCTAAGAAAATGAATGAGTGTTTTAAAACACCCACGCAAAGCAAAACATTTTTTTCTACTGTACTTCCGGATTGATAAGGCTTCCTTGACTCAGAGTGAATGTGTTAACAATATAATTTTATTTTTTATTTGAACTCAAGTTTTAGATTTTTTCTCTTGATCTTTGACCAAATTTAGTGCTCTATATCCTGACCATAACGCTTTATGAACCAATTATAACGATTTATAAAGTGTTGATCAACGGATTAAGAATATTTGTCACTGTTTATGAGGTCCAGGATAATACCAGCACTAATTAATAACATATTTTATTGGCAAAACAACATTAACAATGGTATATGATTAACAAGCAGACATATAAAAATCTTACATCCAGATCGCGTTCTAAAAAGCAAACTAATATAGAAGTATTTGGGGGAGGTTATCTAATTGAGACGCGCATGCGCTAGCATCTAAGTTTCAGCTCTGATATTAACTTACCTCAATGAAAACCGCTTAGTTCAAGCAGCTTTCAACGTAACAACTCAGTGTTTAATTTACGGTATTTACTTGCCCTTTAAATTCTATCAAAAACAAATTTTTTTCCCAATTCATTTAATTAAATTCAGAAAATCATCATCCATTTGAGAGATTTTTGATTGAATGAATTCAAAACTGATTGTGACTGATTTTTGAACAAATGAATGCATATCTAAGCATTATTGTAAGATTTGTGAACAACATTGCGGAAAAATAAGAATGCTATAAAATTTGAAAGACATGAAATTTATCTGGAGCTATATATTTTTTTAAAATAATGTTATAAAAATTAAAAAAAAAAAGAGAGAGAGAGGTAAAATTTTGAATATCGAAAGCATTTTTCAAATATTTATATTTATGGATTTTTATTCTAAACAATCAATCAATTTGTTTGACAAATATTTTAATTTATTAATTTTTTTGGTGTTCATTTGCAAATGATTTAATAAAATTAGATTGCATGCATCACATAAAAATCAATTTAGATAATTGATAGAAAATAATATTAGTGATGTGGAGAAATAAATGTGCGCAAAGATTAAATTTATTGATAGCAAAGCATATTTTTATTTACGCTACTCTAAATTTTTGAATAGTATGCAATGTAAATGATGAAAGAAATTTTGTGAGACAAACAAGGGCGCCGGCAGAATAATATAAAAAGGGGTGCAACTCTCTAACAAACTACCCTCCCCTCCCCCTGAAAAAAAATTAAAATATTCTGCTATTACATTTTGTTTTGTTATTACATATACTTTCATCTGCTCATTTTTTCAAGATACGTTTCTTCATTGTTAGCAAGATATTTAAAAAAAAGTACGAATTTCTTGTACTTACAAATTTTGCCCAGAGGCGATCGCGCTGGCATAGCTACTGACTTTGAAGCACAAATAACTACAAACAGTAGTTTCGTATACTAACGTGTTTGTGCACGCTTAACATTGGTATTTATTGTGTTGATGAAGTTTTACAGTTGCGAGAAGTCAGCTTGTGTTATACACATTTGTTAAACTGAATAACTAATAGAAAATATATTTACATTTTATTAAATGAAATTTAAAAATATAGCTTAGATATCTGCCAAGTTTGTGAATGCTCAGTGTGCATCAGAAAAGAATCAAAGATGACTTAGAATTCATTGAAAAAGCTAAAAACAGATTTGGACAGCAAACAAGACGATTACAATTCTTGTTTGATTAAACAATTTTTTAATTGTTATGTATCAAGAAATACTTAATTATTTGTTCTTCCATAAAAATATGTTTAACAAAAAAATTTTATAACAAAATTTTTCTGTATCTCTATAATTGTTTTTTAAAAAAAAAGCCAGGGGGGGTGCAAGTGCACCCCCTTGCACCCCGCTGCCGGCGCCCTTGGAGACAAATGCGTCAACGGTCGATTAAATAAAATGTTCCTTCAAAAGTTTCCAAGAGCTTATAACATCTTCCTTGACTTAAAATCTTAACAATTTTTGTCGTATTTTTGGTTTCGATTATTCATTATTTCTTTTACAAAATAGCAGTAGAATGAAAGAAAAAATATTGATAAAATAGAAATTTATAATTTTATTAAATTACAGTGCAACGGGAACTATATTGGTAATAAACATTTGTATTTTCTGTAGTTGATTTAAACAAATTCTGTAAACTCATCTCTTGCCGATTAAAAAAGACTTCTAAATTTGGCTAATTTTTACATCTAAAATAAACTTTATTTACTCTAAAATTTGGCTACTGTTAGAATCTGTTTCAATTTACTTCCGATTTACTTAGAAACTTAAAATTTTGTATAACAAGTGTAATTTTTGTTTTTCGTAGAATTTTGAAAGTTTAAAAAAATGACTGTGACATTGAATAAAAAATATCTCTAAAGTAAACGTTCATAATTTTATTTATCAAAAACTATAAACGTATAACGTATTGTATCAAAAACTATAAACGTATAACGTATTGTATCAAAAACTATAAACGTATAACGTATTGTATCAAAAACTATAAACGTATAACGTATTGTATCAAAAACTATAAACGTATAACGTATTGTATCAAAAACTATAAACGTATAACGTATTGTATCAAAAACCATAAACGTATAACGTATTGTATCAAAAACTATAAACGCATATAAATTGGTGAATGCTAGAAACTGTATTGATAATAAACTTAACTTTTACATAATCCAGTAGATAAAAAAATTTCTGAAAAAGTAAACGAAATTATGTTCAAATGGAGCTGATCGGCCTGTGTAGGAGTCAGAGAACTGCATCTTGCATCAAGAAAGTTCTAGGTTCGAATCCCGGGCACGGCATGAATTTTCTTTCCCTCTCTGTCTATATGTCCTTACTGCGGGAGCAACGTTGGCCCATCTAATATGGTGCCGCTGAAAGAGTGGCCAACCTGTATGACGAAAGATCTTTCTCCAGGTGGGCATTAAAAAAAAAATGTTCGAATGGTCGATTAATAATCATTTCTTGAAAGTTTGACCAACCATGAAATCGATAATTTCTTCATTGTATTTCCGATTTATTTAGAAACTTATAGAGTATATTACTAATGTTTTCTAATTCACGACAAATTTTTTTAATGTTTATTGTAACAAAAGAGTTCAATATATAAAATCTGTTCTAATCATCCGTGTCTATTTAGTAATACTAAAGTGCTCTATTTTTTTTTTTATCATTATAGTGGTTAATTATAAAGCGTGAATAAAACATAAGCCTGTATAGTAAGCTAAAAAAATTGCGTTAATTAACAATAAAATTACTGTTTCGATATTATTTACAAATTTCATTTTTGAAAAACTGACAATTTACAACCATCTTTTATTTGTTTATTTGCTTTTTAGTAAGTAACGAATAGAATCGAAATTGAAATATGCCGATGAAAAAAAGTACCTGAAAATAAAATTGATACATTTTTAGAATTGAATTAAAAGTTAAAGAAGTATGCTTTAAATTTCTAGCAATGACTGATTAACGTTTAAGTTTAAAATCGACTGAAAGTGCAAAATATTATAAGTTATACATCACTAAGTTTTGAATGTATTTTTAGTGAGGTGTAATTGCACGTGGTAAGCAAACTTTTTAAGATATTTACTAATTATTTCGACAACCTAATTTTATATTAGTTTTCTGCAGCACATTTATAAAAATATTGGAAAATTGCTAAAAACCCTATGAGTTAATGCAAAAAATATCAAAATATACTTACAACTTTCTTAAATGTATACATCCATGTATACATTTAATACTCTTTCCATGTGGACTCATTTCTTAATAGTGTAAAGATCATAAAAATAAGGAGCGGTTTAGTTGTTTTCTGTTTGAACTTTTGATTTTTCACATCAGTTTTCGAATATATTTAAAATATAGTAGATATTTTCTCAAAATATAGAGTAGCTTATTTTTACTCTTAACCACCTTAAATTTTGTTACATAAACTGATTCTGCGAATAAATTTCATTTATAAGAATAAATTTCTATGAATAAATTTTATTCATAAATTCTAAAAAACGTTCTAACGTTTAATAGTTTGACAATAATTGATTTTCTATAAAACAATTATTCATTTTCTAGAAATTCTTTGTTTCTGACATATTATTGAGATATTATTTGTATGTCTCAGGCTAATTGAAAACTCGGGCTAATTGAAAATTCCAGGCTAATTGAAAATAGCTGTTTGCGAATGTTATCATATTTATGCATTGCATGAGCCTAAGTGGTATCTTCTGATCTTCCTGATATTTTACAGGCTTTATTACAATAAGCGTATAGGGTTTTAGGCTAATTAGAAATGAGCTAAGAATCACTCAAACAGATTGAATTTTCTTAAACTTAATGCGATAAACTTTTAATAAGACTGAATGTGGAGACTGAATGCGCTTCCAGAGTGACCATAGGATCAAACTAACTGACCACTGAATGATATATTTCTTAATTAGTCTAAACGTATTGGGTTGGCAAGAAAGTAAACAGATTAGTGTGAAATAAAACTCAATTTTTTTCTATACAATCAAAAAGCAACAGAATATCTTTCAATCAGTTTAATGATCTCTTGCCATCTTTCTGGTAATTTCATGATCCCACTCTCAAAGAACTGCTGGTCTTTATCAGCAAAAATTTCAACCAAGTGAGATTCGAGGACATTTTTATTATTGGTCATCGTTTTGAGGTCATCATTTTGTAAACTTTAAAATAAATGATAATATTATTGGGTAAAGTTGGGCTATATGGAGATGCAACATCATTTTCCGACCGAGATCCAATAATTTCGTACGTGTTGTTAATTATGTGTGAGACGTCGCATTATCGCGATGGAATGCAATATTTTATTTCAAAGTATACACAACTTTTTAAATGGTAAAAATTTCAGCAATGACGACGACCTCAAATGACACTTTTGCAGATGAGGTCAAAAATTTCTATGAGCTCTGGTTTGTGAAGTTATCTGAAAGATGACAAAAGGTAATTGAACAGAATGTAAGATATTCGAATGATTAAAGTTCATTTTTTGTATAAAAAAAATATTTTACAATTAAAAACGAAATTACTTTATTGTCCACCCTAAATATAGAATAACTACAATAACACTAAAAAGTGTTGATTAGAAAAAACTGGAGACTTTTCCAATTAGCCTGACTTTTAGCAAACTTACTGTGGTTGTTTGCAGAAAGCCTGTTCGATAAGTTAGTTCTTTGCTCACGAATGAACTAATTATTTCCTTAATTTTATTTAGAAACTGTGTATCTTCTGTTTCCTGCTTCAGCACTAAGACCAGCCCAATATTCGCCTTATGACTGGAGAAATAGACGAAGGAGAAGGCGATATGTAAGTTAAAAAAATTAAATTTATTTATTATTTCCATCATATTAAAATCTAATCAAAACTTTTGTTGATTAAGTCCTAGTTTGGTAAAGTCTTTGGCTTTGTCTGAGTAAAATTTAAAATGGTTTTGTAAAATTTAAAATGTTTTCTTCGATGGCTGATTGGCAACATTTATCATTAAATGCGTGTAATTAACTATTTCCCTTTCATTCTTCTTAAAATTTCCGCAGAACTTTTCAGTTTCTTTAGAAAATAGTTAGTTTTTATCATTATGAAGATAATTTCATTTATAGTAAACATTGATTTTAAGTAGACGTTTTTAAATAATATTGCATCTTAATTAGTTTGCAGAATAGAGACTGCGGTAAAAATATGGCAACTCATTCATTTGTATATAATCTTAGTAATGCATACATGTCATGTCATTAATAGAAATGAATAAATGAAATGAAAGTTAAATAATTAAAATATTTTGCGAAAGATAAAATGTGTAACTTTAAAGCATATTATGTTAAAATTGACTTCAGCGGTCAGTGAAGGTATTTAATATTTATCGTGCGGTTGGAATCTATTTTAAGAATTACGATTTCGGTAACATTTTTCTGAGAAAAGTTTTAATTATGCATTTATTGAGAAACGGATTAGAGAGAGAGTACAAATTTAAGAGTCAAATTATAATGAAGAATGTTATGCCTATTAATGGATGACATGATTCACAGTTTGGAGAAAATGATAACGAACAAGAATAATATAAATATTTAATGAATGAATTCTTTCGCAAAATTATTTCGAAATAGCCTCTTTTCTGCTGCCTATACAGAACCTCAAATAAGTCATCAGTTACAGCTTCAGCGTGATAGATGTTTTCAAGACTTGGAATTTTTGTAGGATTTAGTACAGAAAAAAACGATTTTACTCTTCAATTAATCTATATAAAAAATTTATATGCTAAGTACTAATAATTTTGAGCCTAATACTAGATTATTGTTATTTTTATTAGGATAAAAAAATTTCCATTAACTGAAAAAGATAATGTATTTTATTAACTAAATACTTATTGTTATTACTTTATTACTACTAAGCGAAATTTAATTAGAGTTTAAATTACTCTCTTTCAAACATTCGAACTGATTTGACAAATATGTTGCTTCATGAGCAAAATTTCTCCATTTAGGCCAGTTTTATTAGTTTCTAATTATTCTCGATGACCATATTGTTTTTGAAAATTTTATAGAGCTTACTATATCATCAAGCTTTTAGATCAATTCCATAGTTTTTAACTTTTATAGCGTTAAAGGTTTATACAGATTTATGTGAAATACCTCCTCTGTGTACCTCTTTTTATTGGATCTGTTGAGAAAGTTGTTTGTTATTTATGAACACAACAATGTTCATTGGCAATATTTAATTATATTGCCAATGAGCATTATTGTGTTCATAAATAACAAACTACTTTCTTAACATATCAATATTCAAGTCTCGCAGTAGACTGATTGTAAAGACACGGTTCTCAGTAGAACCCCGAAGTCAAGCATCACTGGCTGCGGTCAGTAAGTGGATGGGTGACCACTTTGATCAGCCTGCGTAGGGACCGAGGGTGCACGGTATCGGCCCTCCTTAAAAACTGTTCGACCGTAAAGTGCTCGACTTCGCGCTCAGGTCGTCGGGCTACCGAAGCGGGGGATCCATCCCCTTTGCAGAGAATCAAAATTCTGATGGCATTCTTCGGATCATCCTCAGGGATGTTTCCTAGACCGTCACCAATAACCCATTGTGCAGCTCTATGCGACGTAAATAAAATACCTACCATTGGCAATATTCAAGTCAAAGACTCAAATGCAAGCGCTCATTGCAAACGCTAAGCAAACATATATATCACAACTACGTTGTTAATGATTATATTTTTGTTTACTTTGCTTATAACGAATAATTATTTACAATTATAAGTTTGAAATAAACTTAAATAGTACAAAAGAGAAAAAAAAAACGCAAAAGTTATTTGACTGAGCTAAAACCTTCTCACTGTAGAACTACTTACCGCAATTTTGTCACGCTCTATATCATAATGAATTTCTGTAATAATTTATAATATACTTATTTTTGTTCTTGTTTTAATATAGTTTTAACAATTATTTTAGAATGGATATGCTGAGTATGCAGTGATACCAGAAAAGTCAAATGTTGAGGATAAACCTAATGAAAAAATAGAAACTCCAGCAAGAAGACAATTTGAAAAAACGAGTTCTGAAAAGATTGATGCCCCCAAGCACACCGCTCAAAAGCAGGATAATAAAAACACAGATAAAAAACTGGATGACAATATTGGATTAAACAATAAAATGGGATTATCAAAAAGCGAAAGAAATGAAGAACCTCCCAACAGACAGAAGAAAGTAGTTGACGTTTGTGATGTGCATAGCAATATTTCGAAACAGGAGCTGAAAAATATTTTGAATGACAAGAGCTTGTCAAAAAATGACTGTGACCTTCCAAATAGCTCATCTGCGACTGATTTTGAAACAAACAATATGATACAAGAACATGAAGTGTCTCGATTCGAATCAAACTCAAATGGGAAATGTCATGAGCCAATTGAAACAGAGTTTACAGACAAGTTGATTGGAAATGAAAAGGAAAATCCAATAAAGGGCGAGAATGATGCCTGTGATGCTGCATACAACAGTCCAAACAATACATTTTCTGATGTTCAAGCATCTTGCAAAATATTTGATCCAATTGAAGAGGAAAATGAAAAGAAGGACGTAGCCAATGAAGAATCCACATTATTTTCAAATTGCAATAAAACGTCTGATATAATTTGCGACAATGCAGAATCCGATCAAAGCAATTTTAACCCATCGTCCTTGCCTGATATCATAAGTACTGTGAATAAAATTATTACGGATATTGATGAAAACAATGTCAGTGCAACGTTATCGAATAACAATCGAACTCAAAACTTTAGTTCCATACACAACACAAAAAATATTAATGAATGTGTTTCTAAAATCCCATCAGTTTCTGCGACACGATCTGCATATTTGCCATATCTTTATAATACAAATTCAGATGCTTTAAGTTCTGAGAGCAAAACCATTGATAATACATTACCAAAAACACATTCTTTGTATACCAATAACTCAATTTATAAGTTAGCCTTTGACGAAAGTCTCGAAGATCTATCCGACACAGAAAGCAGATCTCCAAGTCCAATTGTACGATGCCCTGTTGATAAAAATCGGGTTGATCGTGGATCAATTGATCCAGAATCTCAAGTGCCATCAAGTCTTATGAGCAATGAAATTAACGTATATGAAGCTGATAGTGGAGATGACGCTGGCTCAGAAGATTTAGAACTTATACCCCACCGTTATGAAAGTGAGAGCTTCCTGAATAAAAGCAAACATCTTTACGAAAATAAGCTTTCTTTAGCCGTCGAGCTTCTGAGAACGAAGGAAAGTCTTCCATACGATGCTCAGTTCAAGAGGGTGATTGAAGAAAGTCAAGAATCTGCGAAAACAGAAAGTTGTAGAACTGGGGAAGTGAACATGGGTTTTGTTGATGATTTTAATTCTTTGGATGGGATTGAATTGAAAAGCAATAATTTAGCATTTAACCAGTCTGATCATGAAGCCATCACAAAGCAAAGCAAAATTCATAAGCAAACATCTCCAAGTTACGATATTCCTTTGGATGATTCCTTCACAAATTCATATGAATTAGCTGATGAAGCTATTGCACAATCTGCGAATCACCAGGTCAGTTCTTTTACAAAATGCGTTCAAGTTCTTAACCAGTGCTTCGTACATTTCTTGAAATTTACAAGTGGGTGATAAAAAAATTTAGTTGTAATCCATTAGAGGTGCATCTTAATTGGTCATTAGCAAGAATACATAAAAAATATTTTCGGAGAGGGAATTTTGTACTTTTAGTAATAAATATTTTAATTTATGTATTTCTGTTTTCCGAAATTCCTGTTATTTACAGACTACCTTTTAAACATTGCAAAAGATTCAATATTGTCACATTTGTTCGCTCAATACTAAAAGATTGTACATTTATGAATATTTTCTGAATGATGCAATTTCGAGTGATATACGATACTAAAACACTCATACTTTAGTCTTAGATGATTATTCGATAATTATTAAAATATGTTTGTATGTTTCTTCAAGATGGAAAAGTTTACCAGTTTTAATTGAAATTAGTGTAATGAAATTAATCAATAACTACTGTTTGTCTATGCGCTTTTAATAACAAAAAACTGTATTTTGCTTCTAAGGTCATCACTTTTTTATTTTTATTTTGGCTATGGAAATTTTCTTTATCTAAGAGTAGTTATAAATAATGGTCATGGGTTTATCAATAATATAGTTTTTAGTAATACTCAACATATTTATGTAGTTTTGTGGCTCCCAAATTCAGTTACATATTTTGCATTTACATTTTCTTATTTAATAACAAATATTAGTGTAGAAACTTAAGCACTGGTTGTTCCAAAAAGTAACTTCTCTTAATTTATTTTTATACGTGGTCGGTTGTGTTTGGTAGGGTGTTCTACTCATACGTGTGTAGTTGTCTAAGACCATCCGGTGAACAAGGATAAATTCCTGAAACACAAGGCCGCCATGCTGTGGAAATTTTTTCTATAAAAAAGGCGGAATTTGGTGATGATTTTTCCTCGAAACGCCAAATCTATCTATGAAACAAGGTATTCTTTGAAGGTCATGAAGAGGTCAGTGATGAAGTTTTCAGAGGTACCAACGATTCTCCAGGTGACTTACAATCCCTATGTCCCCCTAGTCATCTTTTTGTTCCAGCACTTGAAAACTCTCGCGAAAGAACAGCCCTTAACAGCAATTGAGAAAGTAACGAGTCATTGCTCTAATATATATTCTAGAAAAAGCCAGAATATCTATGATTTCCTCGTTTACTATTAGATGGCTGAGCGACCACGCTCGCGTAAGCTGATCACCTCCTTTTCCTATTACAACCGATCTGAGAGTGCTGGAACGCATATAAGATTTTCAATGAATTCAGAAACATTATTTTCTGGAAACAAACTGTATTGGCAATAATATGGTAGGTATTATTTCATTTTACCCCTTACTTTATAAAATGAAAGACCACGCAGAAAACTACACTTCTACGTTGGACATTTTCTACTCACAATTTCTGAATTTCGTGCGTTCTTCCAGTATTTTATTTTTTAAAGCAAATGAATGCTTTTCGGTCACAAATCGATTTGTTTTTGAAACACCACACTATTCGAAATTTACTACATACAACGTTGAACATTCAAACAGGTATGATGAAACAGTTAACATTAGAATCTTTTAAGACCCAAACCCAAATATTGCATGGCTTTTTATTAAGATTAAAAATTAAAAATTTTAAAAATTAAGATTAAAAATTTTCATTAAGAACTACTCAGTTTGCATTAAATGTGTAATTATTAAGATTATTGTCACACCCATATTCTCACAAAGATTTTCACTTTCATTGACTATTACAATATTTTTTGCATTTTGTTTTATCGAGATCACATTAAACAGAGATATTGAGTAAGTTTATGCATTTCTCATCATATTCTTCAACCATTTTAAATTCTTACTTTTAAATTTACTCCAGCTGCTCTTTTCAATTTATTTGGTCCCCCTTGTTCGTGGTCACTTCTTGGTTGCTTGATGACACGAGGATCACTGGTGTAACAAAGCCTATCTCAGAATTTTTGGAGAAATGAGAATTCACGCCCCTTTCCCAATTTCAGTAATGCGTTGATGTTTCGAAAATCAGGCTTTTTTTTTTTTTAATTTCTTTGAAAAAGCTAACGAAAATATTAGTGGTAGCATAATTTATTTTTAATTTTTTTGAGAAAAATTATATAAGAGCACAAATTTTTTGATCAGTCATAATTTATTTTAGCTTTAAAAATACTGACAAAAAAAGTAGCAAAAGTGAATTCGCGGACATAGGAGTTAAAATGTAAATGCGAAATATATGTAACAAAATATAATTGAAGGTTGATCGTTCAGGTCAAAATTACGATCTGTGGATGAATGAATAGGTCCACCTTATAAACAGGTAGTGACGTACGTGTGTGGCAAAAGTTGAATTCTTGGCCATAGATAGCGCCCCACTAAACAAGAAGTCCCCATAATGAACAGCGTATTGGGATCAAAAATTATATTTATTTAAAACAAAAGTAAGGAGAGCGTTATCAAAATCCGACGATTAGGTATCGAAGTTGGAATCCGTATTATAGATGGAATCAAAACTATTATTATTTATTCATTTATTATTCAGATTTAATTCAAATGCGATCTAAATAATCTCCTTTTGTCGACATTAATTTTCACCTAACAAATGAATTGGTTTGGATAACTTACTGATTCCGGATGCTGAATTAAAAAGTAATTATTATTAAATTAATTAATGATACAAATATCTGCATTTTAAAGAATCTAAATATTTTATCATGTGAGCTAAGCAATTTTAAACAATAGCATTATGACCAGGATTCGAACAAATACAACAATTAAAATCTTTGCAAAATATCATATATTAAATTATATTTCTCGTAAATTTTTTAGCTGAATTTTTTGAAATTTCGTTTGCCACGATATTTGGACACTGCTAAACACGATGTTTAAATGTTTCAATTCTTATAATTTAAAATTTTTTTAAAATCTTCCATCATTATTAATTTAAATAATTAAAATTAACCAATAAATGAGAATAACCAATAAATAAGGTTATTAAATTTATGCAATTTTTTTATGTGGTTGATATGATTATATGGCTAATTCTATTTCCGTTTACCTATTATCATGAATAATTTGATAAAGAAGCTACTAAAAGTTTTAACAATTTTTGCACCCCTTCTCAAGTTGGCTGCCCTAGCAAAGTTAATACTTTTACTAGCATGATACACCACTGACGAGGATATCATTCAATATATTGTTAATCCAGCGATTATCAGTTCTTTGAGCTAAATGGTCAGCCTATTTCCATTTTAAACGTTTAATTTTCCTAACGGCATCTAAACAGTTTTCAATTAACTCATTCATGTTACTCGCTTCCAGTTCATTCACGGGATACTGAGTAAACCACTTTCCATATTTTTTTATGTTGTTCGAAATCTTTGTACATAAAGCATTCTAGTAATCAAACCATAATATTGGTCCATCATGTTTGTGGTAACTTGGTCGTTTGATGTCACGATGATACCAATTCAATATTTAGTTAATCCAGCTATTATCGGTTCTTCGAGCTAAATGGACAGTCTATTTCCATTTTAAACATTAAATTCTCTTAAAAGTATCTAAACCATTTTGAATGATCTTATTCATGTTACTTGCTTCCAGTTCATTCTCGGGATATTGAGTGAACGACTTTCCATATTATTTTCATGTTGTTCGAAGTCTTTGTACATAAAACATTCAAGTAATTACATTTAAACCATAACATTTGCCCATCATGTTTGTGGTCACTTGGTCGTTTGATGTCACGATAATACCAATCCAATATGTTGTTAATCCAGCGATTATCGGTTCTTCGAGCTCAATGGCCAGTCTATTGCCATTTTAAACGTTAAATTCTCTTAAAAGCATCTAAACCATTTTTATTGATCGTATTCATGTTACTTGCTCCCAGTTCATTCTCGGGATACTGAGTAAACGACTTTCCATACTTTTTTTATATTGCTCGAAATCTTTGTACATAAAGCATTCACGTAATTACATTCAAACCATAACATTTGTCCATCATGTTTGTGGTCACTTGGTGGTTTGATGTCACGATAATACCAATCCTATATGTTGTTAATCCAGCGATTATCGGTTCTTCCAGCTAAATGGCTAGTCTACTTCCATTTTAAACGTTTATTTCTCTTAACGGCATCTAAACCGTTTTTAATTGCCTTATTCACGTTGCTCACTTTCAGTCCATTCTTGTGATTTCGGTTTTCTACATTTCTTTATGTTGCTCGATAGTCTTTGTATATAATACACTAATGCAATTGTATTTTATACAAAGTTATATGCATTTATATAAAATTGTGCTTGAAGATTTTACATAAAAAGTTGAAATATGTTCTCTAGTTCCCCATAATTTTAAATTTGTATTTATAGGACAACAGAGAAGAAGTGAACGCTGGATATCGACGTATTGGAGTTCAGTTTCGTCACTATTTCTCGCCAACTTCGACTTTAGTTAATTCTTGGAATTGCTGCATCATTATGTGATAAAAGATCACCGTATTATATTTTTCATTCTTAATCGCCAAAAATGTGAATGTCTCTGATTTGTTGTGGGCATCTGAAGGCTAGCTATTAAATTATATCTATCTCTATATATATACATTAAAATACTATATTATGTCTATTTTATCATGGGTAATAAATAATTTTTACTTTTGATAAGACTCTTGTTAAACAAGGCTTGCAGTAATTGTGCTAAAACAGGGTGCAGTAATTGCGCTAGAACTAAAAATCATTAATTTTTTTTTAAGAAACAATGATAACCTATTGAGTATTGAACAAAAAAAAAATACTGTCAGGGCTCGAAAAAACTCTAAAATTTTACCCGTTCCAGAGGATGGCTTGTCCAATAATGTACTCATCCTCCTTTGAAACTAACCCGTAGCTTCTAAATAAATAAAAATAGAATTTTCTCTTATTTATTAAAAACATTTATATAAATTGCACAATGAATTAGTAGTTAATAGGATTACAAATACTAGAATTACAATATACAGTAATAAAAGAAATACTAGGTTACTAATATTAACCTAGTATTTCTTTTATGAAATAATTTAAATGACAAAGGTCAATTTATCCGAGGGTACTGCATTTTTTAAATGAATCAAATATGACGTTTGCCAGTTCCACAATCAAGCCGATGATTTACAGAGGTTTCGGCACAGAAATCTGAAAGGGGATTTCCATTTAAGTAGATGTTAATAATTGCGTTTAACGCTTCTTGTTTAAGACCAGCACGTAATGTGTTTTTTTGTAAGTTCATTGTTGAAAAGCCCCTTTCAAACGCAGCAGTACTCCCAGACAGAGAAAACATCGAATCCATCATGCGCAGTATGCTGCTGTATTTCTAGATTAGAGGGTCATTTTAGAAGTGAGGCGCTAGACTCTTGTTAGATGATAAAAATTGAAAATGTATCACGAACATTAACGGGAAAATGGCCGTCCGAGCGGACGTCAGATTCGAGATTGTCCGCGGGGAATTTTTGACCGGAAAGGACGGGCGGTTTTTCGAGCCCTGCTATAACTTTTTGTGAAATATGTCATTAATTTTCTTTCGTCTTCTTTTTTTTTAAATTTAAAATGCAGCAAGTGAACAGTCCTTCGTCAAACAAAGATACACTAGAAACAAAACTTATAATAAGCAAAGTAAAAACATATAGAACTAAATTATTATAAAAAGGTGATTAGTTAAGGGATTAAACTAGATAAAAGTGCCGTTGCCTCTCAATAAGAGGAGTTGATACATCTTTCTTCAGGATTCAGCTGTCATCTCCAGGTTGCCGCTGCATAGGGGACAAGCAGGGCTGATTGACTTAAATTAATAACTAGGTCTTATTAATTTGAATTTATCCAATTTTTTTCAATCAATTTACGAACACACAATTTAAAAAATATAATGATGCTATTATATAAAAATAACTCTCAGATTGAAGGAATAAAACTTACATTTCACATCGAGTTAACTTTGTTTCGTGTACTTTGCGATCAGGGGTGAAAGCGAGACGGAAAAGAGGAAAGGCTGGTAGTAAAACCATTTCAGTTATAGCTAGTTTTGGGGAGGAGTTTATTTATTCTTTTTTTAAATTTTTCAACAATATCTACTTTATCTTGGAAAAAAAGCAGTTTTATATATATGCCAGAATTATAAAAGAAATCTTGATAGTTACAGATATTTCATATTTTTCGAAAAAAATGCTGGAATAAAATGTTTTACGTACCAGGTTTTTCCCTTTTCCGTCTTGCTATATAAGGGCTTTCACCCATGTTTGCGACATTAATGGGTTAATGAGAGGCGCTAAGGACTGATTTTGTATTTCTTTATCATAAATAAGGATAATTTTTAATTTTTTAAATGTTTCCTTATGTACTTATTTATTTTATTTTATTTTATTATTGCGAATTTTTTAATGTTTGAAAACTTGCTTACGCTAGGTTTGAACTTATGAAATAAACAACAATTGAAAATTTCTCATTAATTTTAATAGTTTTCACGAAAGTTTAAAAATTATCCGTACTTATGATAAATAAATACAAAATCAGTCCTTAGCGCCTCTTATTTACCCATTACTGCCACGAAAAGTACTCTGCATATAAAAAATACCTATCTGAAAAAAGTGGTAGTACATATTTGTTTATACAAAGTGGATATTTTTTTCGATTACTTGAGCCGTGGATGTTTATGGGATAGAGCAGACGTCCTTGATCCAGCTGAGGAGATCCAGGTTCGACTCCCAGCACTGACTGGTTGATAGGAATTCTGCTACAGGCTCACATTTACTACAGTGCTGATGTAAAATAATCTCAGTGGTTGGTATATCATGGGCCAGAATCTTTTAGTAATCGGATTTACCATGGATGGTTTTCGTGGTTTCCCTCTCAATATAACGAAAATTCTGGTTAAATTCATCAAAAAGTTTTCCACAAAAGCTAGTGTGTTCGACTGTTTGATCCAGGAGTTCTCTTCTGTGTTGGGTTCAAAATTACAAAGTTGAACATTGATAGACATAAACAGGAAGTAGATCGGTTGTTTAGCACCAGTTATAAAATAAAATATTGCTTACCACTTTAGTTTTAAAAAAGACACAGAGTGATGAGTCCAGATCCAAATAGCTGTATAAGTTTTCAATTATTTTATCAAGACAGAACTAACTAGTTTTTTCAAAATAAATCCTAATGATGAAACACTTCGCTCATGGGCTGCAATAGTGTCACAACTCAAAAAATACGCTCAAAAACAGTTGTGAATATGAAAATACACATTCCTTTCAGCAGCAATACTAGCACAACTCATAATTCAACTTGCAGTAATTTTCGTTTAAGCAAACTGAAGCATTTCTTATACATTTTCCTTAGCAATGAAAACTTTAAACCCACTTATCTCAAAACATGATTTTTTTGAGTTGTGCCGCTATTACAGTCCATAAGCGACTTGTTCTATTACATTTCGTTTTGAAAAAAAGAGAACGTTCATTTTGAAGGCTCTGTCATCATGGAATAAGGAATTTTTTAAGAAAAAATAATATACTATTTTAAAACTTTTGTGAGTTTGTCATGACTTTAAGGTTTGTATGACTTTAGCAAGTGCCCTCTTTGTTATAGATGAAAATGGTACAAAATGTCTATGTGAAGAAAAGCCCCAGTTTAGGGAAAATAAAAATCATTTGTTATCGAATTTTTTAATGTTTGAAAACTTGCTTACGCTAGTTTAAACTTATAAAATAAACAACAATTGAAAATTATTCATTGATTTTAATAAGTTTTCCGAAAGTTGCCCGAAATGGTGATTTTTCAAAAATTTGATGGCAGCTTCATCTGGATAAGGGGTGACATGGATGGATGACATGGGTGACATGATGAGGGGTGACATGGATGGATGACATGGTAATGTCATCTGGATGACATTACCATGTCTTTAGAGCAGACTCTTTTTGACATTCTTTTTTCCAGGTGTGAGATCCTGCATAAGCCGCACTTTTTGAACTCTTGCACTAGAAGTAGAGCTCTAACTGACCAACAGAATAAGGATTCTTTGTAACTTGAACATCGGATTCAATCAAACTTGAGATTGCTAAATAAAAATTAGAGTAAAAATGCTTTCGCTATGCTTTTAAGTCAAATCAAGCTATAACTGTTTTTTTTTTTTTAAAAAAAATAGGTCGGTTGTTTTTAGAAAGATTTGTAAAGGAGAGATTCGCAAAAAAATAAAAATATTTTAATAAAACAATAGCAAAAAATAATTTAACATTTTAGTAGCATGTTTTATTGGAATAATATTTTGAAAAATTAGCATAATTGAAATTTTATTGTAAGAAAAGTGAAAAACACAACCTATTTCAGTTTACAGACGTTCTTTATTAAATCAATCTTAAAAGAAAAAGAGTAAATGAAACCTTTTTATGAAATTTTTTTAAAAAGTCACAAAAGACATTTATCAAAAACACTAATGTTAATTTTAAAGATGTTATCTCCCTTTGAAGTAATAGAATTCTTACAAACGCGCAATAATTGATGTTTTAAATTTTTTAAAGTAATCTGAAATTCGTTATCGCCGAAATAAATACATTTGCAGTTGATCAGGAGAGAGAAAAATGTGTATGTAAGAATTTTTAATGACTTATGTCACCAGTTTTAATTTCTTGATAATATTTATACATCTGAATATAAATCTAATATGAATCTAAAAAAAAAATATCGGATTTTGTACTAATGTATATTACCCAATTTTATCTGATTTAATGATAATTGATGACCAGGGGGAAAAAGCTTATTCTATGAAAAACGAATTTAATGGTTTGAGATTGTTAAAGAGCATACGATTTAAATCGAATAAAATCGAAATATACATGAATATCACAAACATTTACTTACATCCCCCAAAAATTTCCAAAACAAAATTTTCAATTTTTGATGTTGAGAAAAAATAAAATTTGAAAATCGGGTTAGACAAGAACAGTGCTTTCCTAGAAATTTCTCTTCCTCAGTAGAACTATTGTCGTTTTCTTCACTAAGGCACTCTTTGTTCACCTTGTCTACGCGTGCACAAGCACTATTTTCCCCTAGCACTCCTCATCTTCAAAGTGTAATAACTCTCGGGGAGAACCGATTTTCTACGTTTTTTATTGGTATGTCAAAACTTAGTAATCCACAAACTTGCAACAGATGGTGATCCAATCGTTATTTTTGTGAAAAATAGGCATATACCGTTCTTTTCCCACGATCTTAAATTAATTAAAAGAAAATTAGGAAAATAATTAAAAGTTACAAGTGATAGTTTTGACAGCTATTTTATTTTATTAGTTAAGACTGTGAACCTGGAGCTAACGCTTAGATTCAGGTTAACTAGTACCAGGTTATCTAGTAACTTAAGGTGCAATAAGTTTAACCTTTTTATTCATATTACATTCATTACTTTTTCAAATGTTTTATTTCATAACTAGATGCATTTATTTTAAACAAATATTTACTGGACTAATTTTTTTTGTTGCAATGTTGAGAACATCACCTCGATGAAAAGGGATAGAATTTCTTGATATTCTTTGGAAATAACAGTCTATAAGTACTTAATTTATTATGGCTATAGATATCTTGATTTTCCCAACAACACGATATTAAAATAAAGCACTGTTTTAAATAATTATTTTATTTATACACATTGACTACAAGGGTGTTTCGCAGTGATCACCCGTAATATATATTTTTATAATCCTAATAAAAACAAATGAAATAACAGTAAATATTAGGGGTTTTAGATTGATATTTCAATAAGAAAAAACGAAAACAATATTGAAATCTGCCGAATCACTATTGGGAGAGACGATATTAAAAACATTGAAACCCAATTGATTGCCGTAGGAATTTGAGAGGAGCTGAAAAAGCAATTATTATTAACACCTGAAAGTTTCCTCTGGCTATGAAACTGGTTTTGATATTTTTGCACCCATTTTAAATAGTGACCTAACAGATTTTGAGAGAGTTTTTGATTCTTCGTGGCTTTAAAAATTAACTTCCGACCCCTAATGTGAATACTTTTTTGACTTCAATTTTTAAAATAATTCTTAGAGATTCAGTATGATAAGTTGAATAAATCCAATTCCACTTCAAAAATAGTTTACAAAAACTGATCTTAAGTTTTTAGTTTACTTCAAATATGAAAACAGTCCTTAAGGGGTGCTTTAGATGAATGAAATATATGTAGGTTATCCATCCTAAACAAAAACTTCGATCATTAATATAAAAGTCGTAAGTAGATAAAAAGAATTGCAAAACAATTTTTAAGAAAATAACACAAAAATTAAGACTATATAGCTAACTGTTAACACAAATTTGCAAATAATATTTATGACAATGGTTATTTCAGTTATTCAACTAATTATTAAATTTAAGAATGCCTCAAACTCTAGAATTTTATAATAAGTTGAATATTTGATGGCGCAGTGATTAAGGTACTGAGCTGAAATTTGTCCAATACCCGATGTTGGTTTGAAACAAAAATCACGGAATAATTAAAAAATAAAAAATAAAATTAAAAACCAGAAGGGAAAAAAAACAGAAATAAAAGCACTGAAAAAAATGTACTCTATTGAAAATTATATAAATGTAACGTTCATATAAATATTATCGAAGACTCTATATAGCATTAGTAAAGCTTGCGTTAAAGTGGAGAGTAAACCCACTGATTTCTTTTTAGTTAAGACTCGAGTTAGACAAGGTTGTGTTTAATCAAGAGTTTTAGTCATTGCCATTGCAGACTGGATTATAAAGGAAATAACTACAGAAAAGTTAAGAATTAGATGAATTTAACTTCTGTTCTAGAGGATGGGAAATTTGCAGTCAATATTGAAATTTTGTCATCAAAATTTAAAGATAAACAGAAAAAAAACCCGGATCTTAACCAAACATGCAGAATTAATTAGATTATAAATCAATCAAACCAAAACTGAGAGCCTTCAAAGTAATAGTAAAAAGGATGATGACATATATCTTAAAAATGAACTCACAGAAAATTTTATATCTGGGTGCAACGATAAGTGCACAAGGTGGAAGTGATGTTGACATTCAAAATAAAATTACCAAAAGTCCGCAATTGCTTCAAAAATTTAAACAAGGTCTGGAAGAGCTCAAATATGACTTAATTTGCGTAAGTTATGACTTAATTTGTATATTAAATTTGTATAAGTCATTAATAAGATTATTTCCTTCATATGGTGCAGAAACATGGAAATTGACTGCAACACAAATTAAAAAATTAAATAATTTTTGAGGTAAATGTTTGAGAATTATTATGAATATTTTTTGACCAAAGAACATTATTAATGATACGCTATTACAGAAAATAAAACTCATGAAGATGAAGAAATTAAAATTAGACAATGGCGCTTTATCAGCCATACATGAATGGATAGAAATCGAATTCCTTGAGTCGCACTCAACTGGGCACCAAACGAATGCCCAAGACTAACGTGTGGTGCAGTATATGAGAGAGGGGGAAAGAGAGAGATAGGTAGGAAAGTACTTTATTTACGTCTCACTAGCGCTGCTCAATGGGCTATTGGCGATGGTCTGGGAGACATCCCTGAGGATGTTCCGAAGACATCGCAATTTTGATCCTCTTCAGAGCGGATGGATCCCCTGCTTTGGTAGCCCGACGACCTGGGAGAGAAGTTGAGCACTTTGCGGTAGAACAGTTTAAAGAGGACCGATACCGCACACCTTCGGTCCCTACACAGACTGATCAAAGTGGTCACCCACCAGCCTACTGACAGCAGCCAGTGATACTTAACTTCGGCGTTCTACTGGGAACCGTGTCTTTACGATCAGTCCATTACGGGACTAAAATGAGAGAGATGTTGATGATGATGAACGTACTATTAAACTCAGGACGTCGGACTAGAATCTAATGCAATTAAAAAGTCATTCAACTGCGATTTCATATTTTTTTTAAAATTAATTAAAATTCAAAATTTAAGTTAGTTGAAATTGACTAAACTGAATATTTAATACATACTTTATACATTGAGTAACGATGACTCAGTAGTTAAGGCACTGGACTGTCATTGTAAGGAAAACTATCATTGTTCGATCCCCATTGGCAGCTTGAAATCCACTTAGCTTCAGGTCGATGTGTATTAGCCTGTCGGGGAAGTAAGGGCGGCTTGTGCGCTGCGCTGAACACATTGCCACAATCATGCCATTGGTCACGAAATTGTGGAGCCTTTACCTCCACGACCTTTTGATTTACAGCATTCTGTTATGGGAATAATAGTAAATTGCATTTTTAATTGTAATTGTTATTAAATAATGTATAATAATGTTGTTGGAAATAATGTACTTCGGGGAATTTAAATTATTAACAAAAACAATAAAGTATTTAAATTTAATAAATTTTAAAAAAAAATAGCCAGTTTAAAATTTATTATTTGTAATAATTATAGCACATTACAATAACTGTAATTAGTGAAATTTAGAATCATTTCAGTACTTCTGAAATGTTCTAATGAATTTGTTGAATAGAATAAAGTGGGAAAGGTTCTTTTCCGTAAGCTTCAAATTAATCTTTATATATTAATTAATTTTCTAAGAAATATTTAATTGCTATCAAGTAATTATTTCATTATATTAGAATATGGTTCAAAAGTCTGAATCGAATCTGATGTTAGTTTGATATAACAATTAAAGAGGAGTTTATTTGCTTCTGCTTTTATTCCGGTGCTTTTTTTCCCCGATCTTCTTCTCTCTATTCTCGTTTTCCGTCCACTTTAAAATCCCCCCCCCCCCCCAGCTTTAGATATAGTTCGTTCATCAGGAGTTGGAACTTAGCTCCGCCTTCATCACGTGATATCCGACAATACTATTTCGCTATTTTTGGGAGAAAGATGTGAACACTCCTGAACAAGGTTGCTATTTGGCCATCGTATGACAAAAATATTTATTTCGCAATCTTTATGTGCATTTTTTTAACATTAAATATTTCATTTATTTGATGATATTTCTCTCTTTTGAGTGAGCAGTTTGTCTTTTTTTAGACATTTTGCTGCAATATATTTAATTAGCTACAGTAATGAAAGGTATAATAGCAGATGATAAAGAGAAGTAAGTGATTGGAAAAAAAGTCACTGTTTGCGTTTGGCACACATTAAGGGTTGTCTCAATTTAGAGAGCGGAGATGTTTCTCCTCTTGCTGAAATGAACTCTTCGTCTGAGGAGGTGGAGCCAACTCCTGGTGAACGAGCTTATAGAAGGATATCAGTTTATCTGGAAAATAATAACGGTCGGTGCGCAATGGTGACCACATTTCTACCACTGTTGGTTTATAAACTGTGGGGCCTTAACCTCCATGATTCTCTTGGCTGACGTAAGTGATTGGCTGATGTGATTTACTTAATGCAATTCAATTCATACCTTGAAACTGCTCACATGACTTATACAATATGAATAATCAAGATGATTTTTTTTTAAAAAAAAAGAAAGAATGCAATTCAATTCATGCCTTAAAACTGCTCACATGAGTTAGACAATATGAATAATCAAGATGATTAAAAAAGAGAAAAAAGAATGCAATTCAATTCATGCCTTAAAACTGCTCATATGAATTAGACAATATGAATAATTAAGATGATTTAAAAAAAAGAATGCAATTCAATTTATGCCTTAAAACTGCTCACATGAGTTAGACAATATAAATAATCAAGATGATTTAAAAAAAAAAGAATGCAATTCAATTCATGCCTTAAAACTGCTCACATGAGTTAGACACTATGAATAATAAAAAAAAAAAGAGTTTGTCATCAAATAATTGATAGTTCCGAGAATCTCGAGATTTGGCATTTTTTTCGAAATGAGAAGGGCGAAAGCAGAATCAGAAAAACAATACATTAATCTTCAGTGAACAGTTCAATCCCACTTCCTGTTTTGAATCGCTTTCTCAGCAAAAAATAATTTTTTTTCGATCAGCTACTCAAGCGTGTTTGTCATTAGATCGGTGTTTTCCTAACCTTTGATTATTTGCGATTTTCTCTATTCTGCAATTATTTTTATTAAAAAGAAAAATTTCGAAATCCAACAGATTTTTAACTCCTTTCACTATTGAAGTATAAAGGATTATAGCAAAAAAAAAGGTATTTTGCAGTTCCGAATTTCTATTTTACTGCTATTCTATTTTAGTTAAGTAACAAAACAAATATAACATAAACAAAATATGAATTATACAGACAGGGGGCTAATAATTTTAGGTACACATATGTGAGCCACAGGTTTTAACAAAGTAAAATAATGTAAATATTTAAAATGTGTGTGTTAAATTGCATTCAATCAATAATCCATAAATTATTTAATATTTCAGTTGCTTATATGAACTTATTTATCTAAACTGCCGATGAAAAAAAGGTAAGATTTTTTTTTCAATAGCGATAGGGTCAGTTGAAGTAATTATGACTACTTTTGACTTTTTTCTGTTGAAAAACTATAATATGTCTCCTTTAAAAATTAAAGTTAATGTTTTAATAGTTCAGGGTGATTTTTCAAGAAGGAAATATAATCAATCTTCAAAATAACATTTTTAGGCCCATAAAGGGGTAATCACAATTATTCCACCAAATTTCTCAAAAAGTGAAAAATTTGAGGTAATTCTGACCATATGTGGGGGAATTCTGACCACCAGCTGATGCATAGTCTAGAACTTTTGTTGACCCTAAAGAGTACTTTTCCAGTTTCACCTATTCCATACACATGGGAGGGATCGTGATAGATGGTTTTATCTGACGATGTCTGTTTTTTTCTCTTTATAACTCCTTTACCATTTTTATATAAATCCTAATACAATTTCTAGAGTTGTCTCAGATAGATGCAATGGCTGATGGTATTTGGTTTTCTTCAAGGAGAGCAAATGGGTCTTATTATAATGCATATAGATCAGTCCTTTGGTTCACCATCCTTAAGAAAGAAAAGAAAGACAGTTTTCTCTAACGTAAGATCAAACAAGAGGCAAAAGTTCTTGCCAGACGCGAAAACAGCCAAACTTGGTTCTTGTAAATAAACATTCTACAAGTTTCTATTCTTCTTTTAAAGTACTGTTCAAGGTGGTTTTTCTGAAATAACTTTTCTTCTAATTTGCAGCTGTCTCAGTTTTTCGTTGATTCCGTTTCCTCGCTTTTACCGTTGTAACAGTTTCTTGCTAATTCCTTAGAAAGTAAGAAGGATAATGCTTCTTTTTTGCGTATATGTTCTGGTATTTTTACGCAAAAGAAGACAAACTGTCATCAATTTTGATTTTTCACGAAATTTGGTCATAATTATCTCATTGTGGTTGAAATAAAAAAAAAAAATGAAAAAAGGAAATTATGACCATTTATTAGCAGGTAATATAATACAAACAGAAAATAATAATCGAAAATGGAAGAAAACATAATTGGGTTTCATTATAAATCAATTATTACTGACTACAAAATTTTCTTTGAGGGTTGAAATTACTTTGAATGTGCTGAAACTGTATTCAAAGACTTAGATAGTTTTTTAGAATTATTTGAATACTGACACACAAATGGTTATCTAAGAACTATTTTATGATTCCTAAAACAAAATATGCACTTAAGACTCGATAACAGATATTTTTCAAAATTTCAGTTCCTTTTTGAAAACCATAATTCAGATTATTTTATTCATTTTCGGCATGTGCATACACCTAGATCAAGTTCATAGTATCACTATTTCACATTAAATATTTTCTAAATTATTAGTAGTCTTTTTTGTTCATTTGGTTAGTATATTCACAGCTGTTAATGAACTTTTTTTTAATAATTTCGAAGTACCGCTGATTTTATCGCAAAGTTTAAATTTTTTTCAGGGGGAGGGGGCAGGTAATTTGATGTAGTGAAATTTATTAGTAGAAGAATTTTAATTTTTGCAGTCACCTATTCTTACGTCTGAAAATTAACAAATACATTTTAAATTTTTAATTAATATTGGAGAAATTAAATTTTAAAGTCATGTTTTTTTTATATACGGAAATCAATGCACTCCAATATTGGAACTGCATCGATAATTTATTTCAGATGACGAATCGATCTGAAAAGAATTGCGCAAATCAGTTTCGAAGGTCGAGGAGCTACAGAAAGCAAGAAACATAACCTCTAATATAAATAATCGAATTTTTTAAAGAAATTAAAAGTATACAAAATCTATGATATAAACGAGATCAAGCCAAATAGAGCATGGGTGACGATCTGAAAAGAACTGCGCAATCAGTTTCGAAGGTTGAGGAGCTGTAGAAAGCGAGAAACATAGCCTCTAATAAATAATCAAATTTTTTAAAGAAATTAAAAGTATACAATCTATGGTATAAACGAGACTAAGCCAAAAAGAGAGTGGAATGAACTACGTCGGTAAGTGATACCGAGCAAGGCCCTTCTGGTTCATGAAAAATATATCCATATTTTAAATTCATTTTTTTAAAGTTAATTATTTCAGTGTAACTTGTTGAATATTAACGAGAAAATGAAATATATTATAAACGATGTATTTTCACTATTTTTTCATGGCTCGATTATATTTTCATTTATTTATTCGAATTTCTAAAAAAATTTTCATAACGTAATTTCAAATATAACTTAAGTAATTTTGTAATATATATGTGAAAGACATTGTGAGGACTTGGGTAAGAAGTGCAAAGAACGAGAGTAGCGACTTCATATCGCGAGGTATAGCGAGCAGGAAGAGGAACACCTAAGAAGTCTCGAACAAAATTATTGAAGTTGGTCAGCCGGTGAGATACAGATGCAACGAGATTTACAAATATTTTAAAATTATTTTAATAGTTGATGGGGCCAAAGTGGATATGAAAAGAAAGAAATAGAGTAAGGGAGTGTGTGAGAGAGATAGAGCGAAAGAATATTATATTAAATTAAAATATTTGTGGTGTGCCATCCCGTTTCACAGTACAGACTGTGAAAAGGGATGGCACATCACAGATATTTTAATTTAATGTAACGGATATATACGGATAACTTCACTAAAAGTTATAAAGTTTCCTAAAATTAAGATGTTTTCTCTCTCCTTAATTTCTTGTAACAACACACAGAACTGGTTAGGGTCATGTTTTTTTCTGCAGATTGAATATTTTTGTGTGGGTGGTTTATAAATTACTACTTTGCGGTGTCATGCATAGTGTGTCTACGGTAAAAACTCCCCCCGCCGAAAAGTCTGAGGCCGGCTGTTGCTATGGAAACAGGAATAGCGCATTTCAGGGATGGTAGCTTCTCTTCACTCTAGGGCTAACACAATAAATCGAAGAAAAAGATTATCTTGTCTTGCCGACTCGAGCCAAAACCTGTCCAAAATAATGACCATACACCCCTACTTGAAACAGTTATACCTCGTTACCATAGTCACCGCCACAGGCCCAGAAGAATGGCTAGGGTAGTTCTTACTTTAGACAAACTATAGTTCTGGCGATAGCTAGTGTAGTTGAATATGAAACTCCATAGCTAAAAAAAATTCTCACAGGTTAAATTTTCAATAACATCTCTTGCATGGTTCCATCGATTGGCATGGCGTTTTTTTGTTACAGACTGTTAATATTTTTAGATCATTTTACGATATTTATCAACGTTGACTGGTTTGTATGCAATGCAGAAAAATGTGTTTTTTTTCCCTTGTTTCAACGTTGTGTTCTAGCATAGTTAAAAAATGTTTTTTTCTTCTTTTTTTAAAAAAAAGCAGGGAAAAAAAAAGGAGAGAAACAAAAAACAGACAAAACCACGAGAAAAATTACATATCATTAATAGTCGCTAAATTCATAGTTTATGTGCTGAAGTAAAACTTGACACAAAAAAAAGTCAAACTAAAATGATCACGAATAACAGAATTTAATTTGTTTGTAAAGATTACAACAACTATTCATATTTGCCTCTGACACAAAGAACTTGCGAAATTCTTTGCGATGAACGATTTCCTATTAAAAGTACAGGGAGTGGACAAAGTAATGAAAACACTTTTATACTAATACATCTTTCATATGTCTCAAGAAATAATTAAAAAAATCCTTTTATAACTTCAGAAGTGCTTAGATCAAGAGATTTTTATACTTCTTAATGAAGTTTAAAGCTTTTAGAGGTTTGAGGGACTGACAATAAATTACAAATGGAAAACAGTATTTTTGGACACCCTAAGCCAAAAAAAATGTAATTTTTTGTTGTCTTTTGCTATAACTTTAAAAATACTTTTTAAATTTAAAAAAAAAACTTTTTTTTATAATTTTGCAGTGAATTATATTCAGCAACCAATGAAAAAAATCCAATTTGAATATCTTAAAAATTAAAAAAATTTCAAGCAATTTTCAAAGCTAGTTTTTGTACTTTTAAAAAAAAAACTCAAAATGATAAGGGGTTTTCTACATTAATATTATTTTGTATCATCGTTCAAAATTAAATAATATATTAAAATTCCTTAAAAAAAACGTTTATAAACTGAAATATGATTCTATAGGGAACGAAAACTGGCAAAAGAAAAAATGCTTTTATGGGGATGGTCCCCAACAATGTCGGTGTCATTTTTAATAAATCTCGTTTAATACTACAAAATTAAATTTGCGGAAAACTCCTTATCATTGTAAGTGTTCTTTTAAAAAGTACGAAAACTACTTAGAAAATTGCTTGAAACGTCTTAAATTTCTAAGATATTCAAATTAGATTTTTCCTAAATAATGACCATACTTGAAACAGTTATACCTCGTTACCATAGTCACCGCCACAGGCCCAGAAGAATGGCTAGGTCAGTTCTTACTTTAGACAAACTATAGTTCTGGCGATAGCTAGTGTAGTTAAATATGAAACTCCATAGCTAAAAAAATTCTCACTGGTTAAATTTTCAATAACATCTCCTGCATGGTTCCATCGATTGGCATGGCGTTTTTTTGTTACAGACTGTTAATATTTTTAGATCATTTTACGATATTTATCAACTTCGACTGGTTTGTATGCAATACAGAAAAATGTGTTTTTTTTTCCTTGTTTCAACGTTGTGTTCAAGCATAGTTAAAAAATATTTTTTTCTTCTTTTTTTTTTAAAAAAAAGGAAGGAAAAAAAAAGGGAAAGGAAGGGGTTTTCTACATTAATATTGTTTTGTATCATCGGACAAAATTAAATAATAAATTAAAATTCCTTACAAAAAACGTTTATAAACTGAAATATGATTGTATAGGGAACGAAAACTGGCAAAAGAAAAAATGCTTTTATGGGGATGGTCCCCAACAATGTCGGTGTCATTTTTAATAAATCTCGTTTAATACTACAAAATTAAATTTGCGGAAAACTCCTTATCATTGTAAGTGTTCTTTTAAAAAGTACGAAAACTACTTAGAAAATTGCTTGAAACGTCTTAAATTTCTAAGATATTCAAATTAGATTTTTCCTAAATAATGACCATACTTGAAACAGTTATACCTCGTTACCATAGTCACCGCCACAGGCCCAGAAGAATGGCTAGGTCAGTTCTTACTTTAGACAAACTATAGTTCTGGCGATAGCTAGTGTAGTTAAATATGAAACTCCATAGCTAAAAAAAATTCTCACAGGTTAAATTTTCAATAACATCTCTTGCATGGTTCCATCGATTGGCATGGCGTTTTTTTGTTACAGACTGTTAATATTTTTAGATCATTTTACGATATTTATCAACGTTGACTGGTTTGTATGCAATGCAGAAAAATGTGTTTTTTTTCCCTTGTTTCAACGTTGTGTTCTAGCATAGTTAAAAAATGTTTTTTTCTTCTTTTTTTAAAAAAAAGCAGGGAAAAAAAAAGGAGAGAAACAAAAAACAGACAAAACCACGAGAAAAATTACATATCATTAATAGTCGCTAAATTCATAGTTTATGTGCTGAAGTAAAACTTGACACAAAAAAAAGTCAAACTAAAATGATCACGAATAACAGAATTTAATTTGTTTGTAAAGATTACAACAACTATTCATATTTGCCTCTGACACAAAGAACTTGCGAAATTCTTTGCGATGAACGATTTCCTATTAAAAGTACAGGGAGTGGACAAAGTAATGAAAACACTTTTATACTAATACATCTTTCATATGTCTCAAGAAATAATTAAAAAAATCCTTTTATAACTTCAGAAGTGCTTAGATCAAGAGATTTTTATACTTCTTAATGAAGTTTAAAGCTTTTAGAGGTTTGAGGGACTGACAATAAATTACAAATGGAAAACAGTATTTTTGGACACCCTAAGCCAAAAAAAATGTAATTTTTTGTTGTCTTTTGCTATAACTTTAAAAATACTTTTTAAATTTAAAAAAAAAACTTTTTTTTATAATTTTGCAGTGAATTATATTCAGCAACCAATGAAAAAAATCCAATTTGAATATCTTAAAAATTAAAAAAATTTCAAGCAATTTTCAAAGCTAGTTTTTGTACTTTTAAAAAAAAAACTCAAAATGATAAGGGGTTTTCTACATTAATATTATTTTGTATCATCGTTCAAAATTAAATAATATATTAAAATTCCTTAAAAAAAACGTTTATAAACTGAAATATGATTCTATAGGGAACGAAAACTGGCAAAAGAAAAAATGCTTTTATGGGGATGGTCCCCAACAATGTCGGTGTCATTTTTAATAAATCTCGTTTAATACTACAAAATTAAATTTGCGGAAAACTCCTTATCATTGTAAGTGTTCTTTTAAAAAGTACGAAAACTACTTAGAAAATTGCTTGAAACGTCTTAAATTTCTAAGATATTCAAATTAGATTTTTCCTAAATAATGACCATACTTGAAACAGTTATACCTCGTTACCATAGTCACCGCCACAGGCCCAGAAGAATGGCTAGGTCAGTTCTTACTTTAGACAAACTATAGTTCTGGCGATAGCTAGTGTAGTTAAATATGAAACTCCATAGCTAAAAAAATTCTCACTGGTTAAATTTTCAATAACATCTCCTGCATGGTTCCATCGATTGGCATGGCGTTTTTTTGTTACAGACTGTTAATATTTTTAGATCATTTTACGATATTTATCAACTTCGACTGGTTTGTATGCAATACAGAAAAATGTGTTTTTTTTTCCTTGTTTCAACGTTGTGTTCAAGCATAGTTAAAAAATATTTTTTTCTTCTTTTTTTTTTAAAAAAAAGGAAGGAAAAAAAAAGGGAAAGGAAGGGGTTTTCTACATTAATATTGTTTTGTATCATCGGACAAAATTAAATAATAAATTAAAATTCCTTACAAAAAACGTTTATAAACTGAAATATGATTGTATAGGGAACGAAAACTGGCAAAAGAAAAAATGCTTTTATGGGGATGGTCCCCAACAATGTCGGTGTCATTTTTAATAAATCTCGTTTAATAGTACAAAATTAAATTTGCGGAAAACTCCTTATCATTGTAAGTGTTCTTTTAAAAAGTACGAAAACTACTTAGAAAATTGCTTGAAACATCTTAAATTTCTAAGATATTCAAATTAGATTTTTCCTAAATAATGACCATACTTGAAACAGTTATACCTCGTTACCATAGTCACCGCCACAGGCCCAGAAGAATGGCTAGGTCAGTTCTTACTTTAGACAAACTATAGTTCTGGCGATAGCTAGTGTAGTTAAATATGAAACTCCATAGCTAAAAAAATTCTCACTGGTTAAATTTTCAATAACATCTCCTGCATGGTTCCATCGATTGGCATGGCGTTTTTTTGTTACAGACTGTTAATATTTTTAGATCATTTTACGATATTTATCAACTTCGACTGGTTTGTATGCAATACAGAAAAATGTGTTTTTTTTCCTTGTTTCAACGTTGTGTTCAAGCATAGTTAAAAAATATTTTTTTCTTCTTTTTTTTTTAAAAAAAAGGAAGGAAAAAAAAGGGAAAGGAAGGGGTTTTCTACATTAATATTGTTTTGTATCATCGGACAAAATTAAATAATAAATTAAAATTCCTTACAAAAAACGTTTATAAACTGAAATATGATTGTATAGGGAACGAAAACTGGTAAAAGAAAAAATGCTTTTATGGGGATGGTCCCCAACAATGTCGGTGTCATTTTTAATAAATCTCGTTTAATAGTACAAAATTAAATTTGCGGAAAACTCCTTATCATTGTAAGTGTTCTTTTAAAAAGTACGAAAACTACTTAGAAAATTGCTTGAAACATCTTAAATTTCTAAGATATTCAAATTAGATTTTTCCTAAATAATGACCATACTTGAAACAGTTATACCTCGTTACCATAGTCACCGCCACAGGCCCAGAAGAATGGCTAGGTCAGTTCTTACTTTAGACAAACTATAGTTCTGGCGATAGCTAGTGTAGTTAAATATGAAACTCCATAGCTAAAAAAATTCTCACTGGTTAAATTTTCAATAACATGTCCTGCATGGTTCCATCGATTGGCATGGCGTTTTTTTGTTACTGACTGTTAATATTTTTAGATCATTTTACGATATTTATCAACTTCGACTGGTTTGTATGCAATACAGAAAAATGTGTTTTTTTCCTTGTTTCAACGTTGTGTTCAAGCATAGTTAAAAAATATTTTTTTCTTCTTTTTTTTTTAAAAAAAAAGGAAGGAAAAAAAAAGGGAAAGGAAGGGGTTTTCTACATTAATATTGTTTTGTATCATCGGACAAAATTAAATAATAAATTAAAATTCCTTACAAAAAACGTTTATAAACTGAAATATGATTGTATAGGGAACGAAAACTGGTAAAAGAAAAAATGCTTTTATGGGGATGGTCCCCAACAATGTCGGTGTCATTTTTAATAAATCTCGTTTAATAGTACAAAATTAAATTTGCGGAAAACTCATTATCATTGTAAATGTTCTTTTAAAAAGTACGAAAACTACTTAGAAAATTGCTTGAAACATCTTAAATTTCTAAGATATTCAAATTAGATTTTTCCTAAATAATGACCATACTTGAAACAGTTATACCTCGTTACCATAGTCACCGCCACAGGCCCAGAAGAATGGCTAGGTCAGTTCTTACTTTAGACAAACTATAGTTCTGGCGATAGCTAGTGTAGTTAAATATGAAACTCCATAGCTAAAAAAATTCTCACTGGTTAAATTTTCAATAACATCTCCTGCATGGTTCCATCGATTGGCATGGCGTTTTTTTGTTACAGACTGTTAATATTTTTAGATCATTTTACGATATTTATCAACTTCGACTGGTTTGTATGCAATACAGAAAAATGTGTTTTTTTTCCTTGATTCAACGTTGTGTTCAAGCATAGTTAAAAAATATTTTTTTCTTCTTTTTTTTTTTAAAAAAAAGGAAGGAAAAAAAAAGGGAAAGGAAGGGGTTTTCTACATTAATATTGTTTTGTATCATCGGACAAAATTAAATAATAAATTAAAATTCCTTACAAAAAACGTTTATAAACTGAAATATGATTGTATAGGGAACGAAAACTGGTAAAAGAAAAAATGCTTTTATGGGGATGGTCCCCAACAATGTCGGTGTCATTTTTAATAAATCTCGTTTAATAGTACAAAATTAAATTTGCGGAAAACTCCTTATCATTGTAAGTGTTCTTTTAAAAAGTACGAAAACTACTTAGAAAATTGCTTGAAACATCTTAAATTTCTAAGATATTCAAATTAGATTTTTCCTAAATAATGACCATACTTGAAACAGTTATACCTCGTTACCATAGTCACCGCCACAGGCCCAGAAGAATGGCTAGGTCAGTTCTTACTTTAGACAAACTATAGTTCTGGCGATAGCTAGTGTAGTTAAATATGAAACTCCATAGCTAAAAAAATTCTCACTGGTTAAATTTTCAATAACATCTCCTGCATGGTTCCATCGATTGGCATGGCGTTTTTTTGTTACAGACTGTTAATATTTTTAGATCATTTTACGATATTTATCAACTTCGACTGGTTTGTATGCAATACAGAAAAATGTGTTTTTTTTCCTTGTTTCAACGTTGTGTTCAAGCATAGTTAAAAAATATTTCTTTCTTCTTTTTTTTTAAAAAAAAAGGAAGGGAAAAAAAGGGAAGGAAAGGGGTTTTCTACATTAATATTGTTTTGTATCATCGGACAAAATTAAATAATAAATTAAAATTCCTTACAAAAAACGTTTATAAACTGAAATATGATTGTATAGGGAACGAAAACTGGCAAAAGAAAAAATGCTTTTATGGGGATGGTCCCCAACAATGTCGGTGTCATTTTTAGTAAATCGCGTTTAATAGTACAAAATTAAATTTGCGGAAAACCCCTTATCATTTTGAGTGTTCTTTTAAAAAGTACGAAAACTACTTAGAAAATTGCTTGAAACGTCTTAAATTTTTAAGATACTCAAATTAGATTTTTTTTTTTTTACTAGTTGCCAAATACGATTCTCTACGAAATTTGGAGAGAAAAAAATTTTCAAATTTTTCCCGCTCATGCGCAGTATAAAAGAACTATTTTAATCACTCATATCTTGCGCAGTTTTAAATATATTTTTCTAAAATTTTAAAGCAATAATTTTGTAATTAATTTTAAATTACTCTAAAATTATTGTTTAATTTTATTGAATATTATTAAAATTATAGCGAAAAGCGTAAGACAAAAAAAAATTTTTTTTTTAAAAATGTCCATATCTCCATAAATATCTAAGTTTATGTAAATTGCGCAATTATAGCATACAATAACCAAATTTTTTTTTTATAAGTTATGAATGTATTCCTACATTTTTTAGCATAGGGTGCTCAAAAACGCTATTTTCCGTTTATAATTTATTCTCGGTCCTACAAACCTCTAAAAGCTTCAAACTTCATTGAGAAATACAAGAAATCTCATGATAACTTCGAAACACTTTCGAAGTTATAAAATGATTATCTTATTATTTTCTGAGAAATATGAAAAAATGTATTCGTACAGAAGTTTTTCCATTATTTTGTCCATCCCCTGTACAGTGGGCAAGGAAAAAAAAAGATATCATACTTAATAACTTTCGTTCTAATAATCGAACTTTCGCGTACTATAAGTGTCAATCTTAATGGTTTCTGAGGATGACTTTAAATGTGCTAATTAATTAGTGCTAACTATTAATTAAGTTACGAAATAATACCCCAAAACGCACCTTCTCTGATTAAAAAACATATATATTTTCTTACATGATTGGATTCCTGACCTTCAAGAAATAATTCATAAATTGGGGAGAGGGGCTGATAGGTTATATGTATTTGGCGATAGTCCCAAAAAAAAAAACAGCCGAGTGAAGTCGCCGCCGCAAATGAATATTTTAAGCTAACCCGTAGACTAATTCAAGAGAGGAATACTTTATTTTACTCCGTTGCTAAGCAGTCAAGTCCAGTCTATAAAAAAAAATTGAAATAATGTTCTATGATTGCTCGGAGAGGTTTATTTATTAATAGTTAATGGAAAATATCTCGAAGTTTCTAGGCAATAGACGATTTTTCGCCTGCTTTCTGACCAAAAAGGAAAGATTTTTTTTCTTTGCAATATCCTTTGAAAAGAAAATTTGAATTGATTTATAAATTACTTATGATTTCCTAAGCTTTCAGTATTTGAATTCATAAACTTTTTATCTGACATTATTTGTTTTTTTTTATGTTGTTTTTACGTCATTTATACGAGGATTTCGTACTAAAATCAAATTTATATAACTTATTATAACTATATACAAAATTTCAGAATAATCATTTTTACAGCTTTGATTGACTCTTTTATAGGCAAGAAAATTTAAAGAAAGAAAAAAAAAACTACTGAAAAAAATGTAGATTGTATAACAATTCTAATGCACATTTTACAAGGTTTTATATAATTTGCGATATTACTTTTTTTCTACAACTGAAGAAATTACTGAATGTAAAGCGGCATTTTAAAAACATTGAAATATGTTATTTTTGAGAATAACATATTATATAACATATAAACACTGGGGGTTTCGCGTTCGGTTGACCATCTGACCGGAACATATGCTCCTGCATCCCAGAGCCCAAGGTCAAGAAAACTGAGATGGGCTGTCGCGCCACTGAGTTCAGTTTTAGAATATTTTTGATTGTGATTGTAATAATTGAATTTAGTGTAATTAATAATTGATTGTAATATTTGGTTTTGGAGGTGCTCTATATTTCATCCATGTTCGGGCCGAACTCTTACTGAAGGTTAGAAGAGAAATGGAAAGGCCTTCTCACAGTATCCTTTGGCCAAGTGTTGATCATACCATTGGAGGAGCCCCTGCCTGTTATGCAGTGTCAAGTGTAGCCGAAGCCATAGTCACAGTGCTGACAGTCCATGCTGCGGCAAACATTGTCGAACTGTTTGTGCAGACACTTGTTGTCTTGCAAATGACCCCATTTATTGACTCAGGGTTCGTGACTCAGCTGTACGATCCCTTCAGGTTAGGTGGATAACATGTCTGTCTTCTCAGCTGTAAGTGATGGAGGGGCACTGAGATCCTGCACTGCGTTCCATATGACCGCCATGAACCCATCGATTCCGCATTCGGCTAAGAGTCATGGGATCTCGACCAACGCGAACAGAAATACTTCGGTATGATAAACCGCAATCCCGGTTGGCCACGATTCGACTTCGATCAAACTCAGACATGTACTGTTAGACCTTTCTCCTTCTTACACGAGCATAGCAAAAACTTTTTACCCAAGAACAAAGCTCAAATTCAATTTCTGTATGAGAAACTTACTGTCAAATCTCTTCTTTTAGGTGTCGCTACCGCCGTTTGCTGTCCCGCAGTGGACTGATCGTCAAAACACGGTTCCCATCAGATCACCGAAGTCAAGCATCACTGGCTGCAGTCAGTGTGCGGGTGGGTGACCACTTTAATCAGTCTGCGTACGGACCGAGGGTGTGCGGTATTGGTCCTCGTTAAACTGTGCTACCGTAAAGTGCCCGACTTCACGTGCAGGTCGTCGGCTACCGAAGCGGGGGAGCCATCCCCTCTGCAGAGGATCAAAATTGTGATGGCATGTCTTCGGATCATCCTCAGGGATGTTTCCCAGACCGTCGCCAATAGCCCATTGTGCAGCTCTAGTGCGACGTAAATTAACAACAACACCAACAACATTAAATTAATAGAATAAGCTTAGATAAATAATAATGGTCAAATTTTTTTCTCGTTATAGCTTTAAAGGAATAATATGTTTCGTCCAAACAAATTGCAATTCTGGATATAACGAAATTATTGAGTAGGTTCCTTGGAGCAATATCATTCTTATCCTCTTATGAGGAAATATAGGAAAAATTGGTATTCACTGTTTCTGTAAAAAGTATGTTGACCTTAACGCTGCGTATTTTTTTTTTAATCGAAATAAGTTCGAAAATTTTGTACTTTTTATTACATTTACATGGCATTGGAAATCTTTTTACAATTTTCAATTTTTAGTTGTTGCTCTTTAACAAAATGAGGCATTTTCCTAAAAACAAATTATGCTATAATAATATCTTGAGAATTGTGCTAGAGTTGAAAAATAATTTTAACAAAAGTAAACTTTTTTAACATCTTTTTTTAAAAGAGCAGCTTTGTTAAAATAACGTCAAAATAAAATTTCGATTCGAATTTGCTCATTTGAAAAACAAAGCAAACGGTTGTGTTTTTTTTTTTTTTTTTTTTTTTTTTTTTTTTTTGAGTTGCACTAATATGTATTTACTTTTCACAAACCAAACAAATAAGAGACAATAAAGTAAATAATTTATTTGTTCAATCTTAGAGAAAAGGGTGCACTTATTTAGTTGTCAGACGTTTTGTAATGAGTAATTTTAACACGGAAAATGTTCCTAAAATCTTATCAGTTAACTGGTTATAGTTTCAAACTCAGTGGCGCGACAGCCCATAGAGGGCCAAGGCCTACTGTGCCTATCTCAGTTTTCTGGACCTTGGGCTCTGGGGTGCAGGAGCAGATGTTCCGGTTAGGTGGTCAGCCGAACGTGGAATCCCCAGTGTTTAGTTCCCAAGCATGCTCGGTACTCATTTATCGACCCACTGAAGGGATGAAAGGCTGAGTCAACCTTGCCCAGCCCGAGAATCGAACCAGAGACCTGTGGCACGACAGCGCTTCCGCTCAGCCACCGGGCGTCGGTTATAGTTTTAAGACTTACAAAAAAAAAAAAAAAATACTTAACAATTACTTACAACGAGTGTTAATTTAAAGAAAAACTTTTAGTAAAAATTAAACAAAATAGTTTAGTATTTTATCGGAAGAAGAAAAAAAATCTACGTGGTTGCACAAAGAAAGAGTAAAAAATATAATGAAGCAATTACTTGAGTAATTCTAGGAATCACACGTGACCAGGTAATGAAAAATTTTATTTCACAATTAAGATGTTAGGATGATATTTAAGAAGCCTAAAAATTTTGGCAGCGAATTCGACAGCTCTTTTTGTTCGGTATCTTTAAACTCCGTGTAGTGACTTATAAAACATTAAAAGACAATCAATATAATTTATCTTCATTTTTCTAAGAAATAGTATGCTTAGTGAATAGTCAGCTTTTTTGCATCGAATAATTTTAATCAGCAGAATCTTAATTTCTGAACAAGATTTTATTCTCAGCTAGCAGGCAATAGTTCTAAATTTTGTTTCAATGAAAACTTGACAATAATTTAAAAGGGAATTTTACTTTAAAGGAAAACCTAAATTAAAGTACTAAAACAACTGATTAGTATATTAATGGAAAAATAATATACATGGTAGCGTGGAGAATAAGATTTAGAGAAATGTTAAAATTTAATAAAATAGTTGATAAAATAATTCTGCGAACCACACGTGTACTGGTAATTGAAAAATTTATTTTAAGATAAAGACGATATATAAGATACTTAAAAATGCTGACCACGTAAGTATTAATAATCACAAAATATGTAACGGAGAAATTGGTAAATATATTATTCCAAATCTATGTATACGTAAGTATATTTTTGAAATAGTATCAATCATTTAAACTTCGGCTAAAAAATAAAATACACATTAAATATAATCACATCAGAAACATCCTTTTACAAAACTCGATATTTATTGAATAAAATGTTTTATTCGAATTTCTTTACTAAATTACGAATAAATTTTTAGACGACTAAAAAGAATCATCGCATTTTGCATAATTAAGAAGAAAAAAAGAATAAAAAAAAAGGTCAGCAATCGGTCATTAGCGAAAAAAATATGAATAAAATTTTAAGCTACGCTCGCTAAGTCAAGTTTTTTGTAAGTTAACTACATTTAAATATTAATCGCCCCATTTAATTATTTCTTCATTGTCGCCAAATTACATTTTCAAAAATAATTAATTTTAATTTTCTCGGCTTCTACTAGATAAAAACAGTTGAAACTTTAGATTTTTCAATAAAAAAATATGTAAATAAATATGGTGTAAAAAATTCATACCTCATAAATCGAAAATTTTTTCATCCTTGAATAAATTAAATAATTTTTATTATTTAATTTATTAAAGGGTGAATTTTTTTAACAGTTATCAATTATTTTTTAATAAAAAATAACTATTAAAAATTCTTTTTTACATAAATTATCTTTGGGTAAATTGGTTTTTATAAGTGGGTGCAATTTTTTAAAAATAAATGTGACTAAAAACGCAAAAAGTGAAATTAACATTAAGGGGTCAGAACTTTGGATCCAGTACCGTCTTTACGCATAGGCACACACCTGAGCAGTGCCCTTGGGCCCCAGACACCAGTGCCGTAACTTCACCCCTCGGGGCCCTGGGGCAAAAATTTTTGACAGAGGCCCTTTCAAAAACTTTCAGTACTCCATCTCTAATCGTCATTTTAGCTATCTATGTATTATGTTAGCGAATATGTTTATGAAAGCAAGTTATTTGTTCGCATATAAATTGGATAACAAAACATTGTAAGTTTTCCACATGGCAAAATACAAAATTTCAGCGAAATCGATTAATCCTGAGAAATTAAATTTTAAAAAAGTCGTACTTATAAAATTCAATTTCTCAAGAACTAATCAGCCAATTTCGCTCAAATTTCGTATTTTCCATGTGGAATTAGATACTTTAAAATGATACAAAAAAATATGCCTTACGATTCAAAAGTTTTCAGACTATTATTGTCCCGTAGTGGACTGATCGTTAAAACACGGTTCCCAGCACATCACCGAAGTCAAGCATCACTGGCTGCTGTCAGTGTGCGGGTGTGCGACCACTTGGATCAGTCTGCGTAGGGACCGAGGGTGTGCAGTATTGGTCCTCGTTAAACTGTTCTACCATAAAGTGCTCGACTTCGCGTGCAGGTCACCGGGCTACCGAAGCGGGGGTGCCATCCCCTCTGCAGAGGATCAAACCTCAAGGGATGTTTCCCAGACCGTCGCCAATAGCCTATTGTGTAGCACTAGTGCGACGTAAATGATCAACAGCATCAGACTATTATTAAATAATAAATATTTACTAAAAGTTATTTTTTGCATGGAATTATCTTTAGATAAAAGAATTTTATAATAGTGTGCAAAAAATTTTCAATTCCCTTAACATTTGGGGGTCCAAACTTTGGATAGCTCACCCGACCCAACTATTGGGACCATATTTCCCAGATTACAGCTACCTCCTATATTACGGTGGTTAGAAAATCAAATCTGTTGAACTGGAAAGTATGTTTTTGTATCTCATTGCGTAACTTAAAATAAAATATCGTGCACTATTCATGCTGTCATGCTGTCTCCTCTTGTCCCCCATGTCCACAGTAGCCTCCTTTTCCTCTAAATATAATGCTAATCATAAAATACCAATTTTATAAACCTGTTGAATCCGGTTACTATACCGTTAGGAAGGTCTTTTCAAGACAAAATCATTATAATAATTAAAATTATTTTTTAGTTTCAAATCTGAAAGTTTTTGATCGCGTTATGGAAACTGAAGGAAATAATAGACTTTTTTTTCTATCGGCACATATATCCACAATTTAAAAAGTCCTAATTGAAAAAATATACAGAAATTTTTTCTCTATTATATACATCGATTAACAAAAAACAAAGTTGCTTTACTCGAATATGGACAGGTCCTTAGAAAATATAGCTACATTTTGAAAAGAATTCGTTCTTGAATATTTGGTCCATGTATTCATGACGCCATGTAATTATATCGCTGGTTCAAAACTAAAACGACACTTCTGCACTCACTTCTCATTCAAATAACATGAGAAGATAGTGCAGAAGTGTCGTTTTAGTTTTGAACCAACGATATGTGGCAAAATTATGACAAAGAGTAATAGTTTTTTTTTTTATGAAAGAAAAATGAGAAAAAGCCAAAGCATATTTGCTAATTAAAAAAAAAATTCTTCTTAATGGTTTGTCATGGCAATACATTTTAACTGCTACGGATTTCTAAGCTAATGTTCATAGCTTTTTTATTAAATTAAATGCGTTTTTTTATTACATTAAATATGATTTTTTTAATATAAAATAAAGATTGCATTTAATTTTTTAATGGAAACAAAGTTTTTAAAAACCCTAAAAATTCGAAGTTCCAATTTAAAAAATTTAAAGGTCTTAATAATTTCAAAAATATAAAATAAGAACAAAATCCATGCACACAATAAATAGTAAAATTATCAATTAAAGTACTATACAAGTAAAATTTTATATACGAACATAAAAAAAGCAATTTTTATGTTACCATTCTTATAAAAGAATTCTAACAGTATATAAATATAAAATTTAAATGTATTAAATGAGTTAATGCAAACATTTACTTACCTCCTTATAAATAAATTTACATTTGGTTTTCTTGTTTTCCAAGGAAAAAATTTATTAAGAATGGGAATTATTGATATCACGATTTATGTTTGAAAAAATGAAGTTGCAAATAATTTTAAAAACTCTTAATTAAAGTTAAATTTTAATTTCAAAATTCAAACAAAGCAAAAGGTAACAAAAAATTTATATCTGAATTAAAAATGGTTAATTTAAATGACGCAATTAAATGAGTTAATAACTGGAATTTAACTGCAACGTTTTACGTTTGTCTCAGAAAAAATTTCTTGACAAAATGACCTAAGTAAATGTTAACAAGAGTCATCCCCTTGGATCCCTTAAAAGCTTACATCCGTTTTCCTAGAACATCTAGATAATTGCTAGTTTAAGACAACTTAAGGGACATATAGATGGTACTGTAAATATATGACATTTTATAAAAGCACAAAAGAGCCCAGGGTCATAAAAATAATTAAGGCAATTTAAAGAAGGAAAAGGTCATTTTCCCATGGTGTAAAAGGAGATGGCTATTTTTTGAGGAGTCAGATAACTGTGGGTCAATTCTGGGGGGGGGGGTATGAAGGTTTTAACACCTTCATATCACCCACAGTCAAAAGATGCTTTCAAATATATCTATTAGTCTCAGTGTAGAATGCATTTTTCAGGATGCAAAGCAGTGGTGCTTATTTTAGTTTTCTAAACACTTGTTATGTTTTTTTATGATGTGCTCCTCTTCTCTTTTCGTGTTTTTGTTTTAAATTTTTTTTAATAAATTAAAAGTTGTAATATGTAGAAAAAAATTGAAACAAAAACGAAGCATTTTTCTTGGGGGGGGGGGATTTCTATTTTAATTTGAAAAATAGCTATTAAATTGGGAAAAAAAGTAGTTTCTTTTTCTGAAATTCTCAATTCTGCTTTACCTTATTGTAGCGAATGTCAAATTTTCAGAAGGGGAGGCTAAAGTTTTCGATTTGGAAAATAGCTTTTAAGTCGAAAATAAGAGTTAAATATAAATTTTACTCGACTTTATTCTTGCGAATGTCTGAAATTCAGAAGGGGTGAAGTATATTCTTCACCCCCTCACTTTAAGAAGAAAATAAAATTTTCTTCTTAAAAAATAGCTTCAAGGTTTTTTTTTTTTTTTTTTTTAACAATTTTACTGGACTTTATTTTTTCAAATGTCTACATTTCTGAAGATACAAAAAAATTTTAGCCCTCCTTACTTTATATCAGAAGAAATTAAAGTTTTCTATCCCCTTACTATAATTTAAGAGGAAAATGAAGTTTTCTGTTTGAAAAATATCGTCGAAGTTATGAAACAAAAAATTTTTTTTCCTCTAAAATTTTCAACTTTACTTGATTTTATTCTATTAATGTCTAAATTTCAGAAGATGAGAAGCAAATTTTTCGCCCCCTCACTTTTATTTGAAAAATAGATTCAAAGATGACATTTTTTTTAAGTTACCAATTTTTATTATTTTTGAGCACTTTGAAATTTCAGAAGGGGCGGAACACTATGTTCGCCCGCTCATTGCTATTTCGGAAGAAAATAGAGTAAAAATTGGAAATAAAATACTTTTTCTACTTTTACTTTACTTTTCCGAAAGTCAAAAAACATATTAATCGCTAAATAAATGTTAGAGGAATATAAAGTTTTCTATTTCAAAAATAGCTTCAAGATTGAAATTTTTTTTTTTCAAATTACTGATTTTACTTGACTTTATTTTTGTGAGTGTCTAAATTTCAGGAGGGGCGAAACGCATCGTTTGCCCCATCATCTAAATTTTAGAGGGGCCCTCTGCCACTGGGTCTGACGCAATCAACTACATGCAGCTGAGGCCTTTCCCCTTCTCTGTAAAGCGTGTTTGTTCTTTTAAGAAAAGGAAATAATTTGTGAAAAGGTGTTTTACCGTTTTTTACCCTTCCCTTTATGTTATAGTAGGTACGCAATTACAAAAAAGAAAATTTTCATCAACTCTATCTTAACACAATTTCTTTCTTACATATATATAATTAGAGTGCTTTATTTTGAAAGAAAAAAAAACATGATGTGGTCTCTTCATATGGGGCCCCCTTGACCGTCGGGGACCCGGGGCGGCGCCCCGGCTGCCCCGGCATAGTTACGGCCTGCCAGACACTCAAGGGGCCCTTGAAAATCTTCCTTTTTATAAATTGTGTTTAAAGAATAAACAACATTGCCTTATATATTTTTTAAAATAAATATATTCCATTTTATGAAGTGTGCATTTTTTTTTCTTCAAATAGTGATTGATTATCATGCAATCATCAATAATTTGAATACTTTATCAACAAGAAAATTTAAAAAAAAGCAACCGAAATCTATTTTACTACGTTCCAATGAAAATTTTAGGTACTTGATGGGCATTAAAAGATGCTTTAATAACTGTTTAGTTTGACAAAATAATTCATAGCTTTTGAATTTATTTTAATTTGTTATACCTTTATGTGTATTTAGTTTAATTTAGTTATTTTAAATAACTTCCATAATTTTGAAAATAATTTTATTATTTGAGAATTACAACTGGTTAGCATTAAATTTTTTTTAAAAATGCTTTATTTGAGTTTTTAGGGGTAATCAAAATGTGTTTAAATTAGTTTAAATTATTGCATCATATCTTAAAAATGATTTATTTTATGTATGTGAAGTTTTATAATTCGTTTTTAAATATTATGGTACGTTATAGAATCTAAAACATGTTTGTGCCTGGGGGCCCTGCATGCTATTAAGACTGCCCTGTTTGGATTGCTCTGCCAAGATGGGGACCATATTTTACAGATTGCGGCTACCCCTATATTTTGAAGGTTAAGAATCTATATATGTTTAAAAAAAATATTTTGTTTATTCAGAGGAAGCACGTTTTTGTGTCCGATTTCGTTAATACTACATAATTAGCATCTTTGAGGTTACCCCCAAGAACCATTAAGATTGACATTTAGTAGACCGAGTATTTGAAACTAAAATTACATTTATTATATGGATAAATAAATCTATTCTTTAAACAAATAATTGATTTTTTTAGTGTAATTTACATAATGCTAATTTTGATAATGATTTTTTTTACATAAATAGGTAATGATAATGATTTTTTTTACATAAATAGGCTGTGATATTTTTTAATCGAATCATTTTCAACAGTGATTGCTTTTTTTTGTTACTGGTGCTGCCATCTAGTAAAGATTATACATAAATAAATTTAGAGAAAGAATTGTATTAAAAACCAACTTATAATGCGACTAACGTGTTAAATTTTACTAACTTTTTTTCAGAAGCCTCTGTGTGTATAGATAGAAAAGATTTTTTTGCTGATTTAAAATTGTACATTAATCCTTTGTGATAACCAAACAGAAGTTACGGTTAAAATTTAAAGAGAAAAATTTACGAATTTAAATAATCGTAGTACTTTAAATTTGCAAGTTTAAAATCTATTAGCACCTTGGCGATTATAGTTGGCGCAACAGATCACCATATGGAAATATTGTTGACTCATTCAAAGAAAAAAGGAAAGGGATTTTACTTATTTCTCACAAATTAAAGTGGCTTCGTAAATAATAATTCTACTGACTTCATTATAGATTTGGAAAAAAAGTTTGGTGACATAAATGGTTATGAATTGACGTCTCTTTTTCACTTGTATTATACTGAATCGAATTTGCCCACATTAAAAAGATAATAACCATCGAGTTCATAATAATTCCATTTGTTGGGAGGGTTATTTTCTTTCTTTGTCAATATAAATACAAGATTTTATTTTAGTAAATATTCAATATCCATGTTCTCTTCGTTGTTAGGTGTCTCCTAATTTTTATGTCGAAGTTTTTATCAAATTTTACCTCTTATTGCAAACTATGTTTTGCTACATTTTCTGTTCATTTCTTTTATTAGATTTGACAAGTAGCTGGAATGCATTTACATGGCTTTGACCAAAGAGCAATTTATAATACATATTACAGAAAAAAAATCAACGTTGATGGATTCCAATTTTCTTTTAAAACCAGGTTTGTTTTTGAAATTGTTTTGTAAAATGTAATTTTGATTTTGTAAATATGTTGATAAATGCTTGTCTGTTTCAGTAAAAATTTATTTTATCATAAAAGAAGTTGACTAAATTTGCAATGTTTCAAACTCAAAGTGTTTTTTTATGTTTAGAATATTTACTAAAACTTCTTAAAGCACCATGCACACAAAAATACAGCTATACTTTTCTGAGGAAATGAGCTTTCTCTCATCAGGTAAAGGAATACACTGAAAGAAGAAAAAAAAAAGAGACTAAATTAAATGAAAGGAATATGTTTACTCTATATTAAACAGTAAATATGTTGCTGCATGTTCAAAGATAGGGAAGATTTCCGTGTCGTGATCTGTGGCAGAATAATAGCCAAGTCTTGGCAACTTCCAGGCAGCGGCCCGCTAGAAACTAAAAAGAAACATCACAGAAAGGGAACAATTCGAAAGGTATAACTCCTAACCAACCTCAGGCAAACATCTAAATGTTTTTTTTAAAAAAAAATTTGCAAGTTTAAAATCTATTTGGCACCTTGTCAATAGTAGTTGGCGCGACAGATCACGATACGGAAATATTCCCCAAAGATAAATTGTACATTTCTGTAAAAGTTTTGGCAGTTATAAATTAAGAAAGTAAAATTTATCTGCAATTGCTTTTTCTATTCGAAACTTTAAAGTTTAAGTTGTCAGTTATTTTAATACTGTTTTTCACTATTTGTTTTAAAATTGCAATTAGCATCAAAATGTTTAATTAATAATTTTATTATTAAACTCTTTATTTTTTATTTATAATTTGTATTTTATGAATCATTTGTCATTACATTATTTTACTTCTTGATATACATAGTTAATGTCAATTACCTTTTTTACTTTACTAATTTTAATATTTTGTCTAATTCTGAACAAAATTGAAAAACAAAAAATTGTAAGCATTAAGAGAGATATATTGTTACAATTGTATCTAAAAACACAAAACATGTAAAGATTACACAATTTTCATCTGTCAATTTTAGAAAAATATGCATAACTTTTTTTACCTTGATTTTACGTTATCTTGCTTTGTGCATTTTTTAATGCTATCTGACAGAAAGCGTAAAATCAGAGTTCCAATGTATTTCTAAATTTTTGTTTCTCAAAAAATATTGGAAAATCTTTTAAAAATAAACACATTAAATTTGTGTACCTTACAATTCAAAATATTTTTGATCAAGAGAAATATTAAAATATGTAAGATAATAAGTAGTTATAAAAATAATTTTTAAAATGGGATTGTCATTGGATAAACCAGTTTTGCAATTGTGTGCAAAATTGCTTGATTTGATTAAAAAGTTTATGAGATATGACAAAATATCTAAAAATTGAATTTAATGTAAAACGTTGACCGCTTTCTTGACAAAGCTATTGGGACCATATTTTCCAAATTACATCTACTTCTAAGTCAGTTCAAAGGTTTAGAATCTGAATTTTTTTAAAAAAAGATATGTTTATTCTTATAAAGTATATTTTAGTTTCTGATTTCATAATTTGGAATATTAGCTGTATATTTAAAGCTAGGTTCTCATCCCATTAAGACTGAGGCCTGATTGACATGAAAATCTGATTATTGGATAAAGTGTTATAAGATAAAAATTATTAGATAAAGTGTTCAAGGCATTCTGTTTTTTATTTTATTTTGCACACTGTACAAAATTTAGAACTTAAAATCCTAGCTTTTGTTGCTTTTTTTAACAAAAGAAAAGAAAATTAAACATTTCTTTTGCCAAAAATTTTCAAGGAAGTCTTTTTATCTTAAATATTTAATGTGAAGTCCAGAAAATTTGCTGATTGGTTACTTTTGTTAATTTTAATTCAATCAGACAAATTTATATTCTTATCGAAATAGAAAATAGTACAAATATACATGTGGTCCCCTTAGGTGTTCTTAAGTTTCGTCTTAGTAGTTAGGTTGGGCCTGATAATGAATGAGACTTTCAAACATGCATTATAATTTTAAACTTTCTAAAGCAAATTTTTTTTGTTGCTATTTTAGATATTTCTCTGAAACTCTTTGGAACACTTGGATTTTTTTACTTAATCATTGCACTAGCCACTTCAATATTTCAGATGCTCCCTTTATGTAGATTTTATTTAAGTGAAAAGTAAGTTAATTTTTCTCAGATTTTTAATTTGACAACTTAAAAGTTAAATGTTTGTAGAATGTAAATTATTTGTTCTTCCTGAAGAATCATTTTTATGTTTTATAATGCCAGATTGCTTTGAAATATGTATATGATTTTTTTTTACATATTGATCTTAAACTCTTTTTTTTTTTTCTCCCATAGCTATGTCTTTAAGTTATGACAACCATTCATTTTTATGCATATACTGTTGGAAAAATTTTTCAGTAAATTTTATCAAACAAAGTTGTTTAGGAATTTTTTCTAAAGTTTTTGCTACATTGATTTTTAAATATGTATATTTTTTATAAATTATAATTTACACTCTTTGGTGCAATCCCCCATTACTGTGACTCTTTAAGTCATCGTTTGCTATTCATAGACATAATGTTATTTTAATATCCAATGGAATATCTGCACTGAACTGTTTTTTCAAATATAGCAACTGAAATTCAGTGATTTGATTTTGAAAAAAATATTTAAATCATTATTTTCTTTGATGATTATTTTCATTATTTTCTTTCATAATAAGTGCAGAACACCTTGAATTAACTTTGAATGAAAGAAGTATGACATGACCTCCAAAATCTTATCATAAATCATATGTGTTCATAATTTTTTTTCATTCATTATCTGTGTAATTTCCTTTTTAAAGGATATAATAAATTTATAAATCATACTTCTCTTGCTTGAAAATTGCATTCACTCTTTTTGTGAAATGTCCCTTGTGTGGTTTATCTTCAAGTTTAAATATGTGATCTTTGCAGTTATCTTGTTCGTGACATATGTTATTTATTAAAAATGGCAACCCCAAATTAGTATATTATTTTTAATGCTTTTTTTACCTATGAAATATTATTTTAAAGAGTACTTTGACAAATTTATTAATGAAGAAAAATTGTTGGGTTATCACCAAATTCTCATTTAAGTAATGGCTTTGTTAAAATTCATCAAGTATTTTTTACCTATGAGACATATTTACCATATTTTTTTGCACTCATGATATAACATCTTAATTTTTGCTTGGATTACAATGCTCATTATATTAAGTATCTGCTGTAATAGATTTACATAGTTTATTATTATTAAAAGAAAGCATTGTTATGTGCTTGAAAGAAACAATATGATTTTTTTAAAATTTACTATCTCTATACAGGCAAATGTTTTATAAAATCTTTGTGCTAAAAAGTAAAAAAGTTCTGAAACTATTCAACTTACACAATTAGATTACATAATTTATGCGTAATAAATCTGTATAAAATACATCTAACGCTATCAAGGTGACATTACTTAAATGTGTGTTATTCCAACTATGTTCCTTTAAATGTTTTGTTATAGTAGATTGTTATAGTGTTTTGTTATAGTAGATCTGTTATTGTTAGATTAACTCCTGGTTTATGCATGTTCTATGCAATTTCAATAAGTTTTCATCCTATACTAACAATATATTGAAAGAATGTAATATTTTATTTGCTTTTCTTTCTGATATATTATAAAGAAATGTATTGATTGCTTTTCACATTGATTCTGATGATTACTAAAATTTAAATTCTTTTTCTAGTGAATGGTTTGCCACTTTGGCATATGTGACTTTTTTGATGTCTTACATATGCTTATTTTTTGGAAGAGAAAATAAATTCTTACAAAAATTTTTAATAATTGCTGTTGTAAGTATCATTATATTTATAATTTATTCAAATTGAAAAAATAAAATAAGTTCTATATAATTTTTATCTACTTACAGAGTAATTTTTTGTAAGTTTTTTAGACTTTTCAATACTATTTCATATTTATGGCTATAATACATTTAAGTTTGCAATTTTTTTTACAGTAAGTTAAAAATTTAAGCTGATTATATAAATATCTGTCATTTCATTTCACTACAATATATCTATGGCATATTATAAATAATACATTTCAATGCTTTTTGTTAACTAGTTAAGTTAAAATTTATTTTTTAAAATAAATTTTTCTTTTGTAAATATCTTAATATTTGTAGTTCATTATCATTTTAAAATTAAATTTAAATACTAACAGTTTTTTAATCTTTTGCATTTATTGTCTACTCTGAGGCACTGAAGCTTTTTTACTATTCCAGTTTTTTCTCTGCTCTCAGCCAACACAGCAAATAACCATACTTACCGTATGGTATTGAACTGTTTACTTGATATAATTTAAAATAATATTTTATAATATGTGTTTAAGTATAATAGTATTTTCCTTCTTGGAAAAGATTTTCTGTTTTAATTCTTTCATTTTATTTATTTTTCATTCTTTTATTTTATTTGTTATTCTTTTATGCTTTTACTATACATAAAAGATTTATTTTTTCTATCATTACCTTGCATATTAAGTGCATCCATCCAAAATTAATTTCGACTAGAAGGATATTCATGTCTAAATTTGAAAGTAATTTTTACTTATTTTTGGCTTTCAAGTACTCTGTGATTTGTTAGTTTTTATTGAAAATTAAAAATTCAATTTGATTATATAAATATCTGTCATTCCATCAATCTTCTACTTTGATATCATAATATTCATTTGACTTAATATCATTTGAGATAATCTCATGTCCATGATTATGATATATTTTTGACACATACACAATATTGACAAATCAATATTAGTGGATATTATGGTGAAATTGAAATATACTACTGCACAGATCAGATAATTAAAAAAAAAAAAAAATGGAAACACAAGCTTGGAGTTTGTATTTTTTGGTAGTTTGCCAATGCATTAAAAGGTTATAGGTCTGATATTCTGGATGTTTAGTCTAGCTAACAGCTATTGTGTTGTCTATTTTTAATGAAGGGATTTCTCTCAGTAGTAATATGTGTCTTTAAATAGACATTAAGCTAACTAGCAGTATACTCAGTTTTGATGGAGCTCAATTTCGATGGCCACTCCTTTTCTTCCTTTTGAAGGTGCAGTCGACCTGGATGCTTGCAATGTTACGTGGGTCCCCTAGTGCTTTCGGTCACCTTCATGCACCGCTTTTTGTTAACATAGGCTAAGAAAGATTCCACAGACTTAGATTTGATGCATCTGACTACCGGTTTTCTTCGTAATTCTCACTTCTTTAGATGAGAATGTAGACTCAGGACGTGCAGAAATGAAGTTTGTTTTAATTTTAATTTTTGTATCCACTCATTAGTGGATTTTTGCATTAAAGATATGAGGTAGATGGTATTTGTCCTATGTTTCATTATGAATCGACTTCAATTAATTCAGCAAGTCTATCACATACGTGATAATTGTGTATCTTTGTTAATCTGCGCCTTCCTGGAAGTGCATTATAAGTACCATTATTAGTGATTAATGTATAAAACTCTAAATTTTTAAATTATGAATGGAATTAAAAACCTCAATATTGGAATTGTTTACATTATTGGTGAATAAACTTAGTTTGTCACCAATATTTGAATTGTTTAGTTTTAACTTCAATTGTTTTGTTGGGATATATGGTTTGCTTTTTACTCAAATAAGCATTATTGTCCTGTTTAATATATAGCATATTTAAAGAATTTTCAGATTTTGACAGTGATAAAGACATTTTGAAGTTATCAATTCTAAGTTATTTTTAGTGTCAATACATTAAATGTCATGACATTGTATCTTAATAAAAACATATCCTAACAGGCCAGCAAACGGATTTTCATCAATATTACATATCGTTTGTTTAAAGTTAGTCTGTAACATAAGTCTCTAAAATTATAATTTTCAATTATGAAACTGCTTTCAGCACGTGCTGAGAAAGTCAACTCAGATGTGACAGTTTTTATTGTCACTGATCTACTTAAAATTTTAACTTTTGTTATTGATTTGATATCCTTATATATACTTTTTTTTAAAAAATGGATTCACTTGAAGCAGAGTCCAACAAAAGATTAGAAGTAGTGTCCTTAAATTTTACCTCACCCCTTAGGGAAGTTATCACCAAAAATATTAGTCATAGTTGGCTTACACTTTGTAGTAAAAGTTTGCAAAAATTTTCTTACAATAGTTTCTTTAGGTACAGACATATTTGAATTTAACAATTTTGAAAAAATATTTTTGTGTGACTGGGGGCCTTGAAAGCTCAGAGTGTGAATAGCCAGACTTTAGTGCTCTTGACGCGAGATTAAATTACCATAATTTTTTGTTAACTTTCTTGGCTAATTCAAATTTTGACTGGAGTGTTGTGGCTGCTCCGTCATGTTCAAAATTTTTTTAAAGGCTAAACATTGTACTATTATATGACCTTTCTTTTGACAAAATGCACAATTACCCTGTTTTTATTTTCTAATTATTTCAAATACTTGACATTTGTTAGTGGAACGCCTCTCTTCATTACATATAAAGCACTTGCCAATTGATTCAGACACAAGTAATATATTATCTATTCTTTTAGATAAAATATTTCTCTTCCTGATAATTTGTTTGGCTCATGGTTAAATTTATATAATCATAATGAGGGATGAAATAAAAATTAATGATCAAATCACCTTGACAAAGTTACTTATTAACTCTTATGTTACATTTTAATTGGCTGAATAGTGGTAGTAAAAGCTTTAATTTAAAAAAAAAAAAAAAAACAGAGTAACCCAATAGGTCCATTAGGTCATAAAAAGAACAGAAAAAAGTTTGAAACAAAAACAAGCATAATAAAAAATACATATTCGAAACTATGGTAAAAACATTCTTGTGAGTCCACTGTTATCAGTGCTAACTATTTTATTTTAAGATGACATTTGACTACTCACCCAACATGACGACTATACAGCATTGCTGCAGTGTAATTTAGATGGAAACAAATAAGAGAGTTTTTTGAAGTGTCTTCATTTATTTTATTTGTTTTGGAGGAAAACATTGAGAAGGGATGACATACAGATGCAATATTGAGAAAACACAATCACTTAAATAATATAGACCGTTAACTTTTGAATATAGACAATTCACAACAACTACACAGGACACGAAATTCTATTCATTATATTTTATGGTGTGATACACCACAACACCGAAAACTTTTCAATAGCTCGCACTTCTCATTAAAACACCAGCCATAATTTCGCAATAATGGTTCTATTTTTCAGTCATGCAGTGCGTTAAAAATCCACGATAGTCGCTGGTAAAGACCCAATCAGAAAAAAAAGTAAGTGATGTCACCAAAATCGCCAATTGAAAAAAAGTGGGCAGTTCTCACATTATCCCTTAAGACGTAATTGTCAGGAAGAAGAAAATTAGCAAAAGTAAAGTAAAGTAGCATCATGTGACTAAAACACTCCTGTGTGAAGGGGGAACAAAATAACAAGGACCATTAACAGAAGGGGACAGACAAGAGTTTATGCTTTCCGTCTAAGGGGCATTAAAAAGTTCACATGCTGTGAGAAAAACAAAAAAAAAGTCACATAGGGTAAGGGAACTAGGATATAAAAAAATATTTTTAAGTAATAAGAGCTCATTCAGCTGCAGAAGGCTGGTAAAAAGAGGGAAGAAAAACAAGGATAATCATATTGAACACTAACTCCTACACCAACCAAACTGACCAGATCCAGGTACACACGCCAAAAAATAACAACTGGAGAAGCAGAGCCAGATAACTCATTAGGGAGATGGGTCCCAGAGATGGTTTCGGTTTACAAAAAGTTTAAAAAAAAAAGAAAACGGGGAAACATATATTTTGATAAATAAGGCACTGCATGACTTAAAAAGAAGGGTAAAATAAATAAAATGTGGATAATAAGCAATAATATTTTAAAATAAATTCATATTACACAATTAAAAAAATATAGAGTATCAATATGTTCCTAGTTAATAATATTTATAAATTGAATCTTAAGATGAAAAAATTAATGAACTACAATAACAATAAATTACAACAATAAATAAATTGAACTACAATAACGAGCATAAATACCATTTTATTTTGTTAAGAGCTCAAAAATAAAAACACATAATTAGCATGTATTTATATAAATATTAATCTATGTATATTGTAGTGATGGTTAAAATCATTTAAAATTAAATTTAGAAATCCAAGGAATAAATAGGAAATTTCACTATGACTTTGAATGTAAAAATAAAATGCTTAAAAGTAGGCATTTATGGAATGTGTTATTGTATGCAACAAATTGAGGTAATTAGTAAGAATTTAACTTAGTGGCATAAGGTATGATAAACTTCTAATGTCTGCCTAAAAGTAAATAACCTTCTGTGAACACTTTAATAACATTGCTATTTTACATTTTTTAAAAAATAAATTTCATTAAAAGAATTTATCTGCTTTTCAGATGCTGCTTCAGGCTATATCAACTGCCTATTTTGGTAAGTTTTAGGAAGTATTTCTTACTTTGCTATGGTATTTCTAATGAAATTTATTTTTATATGACTAGTTTCAGTAATGTTTTGAAATGCAGTGGAACCCTGATTTTATATTTTCCATCGAACTAGTGTTAAAAATGACACATGAAGAGGGATAAGGTAAAATCGATGTAACAAAATATAAGTTTATTTTTGAAAAATTGACACTTACACCAGGTGAATTCCAGAAAAAATATGTAATCCTATGTGTTTTTTGTTTTTAGATACAATATCCCTCTCTGCTTACATTTACAAATTTGTTTTATGGTTAACATTCACAAATGTTTTATGGTTTTTTTGCTTTCGAACTCTTGACAAGATATGTTATATCATCTTAAATTTTTTTGCTCATCTTCCTCAGTATCATCGAGACCAGGCATTAAATCAGATATTGAAGAAACTGAAAAGCAATGAGATGTGTGTTACCGTCGATATTCAAGTCATATATTATTTTCCTAAGCTACATGTTTCCAGTGTGACAATGCGATAGACGTCGATAAATCAATATCAGGCAAGTCGTGTTTTTGGTCAATCGGTCTGCTCTAGCATTGCCGAAAATTCTACTATGGTCCCGAACATAAGAAAAAGGATTTCAGCAATACCTTTGAGCGCATACACAATGGACTGAATTTCCCCTGCAAGGTTTTCTACAGAAACTGTATTACACAAAAATTGAGTGAGAAAAGTGAATCTGTGCAGATAAGATACCAGAGATTCTCATTTTTCTGAAAAGAGTCTTATGCGCAGCAATTCAGCTTGAAAAAACAGAACATTTATCTCAATGGATGCAGCAAAAATTGATGTTTGGCTAAACTGAAAGTATTGCACTCAGAAAATTGCCAGAATTTAAGGTTAAAATATATTGATTATATGATGTGTAGAAATTATTAAAATGTGCAAAATATATAAAGAAATTTTATTGTAACATTCTTTATGGAATTGTTTGCTTTCAAAATATTGAATTTTACCTTTAAAATTGCCAATAATTATAAGAATAGGTTGAATTTTCTTTCACTTTTTTAAAATAGCTTGATAATGTTTTAATTTTTAGTTTTTTCAATCAGATAAAAATTAAGCATAAATGAAGTGGAGGCTTTCACAACAAATTGTTGCATTTTCTGGTTATTAAATAAATTTTTTTTTTTTTATGAATTAACTATTGATTATTTGAACAGGTTATAAAATAAATAAATTATGATTCATTATTATTTGTTTTTCAGTTTTACTGCATAATGCATTAGGTGTTCTTCACTCATTAGGATTGACTGCATTTATACTTTTAACGGTCTGCTTTTTGACATGTCTACTGCAGAGATGCTGTAATGTATTCAAAATTGTGTAAGTTCTTTTAAAAGCTTTTTTTAAAAACCAAAAAGATTATTTTCTTAAAATGAAATCTTTGCAGATTCTATTTTTAAAATTTAATAAAGAAATAATAGATAAGTTTTATCTTTCGAAAATATGTTTTGTATCAATTTTATGTTATGCGATAGGGTTTTTTGGCACTATGAAAATTTTTAGGTTTAAAATACTACTAGTTATAATGCTTTCCTTTAGTAATAAAATTGCATAAAACTAAATCTTTATTGTAATTAAAATATTTTATTATTAAAAAGATGCATGCTTAGTACAATTTTACTGAAATAGTTTATCACTTGAATAAAAATATGTTTTATTTTATAACCATTTATTCGTTTATTTGTTATCATTTGCCAAAAGTAAAATAGCTGATACTAGAAAACTGAATGTTTTCCTGAAAATATCAAACAGTGTAAAAAAAGTATTCAGTTATAATTTTATGTAACTCTTCTGACCTTAAAAGTAAGTTACATTTGGTGACACTGAGAAAAATCAACTAACACTATCATCTATTTAACCATCCATGATAGTAGTATAGTTGATTTTTGCATGTCAATGTTTTGCATATTTGGTGCATGTCAGTGCCCATTTTTCATATGCTTTCAGAAAAATCAAACCAGCTTCTCTCCAAATGAAGTGTTTCAGTGCTTTTTAGACATAATTTTTTCTCACAATGTTAATTTTGATTTCTAAAATAATGTTTTACAGAATATTTCTAGCTGTGAATGTAACCAAGATAGATCAGATATAGCTTAAAATTGTTTTTTAAATAAAAATTTCAAATGTATTTTTGTTGTGAGTTTGGAAAGCGGAAAGATGGGCACCTCTGCATCTTAGTTCTTTTGCCATGTAATATATTTAATCTAATTTTATTTTAACAATTAGAGAACCAATTTTAGTAACGAAATATTGAGTTAGGAAAAATTGTCAATAAGTTTGTCACTCCAGTTTTATCAGAAAAACACTGATTAATAACTGAACTTTTCCGAAAGGTTTTAATTGCATCGCAAAATTACAATAAACAGCAAAAAGCTGTGGTGATGAGAAATAAAACCAAGGGCTCGACTCTTCCCTCTTGCTTGTTTTTTGTTCATTCATTTTGAAGGGTGCAATTCTCCATAATGTCCCCTGAATGTGTCTCCTCTTCCTAGAGCAGTGGTTCCCAATTTTTTTAGGTTATGCAACCCTAAATGATCATGCTTGTTTAAACAGAACACTGGCATTATAAAAAGAGTTCATTTACAGCTGCGAATATAATAGTAAAAAAGATTTCTAATTATTTTGAAAATATTTAATGGGAAGAATGAAATATTTTAAATTATGAAATCGTTACTGGTCTATATATTTGCTGAAAATGATTTAAATCAGCTGAATTGCGATTTTTAAAAAATAACTGTTGTAAACGTTGAGAATAGAAATGTAATTCTTTTATTTTGATTTCAGTTTTTTGAATTGAAAAGCTTGATGACAATTACTCATGCAATTTTTAAGTTATACAAATAAATGTATTGTTACTAAAAAAAATATGTATTTATTTAAATTTTAGTAATTTTCATTCATTGGCAATACATAAATAATTTCTTATAAACTACTGAAATACTAAAAAAAGGTGGGTTATTGATTGGATGTAAATAAAATACTTTTGGAATCCATGTGATCCTTCCACAGAACCCTAGGGTTTTGCATAGCACTTTTGGGAACCACTGACCTAGAGGGTCATCTGCCGGTTTGGTTGTGTATCAAGGTCTTGATTCAATACTTCTGAAAAATGATTACTCTAACTGACTGAAGAAGCTTCGACAAATTGTACAAAAGAAATTGATGTTTATTATCTATTCTTCTATTATACCCGATATTCTGTGTCATACTTTTTCTGACCTGAGCAATTCTCCTAGAGCAATATTACTTTTCTATATATGAAATAATGAAATTTATAAAAGTGAATATATGCATATAAGTGTTATAGAAAGTAAACTAAAGGATCATTCACAATTCTTTTTAAATGTTTAGTTGCATTCAAAACTTCTTTTATAAAAAATATTACTCAATTTAGTGCAGTTAGTTTTTAGTATTACTCAATATCAAAATTTAGTGGGCTCAAGGCTCACTAAATTTTCCTGGCCCCTTACAAAATAGTTTGAAACTAAATTACTGACGAGTAGTCCTAACAATAAAAAAGAATCTTTTGAACTGCATGATTCAAGAGAGACATTCTAAGAAATTTTGAAAGCAGACAATTAAAGATTATTTTTCTAAGATAAAGTTTAGTTAAAGCAAAATATAAAACAACAAAACAGTTGTATGTCGAAATAAAAATAATTTGGTGACCAAAAACAATTGAAATCAGTGATTTTTGCTAAAAGTCACTGAATAGCTGAATTATTTTTAATTGTAAGCTGTAATTCTTTTTTATTTTGTACTTAAACCAACCCAAAGCTAGCCCACCCTTCTCTAGATTTAGCGATAAGTTTAGCATGTATGCTAAATGTTAAGCTTTTTAATTATAATTTTTATTAAAAAGTACATTTCAACACAGAAAAAAAAATAAAAAAGAGCCAAAATATATTTACTCATAGAAAACACATTTAAATAATTTATTTAGATGTAAAACATTTTTTACAAAATTAAAACTCATATTCAATGTATAAGTTATATTCAAAATATTGATACATTTAAAACTCTCAAACAGAAAATTTAATCGAACTCTCAATGAAAGCATTTTTATCAGAAACAGATGGCTCTACTTTATCAACAGAGAACTATTTTGATAAAGAATTTCTTATTTTTTTGTTGGCTTTATCATTTAAAGCCTTACCTTTCTTTTTGTGCAACCAGATTGATAATTAGGTTTCATCAATCCAAAACTATCAAGAAAATCAAAATTTTTATATTGTAGAAGCGTGTAAGTTTGTTTAAAACATCAGCATCAAAGATTGTAGCTCTCCGTCTACAGTTTTACATATTTGTTAAAAATAAGCTTATAGCTCTTTGTTGACGCTTATCATTTATTAGAGACTTTGCTATTGTGCATTCTTGCTGTATTCGTTTAAGCCGGTAGCATAAAAATTGCTTCACAGTACTTTCGAATTTAATTAGTGCAATGTTCACATGAGTTTGGTTGTATCACGATATAAAGAAAATTTGAAATTAAACAAAATGTATTTTTTGAGAAAAACTTTCTTTCAATATTTGAATGAAACAGTAATATTGAAGACTTTTTACGTAATTTTCGAGGCCTCTCTGAAATTGTGGGCCTTAGGCCTATTCCAATTGGGCTAGGCGATAATCAGACCCTGTTCATTTAATAGAATTGACAGGTTGTTTATTATTTTTATCTGATATTAACCTGTACTTTTTTTAATACTAAATGCAAATAAATGTAAAATTGAATTTTTCTGAAAATCACACCTATGTGTTAAGAGAGAGATAATTAGATTTTTATAAGTGATGTGATATGCATGCAGATGATACAGAAATGTAGTGAAATTCAACATATTGTATTAAATTAAATTAAATAGTTTTAATTAAAATGAATATTTTTTTATTCAAGTTTTTTTTCTCATTATTTTCTTTTTATTCTTTCAAGAGGGATTTGGATTCCATTTAACCTCTTTCTTGCAACCCTGTTGTTTAGCTCAAAAATATCAATGATAAACCATTAATTTTTAGAATTTTTTTTTTATATAAATTATTCAAAAGCTCTGAACTATAATTAATGCATTTGGATTCAAATCATATTCATCCCAATGTATTTTGAAAGTTTTTTTTAATTTTTACTCAAATTTGTTTTTACCTTTTTAAAATATTAAAAAATTAATAAATGTAAATACAATAAAAAAGTATTTTTCTTAAAAGTTATATTACAACTAAACAGTTGTTGATGATAAAAGTATCTTAATTGAATCGTAGGCATTAGGCTTTTGAACAAAGAACAATAAAATATTTTACCAAAGTTTAATTTATTTTTATCAAAGTTTCACTTTGAGTGAGAAATACCTATTATTTCTTTTTGTTTTCATACAAAATCCTAAAAATGAAAATCCTATCTTTTGCACTTTAACATAATATTTATTCAACCAGAGTTTTTATTTTTATAATTTCACTTCTTTGAATCACTCATACAATGAAAAACTATAAATTAAAAGAAACAATTATAAGCTAAAAGATTTATCAATATACTTCAAAAATAATCAAAATTTGTGTAATGTCTTTTTATGAATGCTACAAGCAAGGCTGATTGTGATCCGGAAAAAGTCCGGATTTCCGTATTTTTCGCTAACCGTCATCCGGAAGTTTCCGGAGATCGAAGGTTCAGACGTTTCAAAAAATCTTTGATTACAAAAGTTTCCGAAAATCAAATTTTCAAAGGTGGAACTTAAAAACCCAGTTTATTTTATTTGTTTGTAAGGGAGAACCAGAGAGATACTTTGTAAGCTTATATTCAAGATTAATATTAATTTTTTATCAGTAAATAGTTATTATAATCATAAACTCAAGAAAGAAAGACATATTTGTAAATTTCAATTACTTCTCCAGGTCATCATAGGTATGTGTAAAATTTTAAATATATTTTAAGTAAATTAAGAAATATTGAGAAAAAGGAAAAAACCTTGCTTAAATTTTTTTTCCTAATTTTTCGATTTAAGCGTTTTTTTTTTACTCAAGAAATTTTCCGGAATTTTGACTTGGGCTCACAATCACCCCTGTACAAGATACATTAACATAATTTTTTCTGCATTTAGCAAATATCAGATGGTGAATTTTTTCCTTTGCATTTGCGATTACTTAAAAATTTAGCTATTCTCCAAATTAAAACACAAATACGTTTATTGTAGTTCATGCTGTACGAACCTAGTGAATATATTGTTATTTGTTTCTAATACTGAATAATCATTGAAAAAACCATTCTTTACTATACACATTTATTTTGGTTAGTCAACTTTCATGAATTTTTTTCTGTAGTTGTAATTTTTTTTCCAGAAACAGAAAATTGCTTAATTTTCTTGCTTAAAAACTGAAAACCAATAAGATGGTTAAAATGAAAACTAATAAGAACACCTTTTTAACTACGGATTGTTGAATAAATGATATAGATCGATTTTCCGATGTATTTTATTGATCAATATGTATTCTTTCCTATGTATTCGTTTCATTTTTATTCAGAATAGTTTTTTAAAACAAGCCTAAAATTTTAGAAAGCTGCATCCATGATATTTTTCATAAGTGTATAAGAAGATATTTTCTTCAAGTATCAGCTAATATTTTTCTTAAATATCAGTTTATATATTTAGAAATATTGCAAAGTACAACTAAATAGATTTATTTCGGATCTCGCTGATTCCCTAGTATATTTGAAAGCTTACCTATTACCACCTCACTGCTAAGCTCAATCTGCTGTGATATAAATCATCACATACCAAGTATCTATGGAAAAACGGTGACTTAAAGGAGCAACATCAATACAAGAACATTTTTTGGGGATAAGGAAGTAAGAGAGAGATAGTTGTAAGTTACATGTTACTGAAATATTAATATGAAGGCCTATAATTTTTTCCTTTATTTTTTATATGCAACTCTCACGATTATCTTTCGTAGTCCTATGCTTTAATATGGGCAGTCATTTACTAAATACGAGACCTCTTTCACTCTACAGCTCCTAGGCTTTTGTCTACTTATACTAAAGTGAGGTCCGCTGGTGATTCTATTTTAAAGTATTTAAATGGATGACCAATATTACAAGTCAAAATGTAAAGGGGCTTAATGATCTTTTCAGCTTGCATAGTTTATTGAACAGCTTTATTCTTTTAATATACTTGTAGGATTTTATTTATTGTAGGATTTATTTATTATAGGATACTATCTATTTTGCTTGCTATACCAGTGGCAATATTATTGCAAGTAAGTAAATTTTAGCAGTAAACATTTTGCACCAAGTTTTTTAATGTTGAGGTATATTTTTTATAAATATGATGTTAGTTATTTTGTTCAGACTAAATTTAGTCTAAAATTTTCATCCAATGAACATGAAATATTACTTAAGCAAGGGAATGGGTATTCAATATAAATTTCTTAAATAATAATAATGCAGGTATTCTGTAACCTTACACCACATATTTAATATTTTTGTAGGTCAAGCTTACAAAAATATCTTCTAAATATTTGAAATTTATTAGAATATAATTTAGGTGGGGTATAAGCAAAACTGCATATTTCTAGATTTTTTAAAGTTTTTTTTTCATATTAACCTCATACTCATTAATAGATGCTCAATTACCTTTCACCAGAGATTTGATGTTGCAGTAGGTCAAACAATCCAATGCACTTATGTATATTTAAAATTTACCAGGATCTGATTGAAATGAATATAAATATAAGGTTGCAAGTAAAACTACATATTTTTAGAATTAAAAAAAAAAGAACATGTTTTGGCCATTTTAGTTCTATATATTGCTCAAAATTATCTTACAAATTTGGTATTTTTAAAATACTAACTGTGCTATTTATTTCTAGAATCATAATTGATAATTAACTCACAATTGTTGGGTGATGAAAAATATTGATAGGGAAGTTTAGAGCTTAAAAGACAAGTTGAAAATCATATATAGTTGAGATTGTTCTGCTGCTGGCAATTAAAAAAACAACACAAATGCTTTATGTTAGATTTCTAGAAAGTCGGTTGACATTTATTTTCTTTCTATTGCTGATTCTATCAATGCTAAAAAGAATTTCAAAAATCTCATGAAATATAATTTATTTTGGAAGAAAAATTTTTGCAATATGTTGCTTAGCATATGAAAATTTCAAATATATAAGAATCTCAATTTTGAATATTATGTCACTTATTGCACACAGTATGTACTATAGTCAAACTTTTAACCAAGAGAAAATGACTTCGAAAAATTAATCAATCAACAGTTGCAATGCACTGTTTTTCTTCTAATAAGTAAAATCTTATCAGGTTAATTTCAATTAATGTATTATAAATAAAGTGATTTTATGATTTTAATTTCCTCAACATGATGGTTTACTATAAGGATGATTTGTCTGTATTTCATAAGGCTTTTTTTTAACCCCTTCGTGCCGACTGTCACATATACGTGCCAGCAAGAAACACGCTCACTTCCTAGCCGACACACCCGCGTGCCAGAGCGTTTTCTCATTCACCCCCGGCCCTCACTCATTTGTGCCAGCGTTTCAAAACGTTTTAAAAAAATAAAATTTCTTCCAAAAGATGGCATTGTATGTCCATATGGTTTCAGATACATGTAGATTTGACCTTCTATTCAAGATGAGAGTACATTCACGTGGTTTTTAGGGGAAAGGAATGTTTTATGACGGCTCTTTAAATTCGAACGTGGTATTTGTTTGCAGTAAGCAGGGTAGTTTTTTCTCTCGCTTCTTTCGATTTTTGGTTTAGTTTTTAGTGGATAGTTAGATCTTGTAGATCCCTGTCTTAAAATTTTTCATACAAAAAAAGATCTTTAAGTCATGTATTTAGTTTTCAGATATGTAATCTTAAATGTTATTAAATGATAAGTACATAATGAAAATGAAATGTGTAAAATGTATATTTAAACAAGAAATAACTTAAGTAAATAAATTATCCATAGAAATATATATAAAGCATATGTCATTTAAATACTGTGCAGAACAATATTAAACAATGTGTTGATATTTCGGTAATTTCATGGAATTAGGCTTTAACAACAAAAAATCCTCCGGCCCTGGAGAGACACGTGCAAGAGAGAGTGCCGGCCTCTGCGGTAAGCGCTCTTTCTTGCTTCCCATCGCGAAAGGGTTAATAAATAACTGTTGGAGGAAAATTTTTAAAATATTCATTAACCCACAATATTAGTCTTTTATTCAAACAATTGTTTAATCTGAGATACCTTGGTGAACTAAAATGGTTATTATTTTATGTTTATTTCCAAATACTTTATCTATGTAATTTAAAAGATTATTATTTATTAACTATAAATTTAGTATCTTTTTAAAAATAAGCTTTGGATTTAGTGTGTCAAATGGTGTACTTATTTAAAAGTTCATGAAAATAAGATAATTAAATGAAGCTTTAACTACTCACCTGTAAAATATGTACACATTTTACACACTGTTAGAAAGACAAGCAAATTAATATTTATAAATAAGTAATTTGAAAAGTTTATAAAATCTAGAGATAAAAATCTGAAATACTTATTACACCAAATGATTAAAATGTTTTAAATTATTTTTTGAAGTAAAATTATACTTATATGAAGAAACACTGATTGATCTCATCTTTCATAAACATTTGAAATCAAGTCATAATATTTTTGTAAACGAGTTTTATTCCTAAATCATGCACATCTATCTAATAATAACATTCTGCAAATGTTTAACTTATACAGTATAGCAAGCAGTTTATAAAAATATGTATTCTTTTTAACATGTTTTATATTTTTTCAGGTTATTTTAGCATGTAAAATAGATGAACTCTTTACCTCATTTTTCATCACTGCTTTTCTAATATCATATTACATGTATTTTTCTACTGTGATAGTAAAAAAATTTCCACATTTGGAATACTCTTGCTTACTTGTGTATTTATATTTATGGCCATTAATATGCTTTTCTTATAAATTGTGATGAGCTGCAATAATTTATTTGAATAAAAGTTGTATTTAAGTATTTGGTATATCATTTATATCTTTAAAACATTTTCCTCATTGTGTATGAATTGCTGAGAACTAAACAAATTTTATTTTAAGGTTTGGTTATCAGCAGGACTACTAGAAATAATTCTTAACTTTCATTTCCCCATCAGATATACAAGGTGTGATCCCCCATTAAAAGAGATAATTTCCATAAAAGCTTTTATTTTTATGGAAATGGAATCACAAATGCTTGTTGAAAGTTAAGTATACCGTCTTTCTACCACATTATATATTTTAATAAGAAAATGAAAAATATTGAAAACTGCCTAGTTAAATAAATAATATTTTTTCTTTTCTGTGGGCCTTTTTCATGTGCTACCATTAAGGGATACCAGGGAGTGTATTTGACTAGTTTTAGGATGATCCATCTTGTTGGCAGTTATTCCAACTGGTTCTCTGTATAAACTCTATGGATGGTTTCTTGATCTTCATCTAGATTATTAATCTAGAATTAATCTTGTGTAAATTAAAGTACTAAGCAAAATACATGAAAAATAATGACTGTTTGAAAAAAATAATATGATTTTTCCCCCATCTCTCAAAAACTTCATCAACTTTGCGTGGAGATGATGTTCAAGATGATAACCTTGTTAACAATTGTCTTTCTTGTTTGTTAGTTTTATTAGTGAAATAAAAATTTTTAATTTGAAAATCATATTTTTTTTCAAGCATTCATCATTTTGTTATACTGTCTATATATATATTAATTAGCATAATAAATTCAGGTGGGCCAGATTATTTACTAAACTTTCTAGGAAATGTATGTAAATTGATCCACTTGCTCATTAAATATTGATTCAGCCAGTTTGAAAATTCTATGAGCTATTGGTGTTTAAAGTTTATTAGTACTATAGGCCAATACATTTTACTATATATAATATGTATATATTTGAAGTATGCATTATGCTTTCCGAATATGCCTTAAATTAAAAGTCTAAAATTTTTCTCTAGGAAGTATGTTATTCTTTTAACATAGCTTTAAATTTTAATTTCATAGCTTTAAAACTATAACATGAAATTTTATTTTTACTAGGTACATTGATCGCTCTATGTTTATTTTTTAAATTTCAAAAAAGTGACTTCATCCTATGATATTTTTGTTCAAAATGCTAAAAAAATATTATATACAAAATTGAATAAATTAAAATGATGTTTAGGTTGTGGACCAGTCAAATAAATGTGTTATAAAAGTGGAAATTCTGAAAAAAGCATATAATGGATAAAATCAAAATAATATATTTTCTAATAAAATATTTGTGTGATATATTAAAAAATTATTGGTTTTTATTTTTAATTCATACAGTTACATTACATTTTTTAATGTTTTTCACAGATTTCTCTTTTCATGTCACTCTTACTTGAGGACCTGCAGAACATTTTGATTATGTTTTTTTTTACATTTTACTGATTCTATGTAATCAGTGCTTAGATTGACTCCTTGTTCTGCATAGACATTGAGATCATTAAATGCTTCCAGCTTTATAAATGATGTGGAAGATTCTGAATTAGTCCATTCTGAGACATCTTCTGATAAAAAATTGAGTCTAGTAAAAAATGGAGTGTACTTTGTACTTTAATATAAGGAATACATTCTTGGATCAAAAATAAAATCATATTTTAATAAATTTCACCATTAAATAAAATTTATAAGTTGAAGAATGTTTATTTTTTTATTACTTAGAAAATTATTTTATTATGTAGGAATAATTGTTTGGATATTCATATTTATTTAGGAAATTTATATTTATTACTGTTCATTTATTATTCAGGAAAATATTAACTGACAAACTAAATTTACACTACTGTGTTTTCTCAAAACTAGGTGTTTTCAAAGGTGTGGCTATTTATTATTATTATATATATTTATTATTATTTCTTAACATAAAAAGGAAATTTGATTATCATTAAATTTTTTTACATTAAATGTTAATTAAGTCGAGAACTATCAATATGTCAAACAACAACTACGTAGTATATCCTCATGAACTAAAATTTGTTATTTTAGTTTTAATACTTTTATCATTTTATGGTAACTCACTAAAATTTTAATCGTATGTATTGGTTAAAATAAATTATTACTGTATAGCAGACGAACTAGCACCCCCAATTGTAGAACATGTATCAATATTAATATTTTTTTAAAAATAAAACAAAATATTTTGTTTTTATGATATAAATAATCGAAGAAAACCAGATAAATAATAAATAAATATCAGAGAAGTTAAGCAAAAGATGAATTGTATGCCAGTGGTAGAGATGGATATACATATATATTATGTATGTATGTATATTTAAATAAAAAATATGTATATAAATAATTTATAAAAATATATATATATATTTAAATAAAAAAATTCCTACTTTAATTGTCCTGTTAGTTAATTTTTTTGAAATTGTTGTACGTATTCTCAATAAAATTTTATACATTGATTAAAATTAAATATAATCGCGTTATTTATAAGACAGACCCCAATTGTAGGGTATGTACATATGTTTGGAAAACATGTTTTAAAAATTTAACTCATTATTTTTGAAGCAAAATTTAAAAAATTAAATAAAAGATGTATGTAGTATTAACAATTCTTTAAGTAAAGCATTCAATCAATAGTCCGTTGAGGGCCAGGGGATCATGGAGGTTAAGCTGCTACAATGTCGTGACAAACAGCCATAATAGTGACAAAATATTCCAGTACGATGTGACCGCCAGCTATGAATTTTTCGCCAGAAAGGTAATCCCCTTATCAGTTCATCTTTGAACAAGTTTTCAGAGCTCAAACAATGGGCTGGCTGTCTCTTCCCTATTTTCTCCTCTACGGTCTCAATAGATTGGACAGAGAAGCGGTCCAAAGATTGGACCTCTTAATGTTAATTTTTTGTTTTGCTCATTTTGCCATATCTCAAGAACTTCTTGAGTGAATTGAAAAATGTTTGTATGCAATTATAAACTTTGTTTATCCAAAGATAATTTTATGCAAAAAAAAAACTTTTAGTAATTATTTTTTATTATTTTATTTAATAAAAGTTTAAAAAAATTAATTGTAGGGTATACAGTTTTTTGCATCCTTTTAAAGAATGCAATTTTGCATGCCAAAATGCAAAATTTGAGCAAAAAATCAGTCAAATAGGTAGTTCCTGAGAAATTGAATTTTAAAAATTCGACTCTTTTAATCAAAAGTTATACAGTGTGGTCCGTTTATTTTCTTTTTTTGTGTGTGCACTGTACACAATTGTTTTTGTGCATTGCTCGAAAGTGAGCAGTTTGCATAGTAAGTCTGCATTTATTGAACCACGAGGAACCTTTTGTTGGTAAATGTTTCGAGCAACAATAGTGAGCCTTTCCGTATTCATTGGGCAGTGTTTTTGAAAGTTTGAATCCTAATGCAAAGCTAAGTATTTAAGAAAGTACCACTGTTTCTAGCAAGTAGTTGAAATCTTTGATACTTGCCTTTTTGATCTATTTCTTGATGCATAAGATCTTGCATAAATTGTTGTCTCCCTTCTTCATTCTGTAATTACTGCCTTTATATATGCTGCCTTTTGCTCTGGAGTCATATTTAAGTGTGTAGCTAACAAAACAAGATAAGCTTTCATTGTAATGTTGTATGCGACCTATAAACTTGTTCCTGTTCTCTAGTTTCGATGATGACTTTAAGTGAAAAAAACTAAAAGTTCGTCGAAAAAACTACTATACTGCTACTAATATAACAGAAGTTCTTCAAAAATCAAAATTTTCAAATTCCAATGTTTAATTTTTTATTTTTTTTCGTCATGTTTTGTTGAATGTGGAATATTATTTAATATTACATTAGAACTAACTTTTCTATTTTTCCTTTCTTCTTGTAGTTGTAGTTATTGTTTTTTTCATTTCAGTTTTTTTAAGAATATTGTTATATGGTCTAAATATTTTCTAAAAGTCATTTTGTATTGACTGAAAGAAGACAAGATCTTCTTTATTCACTTTTCTGCAATAGCAGGCTATATATAAAATGTTGATTTTTTTTCTATATATTTTACCTTTATGTAATATAATATGCAGATTTTCAATTAAGGGGTACATCTCGTAATATTGCATTGTTGTCAAGAAGTTTTAAAAAATTTGCACAAGCTTTTTGTTTTCTTCTTATTTGAATATTGAATTTTACATAAAATTCCTTTACTTCTGAAAAGATTAGTTTTGAGGATACTTATTATCATGGCCTTAGTTAATCTGGGGCTAGTAGTTTTTGAAGCATAACAAATTACCTTTCTACCATGACCAAAAATATTTGCATATTGTTTAGCATATGTAGAGGCACTGTGTCAAAATCCTAATCAAAAGTAAAGTAAACGAAATAAAAAAGAAATTAGTTTTGACCAAAATTCAAAATTAGTTATCTGTTATAAAAATAGACTTTCTCGTCAAACCAAATGTAGAATATTTATTTAAATCGTAAGTAGAAAATCACTTGAAACCATAAGTATAAAATTTGATCAAACCAAAAGCATAAAGGTTAGAAATCAGCTCAAATGAATTGCGAAAATTATTTGAGAATTATGTTCACAAGGTGAAGCAAACTGCATAATAAACTAATTTAAAAATTAGTTTAAAAAAAATTGAAATTTCTCAGTTAAAACAAAAAGGAAATGTATTTGTATATATGTTTAAATTACAGTCACTTGTCAGTGTTATCTTTAACAATAATTTTATTTGATTTTAATTAATGTAAATGCTGCTTTAGAAACTGGATAACATTATAATTATATTGATACTTATAATGCTTATTTTTAGAAAATTTTAAATTATTTTTTTTAATGAAATATATAAGTAACTGAGTATGAAAAATACTATACTTAGGGATTTTTTTAAAAGAAAACTGGAATTTTGATGTTGCTGTGAACCCTCTAAAATTGTTTAGAAAATGGATAACTTGATATGTCAAAGTACTAGTATTAGCATCCTATGACGCTAATCACTTTCTATACCCTTAAAACATGCCATATTTTCTAAATTATTGTATAAAATGGTGTAAATAGTCAATATAGTCAAAGTGGCTTCTCGAGTTTCCGTTATGATGCTGTAAGCCCTACATGCAGTCATGGCATAAGGTGAAATATACTCTGTCTATAACCTTGATGCAAGAGGATGCCAAAACTCATACAATTAATTTCATGTAACAGGCCTACATATCTTAACCTGAATTTTATGACAGCTTACTTATAAGTGTTAATGATTTCTCCCCTTTTCTAAATCGTAAAATTTAATTTGTACCAAAGAAATTGAACAATCTATACAACTTAAAATGTGTAAAATGGGAATAATAATAACAATAAATTTTTTCGTTTGTCATTTGTTGTTGTCTGCCATTAAGACTGAGGAGGTGAGATTGTTCTTGTTTTCTAGTGGTGCTATATATGGTCAAGGATTCAACTTCTGTCACACCCATATGCCACACCCGATTATAGGATGGACCCATTCATACAGCCATTCATTCATCCACAGATCTTAATTTTGATCTGAACCAGAGAATGATAAATCTCCAATTCAGTACCCCCTGAGATTTGTTATGGGAACATGGTGGACTTTGAGACCCGACAGATTTAAAGTGCACCAGTCACCATTTCCTACACGGAGAATCTTCAGCCGGTCGAATTCGAACTCCAGTTCTCTCGCTTTTTCCCTTTATTTTAGTGAAATGAGTTTTTTTTTTTAGCAATGAGCACCATCCTCTCTTATAAATTTAAAAGTAGTCTGATTTTTAAGTTTATGCACTGAAACTGATTCCATTTTGTGAGGATATATTTTTTTGAATGATGAGCTAAAATCAATTTAAATACTTGGACAGTTAAGACTCTTTATTTATAATATCTATGACACAATTACAATATTGCACAAACAATAAGATTCACTGAATATTCTCACTGGTTTTTCATAATTTCACAAATCACGTTTCATGCATAATATATATTAATATTTAACATACAGTAAAAAAAAAAAAAAACATAATTTTATATACAAAATCACAGAACAACTTTGGCTGCCATGCTTACAAAATTTTACCGTTACAACATTCAACATCTCAATAAAACAAAAAATATTAAATAAATCGTTATGAAGACATTTAGAGCTAATTTTCACATGTATAGCTTTAGTATGTAGGACAATATTAAGAATGTTTTACATTGATTTTTTCTTCTTTTTTTGTTTTGTTTTTGTTCACTCACTTTGTTTTAAACAAAGACACATAATGTTTTAAACAGTAAAACTATAAAATCATTTTTTCCCTGGACAGGGAAGTCTTTTCAACTCTTTTAGAAATTTAATGGATTTTTTCGTTAAATTTCTTGTTATTATGAAACCATGTTGTTGTTTGAATGCATTTGTTGTTATAAAATGCCCCGTTTTTATTGTTCTGAAATCACTTTTTCATTGTTTTGAATTATTATGAAATCAAACATTTCTTTTTCTTATACTATTTTAAATTATATTCATTGTTTTAATTTCTTCTAACTTTTTAAGATAATATTTGTTGTATTTTGAAAAGCATTATTAAATCACATTTGTATTTTTTAATTCTGTTAACATATATATTATTCATACTTACAACACAAAATTTATTATATAGTATTTAATAACATGAATAATATGCATATAGTTATAGAAAAATTGAATAATATTTATCAATTTTATTATTATTATTTATGTTCTACCATATATAATATTTATAATTGCTAATTTAACTATAGTAATATATTATTTATGAATTTTTATTTTGGATTTTATCTTTTATGAACTTTAAATGCCAATTTTTATTACACTTCTTTACACTTGTACAGATTTTGGATATTTTTACTCTCCTTTCTCCGATTAAAAACTTATCTGCAAAAATTTATTTGAACTTAAGTGTTGGAATTCTGCTTTGATGTATACATAACTACTTGAACAAGTTGTGCAAAATATTTCAGACATTAACTATTGATCATAAGATATATGATTCTATAATACAAACATTAATATTTATGTGAAAAATTAGGAATAAAATTTATATTTCTTTATAAAAAGAAAAAATAGGTTTGCACACTTTAATCTAATTTAATACCAAAAGTTTTAAAATTTCTTTTGAAACCATTTGTTTTTTGTTACACTGATATTTAAAATTTTTTTTTTTTTAAACTTTGCGATGCTTTTTAAATCATTTTTCAGTGTGCATGTGCTCATGATTTGATTATGATCAACATGATTCTTACTATCAGAATCAAACCTTCTTGGTATCTGCTTTTCCAAACGACACTTTTATCTGCCCAATTTCTTTAAATTTTCTCTCTAAAGAAAAACACGAAGTTCACTGACAAATATAAAGGGTTGGGTTTGTTTTTAGAACTGTTTTAAAAGCACAATTTTGTTAAATAATATTAAATAACGTTGTGAATTTTATCTTCAGCAAAATGTTCTTTTCAATTTTTTAAAATTATGAATAATATTAAGACTAAGATATTTTTAATTTTTTGAAATACAATTTGTGTAACAAGTCTTGTTATTAATATTACGAACATGGGTTAGATTGATTCTACTTTTCCCACCTGATTTATTTATCTGTTCGCTAATTTATTTGTTTTAGATGAACTAATATTTTGGTACTGATTTTTCTGTTTTATTGTTTGTGTCAAAAATAATTAGAAAAACTTAAAAATTTTTTTTTTTTAATTTTTAATCTCTATTTTATTTAATTGTTTTCATAAATTAGAGAATTCCATTTTTAATTCAGTTTTCTCATGTTCGTTCTTTCTCTACTAAGTCACAAAATTGAAAAATAGAAAAAAATAGTTTTTTTTTTACTTATTATTAGTCAGCTATTTAATAACAATTTCTATAAAAAAGTAAATGAACAAATGAGAACAAAATATCTTAAAGCTATGTGGCTTTGAAGCAACTGTTGGTGTGAAGCAACTGTTGGTGTGAAGCAGCTAAGAGAATTCTATATAAAAATTCTTTAAATAATTACCTTTCAACTTGAATTATTTAGTTATTGTTGATATTTGAAATTTGATTAAATTTGAAAAATGAGTTGAATACTATAAATTTTCTTTAACCCCTTCTGTGTCGGATTTTTTCCTCGAATTTCCGACCCCCCCCCCCAAAAAAAAGTTTTTATTGCTGAAAATAAATATATGTTCTATCCTCACTTGGAAAATACAAAATATTTTTGCCAGCAAGCAGTTTTTTGCATGACCTACTGGTAGTGAAATATGTGATGTCCCATTCACTGATCTCCAGTTTTCCCTGCAATGCACCCAAGTTTTATCTTAAAAAATTACACTGTGATAACACATATTTATTAACTTTATAGCATTAAGGTGCTTAAGATAAATATCTGTATAAATTAATTATTAAAATTAAGTGAAAAATATTTTAGAAAATAATTCCAATAATAATGAAACAATTAATAATTAATTAATATTATTTATTAATGAATAATAATTAATTTTAATACTAATGTATAATTTTATCTCTAATGAAAGCGGAATTGCAGAAAGTACGAAATGATTTTGATTTCAATTCAAGGCGGGAAATCTCACTGCGAAAATCGTGAAGAAAGTATAACTAGTTGCACCATCTCTTAGTGACATTCAAAATACAACATTAGCAACATTCAATAGCGGGATTTAAAGAGACGAGTAAGTATCGACGAATTCACTTTCAATGATGTAATTTTTCTCTTCGTCGCATGGCATCCGACGCTGACCATACAGGCACAAAAACGCCGTACGTATGAGATGCGGCACCGACAAAGAAGCGGTTAATATATAAGTAGTGCATAATTTGGGTAATTTTTGAAATAAAGCTCATCTTGTTACATCATGCTAATTTTCATTTATAAAATTTGATCTTATGTGAAAAGAAAGTCCTGACTGACTATTTGTTATTTAATGTAAATATTTATTTATATTAGTGAGTTTTTGCTCTAAATATAATTTAGACTTAGCACCATTCTTATAAATATCTCTCATGAAACAGAAATGTATATTTATAACAAACTATATTAACTATGTCCATGGTAAAATCCGTTCATGATAAAAATACTTGTTAATAAGATTAAACGTAACATGACACCATTTACTATTGATATACTCATGTAAAAGATATTAGTGAAAGTCTATTTGAAAAAATCTGGGAATTATGTGGGAAATTTTATTTAGTATGATTTTTTTAAAATAAAAGTTAATTAAGGTAAATAAAGGCTAAAAGTTTGAGACTTATTTTTCTTTTGAAAAATGCCTCTATATGTTAATTTTTATAATTTTTTTTTTTTTTTTGAATTCTTGAATGTATAAAATGTAAAGGCTATCTTATGTTCATCATATACTATTTTTCAACTATAGAACACTCCTTAATGGCGTCCCTTAATATATATTTTTAGAATCCTTATTAATAAAGTTTCATTCTTAGGGGGTGATAATTAATATTTGAGTAAGGAAACGAACTCTAATAAATCATAACTGATGAAGGCGGTACTCAAATCACCGAAACCAGTTTGATTTCCTGATAAAACTTGTAGATGTTTTTAATAATAGCCTCTCTGTTTTCTCTGACAATCAAAGAGGTTTTGACATTTTCAGCCTACTCTTTCTCAGTAGTGGCTTGTTCAAATTTGATTAAGTTTTTGCTATTAATTTTTTCTGCTCCATTTTCTTCATAACAGAAAACAATGTATATTTGATTTGATTTTGTATGACTTTTAATATACTTATTAAATTCTTAAGTATGTTTGCAACATTTAATTTATAATTATCATTGAATATAATCTCCAACTTTCATTTCTTTTTTAGTTCAAAGTACTGAGTGTCTTTATAAACGAAACAACAAAAGGAGAATGGGCGTATAATGAAGTTTTTTTTTACTCTTAATTATTTGTGAAAAATTTCGTAGTTTTCTATAAGTTTTTATTTGTTGTATTTTTTTTGAATTGGAAATAGCTTATTTTATTGGGTGCAATATATTTGTTAGAAAAGGAGAAATTCTAAAAATTTAATAAATAAGTTGACTTTTTAAGTTGGTTAAGATCATGCCTGATTGATTTTTGTAGTTTTTCAGCATTTGTTACAAAAATTCAAACGGAATACTCTTAATAATTTTATCATGAAACTTATTCTAATATTAGCACAGACTTCTTAATTATTTCAATTAATAACAAAAATAAATTTCTCTGATTGTAAAAATGCATAGGAATAGTAATATAATTTAAAAAAGCTCCTTTAGTTACATTGTCAGTAAAATTTTCAAGATAATTTTTTTTAATTTAAACTAATGTAAATATAAGTAGGGTATTAATAATAATAATATTTTTTTTATTTTAAGAAAAAGCATATCTAGATTACAGGGAAAGTCTTTTGTTATGAAACGATTGTAAAGGTAATCAACCTACTATTCAAAAACAGCACTTAAAAGAAAAATAAATATTTTGCTAATACACTAAAACTAATTCATTATAATTCCATTCTCTAATGACTAGATTTACTTTCAATTAAGTACAACTTTTCACAGTACGGTGGTTTGTCAACATAATGTGTTTCTTAAAAACCGTTCATCACATGTTTTACAGTTTACTTAATAGTATTTAAATAAATTAAACATATTTATACACCACACTTTGTTTTATCTAAATCTATGCACATGTTTTATATTTGATTTAAAATATATGATTTGTTTCACATCACAATATAGATAATAAGAAAATTTTCCATGCCCTTGAGTCAGTCTCTTCATCTTAAGGTATGCCATTGGGTGACTAATTTCCTTGGAGATTGTTTCATGGCTTTCCAATGATTAAGAGCCAAACCTTTGACAGAGGAACCAATGACAACTTTCCCGATATGGCGGCTTTTTCTTGCCCTTGATCCGTTAGGAGGAGATGTGGGACTATCTGGAGAAGAAAGAGATTCATCTTGAGGATCACGATGACTAGCAACAACCAGGAAGACAACATGATCGAGTTGTAATGGAGGGACATCAAAGGTTAAGGTTTCATTAAATACGGGATTTGTCGTGGACTGTCTTGAAGTTGTCTTTTTCTTTTTTAGCAGTTTGCCATTATGCATAAGTAAGACTCGAATGAATGGTGCTGTACGAAAGAAAGTATAATCAGTTTCAAAATCCATTTCACAACAAGAAAATAATTTTGTATAAAATATTAATATCAAACAAAACTTTTTTTTTAAAATAGATTTTGAATCATTGAATTTGAATTATTTTTTCTTTTGATACTAATAAAATAATTCCAAGTTATTTCCCGAAAAATTTTGCTACGTAACACAATACAGAATAAATTAACAGCAACCAACGTAATGACGCAATGTGCAAGAAGGAAATATATGCATCTTTCAATAAAGCTGTCCTCAGTACTAAGCTAATGATCAACATGATGATCGAAGGCCGTTTTGGTTATTATTTTGAATCAATTTACAGGGCCGGCCCAATTTAAAATTACTTTCCAACTGCTCTATCCAGAGTAATCCCGTCTTAATTTGTTTGCATTTTGGTATTTTTAAATTTTTTTTCAGCATTTAAAATTTCTTGATTTGCTCCGGGTTTATCTTAGCTAACTTTTATCTAAACTTTAAATTTTGAATAATTAATGCAGGGCTGATTGTGCTCCGGAAAAAATCCGGATTTCCGGAATTTTCGCTAATAGTGATCCGGAAGTTTCCGGAGATCGAAGGTCCAGACTTTTCAAAAAATCATTGATCACGGAAGTTTCCGGAAATCAAATTTTCAAAGGTGGAACTTAAAAACACAGTTTATTTTACTTGTTTGTAAGGAAGATTCAGAGAGATACTTTATAAGCTTATATTCATGATTAATATTCATTTTTTTCCAGTAAATAGTTGTTATAATAATAAACTAAAGAAAGAAAGCCATATTTGTAAATTTTAATTACTTCTCCAGGTCATCATAGGTATGTGTGAAATTTTAAATATATTTTAAGTAAACTAAGAAATATTGAGAAAAAAGAAAAAAACCTTGTTTAAATTTTTTTCTAATTTTTCAATTTAAACTGTTTTTTTTTAACTCAAGAAATTTTCTGGAATTTTGACTTGGGCTCACAATCACCCCTGTTAATGTAATTGAAGCAGAATTTGCAATGAAAAGTTTTTCTTGCGTTATAGCGTCTTTTTAAGTAGTTGTTGGAACAAAATTCTATTTATTAAAAGCACTTTTTAAGAATCCAAATCTAAACCATAAATCAAAATCAATCGTTTTGGTGTTATTTTGACCTTCCACTTATTACAATAAATTTATAATGATACTCTTAGCATTGTTGAAAGTTAGAATATTTTTGTAACCAAAGAAGATCCATCGGAATAAGTTAATAATGAATTTTTTTTAAAAAAAATCTTTATTTAATAATTTAAAAGCTTTATCTAATGTTCATAATTAAAATACAAAATTGTATATGTTTAAAAATGTTTCATAGCTACATACGTACCAAAAGATTCAATTTCATCTGCTGTTATTCTTAGGTTATGTGCCTTGGTCAAAGTAAAAGTCAACCTTTCAGCAGTCGGTAAATAGCTAAGACCAAACAAAATTTCTCCGTGTTCCTGTAAAGTTTGTTATATTTTATTTTTGCAATACTTTTAAAATTTAAATAATTTTACATGAAGGTTGATAAACACTTTCCATTACACCTTTCACAAAAATGTACTTAAAAATAAGATAAAAACAGCCACATTTTTCAAGTGAATAAAACGAAGTAATTGAATTTCGTTTTTGCCTCTTGTAAAACGATAAATGTTGGGAATATCAGATGTTAAAAGATGCTAATTAATAAAGAGATGCGCCTTCCCTTTTTTCGTTTTGGAGGTGCAAAAAAATTAAAATTTTTTTCTTCTCTTTTTCAGTCTACTTAAATTTTTATTTTTCTCAATTTTAGTTTTGTGTATGTTTATTTGTGTATGTTTGTTTATGTAGGAAAGTGGTCAAAATTCTGACCATCAGTAAATTCTAGAAGACGAAAAAATAACGCATTCTGCGTAAAAATAACGCTAGCTAGTAGGAAAGTGGTCGATATTTCCATTGAAAGATTTATAGATTTATGTCAAACGTGACATAATTTACGTGAGATAGAGTTCGAGTGTAAGATTTACATGAAAAGTGTTGTAATTTTCTTGGTTTACGAGAGTTCGATTGCAAGATTTACGTGATAGATGTAAATCTTGTAAAACGTTGCAAACTTTAGACGTATTTGCTTTTAAATTACTGTGCATTTGATAATTACCCTAAATTTTCTATGTATGACTCTCATTATGTTCAATTTCGTAATTTGGATCCAACCCAGAGGACAATGGATCACCTAAAAAAATATTGGGCTATACTTGTCTCCGTTTAGGAGTTGGTCTTTACTTAAGAATCTAACATTTGCTTTGAATTGTGAAGATAACCTAGCACTGTTACCTCGATTGTAACAGACCTAATAATTCAGCTAACAAAAGGGGTATTTTTAGAATCCCCTAGTCGCCAGGTTAACCGTGGGAGGTTTTCTTGGTTTTCCTCTCCATGTTAGGCATATGCTGGTTAATTCCATCAGAAAGTCTTGTATGAAGACTAGTTTGACCCAATGCTTAAGCCAGGAGTTTAAAATGGCAAGGCTACAGTGTTGAACATTGATATAGTCATTAACTGTTCAGTGGCGATTATGAAATAAAATATAATAATTTTGTTTCGTTCGTTTTTTTCTCAACTTTTAAGAACTTTAGTTATTATTCATTATATTGGAATAATAATTTTGGAACATTTTTAGTTGTTTCTCTCCTTTCTCAAAAACTTGTTACAATGTAGGCTATACTGTGCTTCCCATGGTGGTGATGGTTGGATTTTTATATTTCTGGTTGAAAATATCTGATTTTGACGTATGTAATTTTCAGTAATAAAAATTTATTAGGGTTTTATGACTCGTGTCAATAAAAGAATTATGATTGCATGCATATACATTCTTGTATGTAAGAAAAATATGCATACTTCTAACATATTCTAAATTTAGAACATTATTTTACTTTGAAAATGTAATAAAAATCTGTATTTACTTGAGCTTTTCTCACATTAGAATGAATTAATAATCAAGAATAATATACACACAAAGACAAAACTAATTTGTTACCTTTCGTGGTTCCAAGAAATCGAGTGTTTTACAAATTTCTTCTCCATTTTTATCAAAATTTAATGCGCGAAGAGGAATCGTTACTTCTCCTAGCTCTGAATCATTGGCATATTTTTCATCATCAAACGCCGATATTTTTAAAGAATCCTCTTTCAAATCTGCTTTGCTTATATCCATACTGAACTTTTCTTTAAAAATAGGATGCTGCGTCTTTTTCTTGGAACTGGTACGGAATTCATAAATGACAGATGTACTAGGCTTGGACCATCTCTTCCGTCCTTTATCACGGATCAATTGGAGTATTAAGTAAGGATCACATGCACCTCCATAAGATCTTGGTAGTAAATCCTGAGCTTCCTGTTAACATTAAAATATTTGTAAAAATTTAATCTTTCTCGAAATAAACTCTTAATCTTTTGAATAAAGCAGTGGTTCCCAATTGTTTTTGGCAAAGGAACCCTAAATGATCGATTCATAAGCAGCTGTGAATTTATTATAAGAAAATACTGTTATTTAATACTACTACTATTATATAATACTATTTTGAAAATATTAAATATGAAGAGTGAAATATTTTAAAATTATGAATTTCTTCTTCGTGTATGCATATGATGCTAAAATTGAATAAAATAAGCAGACTTAATTATGGTTTTAAAACATTTAATTATGTTTTATAAACGTTGAGGATAGTTATCAGAGAAATTAAGTCTGTATTTTTGAATTTACTTATTTTATTTTGAATTGAAACGTTCAATGAAAAATGCAGATGGAAATTTTTATAAATACTTATCCTTTTCATAATACTATAGTGTTATTGAAATTTATTTTAAATATTGCACTTTTTTTTCAGCGGCATTTACGTAAATAGTTTCATGTAAACAAACCAAAATGTTAAATAAATTATGGATTATTGATTGGATATAATCATAATTATAATTGGTTAAAAAACAACCTAACTCTCGGAACTCTCATTATCCTACCACTGAACCCTAGGGTCTCTGTAAAACATCTTTTGGGAACAAACGGTTTGTATATTGTGAATGTTGTGAAAATTTTGCACAGAAATTTTGGAAGTTAGTTACAAACTTTATCAACAGATGGTGCTATACAGAGTTCTTAAAAAGCACACAATTGCCGTTCCGTAATCCAATCACTGATATTCCAATACCAGAAACACACTTAGTTCAATCGAATATATGTATAAAACTTTTACAGCTATCACAATAAACATACCGTTTGTTTCATTCCTCTATTATCTTTTGTTTATGAGAATTTTAATTTTGAAATCATCCAATATGGGCACCCTGTCGGCATATACGGTGTTCCGTGAAGACCGCCTTTAAGTTGTACTTTTATTAAACTTTTTCATCATCAAGAATCATTGAATGAGTGTAAAGGTGATCATTAGAGACACAATCAGCGTACTGCTTGTGAAGTTTTAGTTTTGTCTAGTGACTCAACACTCACTAGTGATTTGACAGCTTTCGATAGCGTTTTTGTAACTGACTCGTATAAATATAAATTTGCGGGTTCTAATGTTTATACTTTTTTTGTTCGTTCTCGGTATAAATTCTAAACATGTATATTAAAGCTGGATATTGCAAACTCTCCTGTTTTTTTTTAAAAAATTATTAATTACTATGTTAAATAATAAAAAGAAAAGAAATGTGGAGCAAAACTAAATTTCCATTATGGGACGTATGTTGAATTTTGAATTAACATTTAGGTCTTCTGTTGATTTATTTAAGTGAAGCTTTGAGGCAACTCCATTAGTTTTTAATACTTATAACAGCAAAATAAAAAGTATTGGCAGTTGTGCTGATAAGTTTAAAATTTTAAAAATAATTTTAATTATGATATCAGCCTTGAGATCCATTATGTCTAATTCACTGTTAAATGTTCGTTAGTTGCTTTCACAATTTTTTTAAGCAATCATATAATAGCAAAATATGTAAAAATGAGGTGTTCTGAATATTTTTGAGACTTTTTTAAGTTTCATAAAATTTTGATTTTTAGGAATGATTCAAATATTTCTAGCTAGTGAAATTAGCCCCTATTAATTTTCAACATAAAGTCATATTATAGGGAAAAAAATCTTATTATAGAGACTTACGACTTTTTGTTTTTAGAATCGCATATTTCTTTAAAAATGTATTTTAAAATAATATTAACCTTTAGCACCACGATCAGTTTTCCCATATTAGCACCATCAGGCATGCAACACCAGCTACTGAAAGTTACTTGTCCATAATTTGCATCTTGTTCGATATCAGTTATAGGAGCATCAATAGAAGCTTCACTCTAAAAAGAATAATGACTGTTATATATAAGCATTATATTATTCTGCGAAAGATACAAATGAATATGTCTTTAATCTTTTCCATATAACAGTCCGTTACTATGGCAGATGGGATTGTCTTTATACCGACCTTTTCGTTTAAAGCAAATACATAAATTTAAAGTTAAAATAGTAATAAAAAAAAGACTCCACTTTAATAGAGTACAATTTTTTTTGTCTTCATAGTCAATATTAAGTTGTCAAAAAGTGAGGAAGTATGGTTGATTTGTGATCATAAAAAAGGCTTATTTTTTTGAATTGTGCTTGCTGTGTCCCTAAAAACCAGAATTTTTTTTCTGTAAAGCGGAAAATCACTTGGCTCAGGGTTGACTACAGATGTATGCTTTATTTACATAAACAATTAAAATTATAAGATAAAATGATGTTCGATTTTTACTTTTTGTATTTATACCAGGGATAAATAAGAACGCCCTTCATTTTGCTCTTTTTTGTGTAATATTGTTAACTAAAGTAGGAATAAAAAAAAAAAAAAAAAAAAAACCGGATTGCAACAGCTGATGGCTAATAATTTTTAATTCGTTACAAACATACAATTTTAGTATTTTAACATTTTGAAGGTGACTTGGAAACTTCATTACAGTAAACTTCCGGTAACATATCGATATGATGGATCTATCTAGTGAGAGATTAACTATTGAAGTCAGTCCTCTCACACCCGTTTCTCTTCGTTTCTCATCTTGTTCAAGCTTGTTCCCCTTTATCTATTGGTTAACCACGTTCACTTATTGGAATGTGTTTGTCTCCTTATTAACTTCAGTCATTCTGTGTTTTGACACGGAGGAAGGTCGACACTAGAACCATAACTATAATATGTCTATTTTTGTGCTTTTATGTGTGCGTTATTTACGTAGTTTTGCTTCATTCATACGTAGCACAAAATATACCCTTTCTTTTATTATACTATTATTTAAATTATTGTTGCTGGGCCAGGCAAAAAAAAACAATTTTTACACTTGTAGTTGCATTGAACTTGTAAAAAGTTTTTTTTTTGAGAACACTGCATATTTTTAAAAATATTTCATGTAACATTTGTTTTAAAACGTGTTTATGACCGAAATTTAAAATTTTTATATTATTACAAAAATTGCATCGTAATTGACATTTTAAATGACTTGCAACGAAGAGGTATTCTAGTTTATATCTCTTTAAATTTGTAATATTTTTTTAAAACCTGATGCATAAGAAATGTAAATTGTGTTAAATCATTTTTATAGATCATTGGCGTAACACATTTTTTTTTTAACAAAATACATACATATTTTGTAAAAAAATGTGTTAAGCCATTACTTTATTTTGCGCAATAATTGATCCTGCTACTATGCCGGCAAGAAATCTTTTCTCTTTTGTTCTTATTTACCTTGCCAAGAATTCTTTTCTGGCACTGCAGTACTTAAACTATTATAATAGTTTCTAACTATTTTTTAAACATTGACGTGCTTCTGCACGAAAATCATGAAGTTGAAATTGAATATCATAAAAAATATTTTTAAGATAAACATAATTATGTAAATATGATATGTATGATAAAAAAATCAAAATAACGATGATTTATTTTTTGTGCTGTCTACAATAATAACAGCAATAAAAACTTTTACTTTAGTATTCAGTCTTTTTAACTAATACTTCATATTTCATGCATATGATATGTACTACGAACCACCCATAACTATTTTTGAAACGAAATATTTTCCAAATTGGCAGAAGTACAGATTTGGAAACGTGCCAATTAGGTCAACACTTAAGTTTTGGAAAAATGTTCTAACAACTTTCCATTTTCAAATAATTGTTCTTTATTTATTACATATATGAGATCTTAACTAAATTTTTTTATGGTTCACGAGCAGTTTATAGATAATTGTTAAAAGTATTGTTAAAATTCAAAGAAACTTGTAAAATATAACCACAGTTTAGAGATGACTGTCTATGTGCATCGTTACAGAAATATTTTTTTAAACCTGACGGTTCTTATTTCAAAGCTGTTTCTTTTACATTATCGGCTCACAATTAAGACTTCAGAAATTCTTGTTCATAGACTAAATTTAAATTTTGTTTTAAGAACATAATATTTTTGAAATTTGTGCATTAAAATTTCGTAAATCCGTGATTGTAAAGGAAAATTGTAAAACTAAAGGCAATTTCCTGTATACGTTTGTCATAATTTTACATTTACCTTAAATTTGTCATTACAGTACCTTGCATTTGTCATTACAGTACCTTACATTTGTCATAAATTATATTTTTAACTAATTAAAATGTAATATTTTAACAATTTTTCGAGTTAGTTTACAATGCGTAGTTATTTCAGTCAAAAATTTAAGAAATAAATTATAAAATACTAATGTGGTCATTTCAACAAAATTTCTGAATAGTATAAATAATGTCGGATTAACCGAAATAAATTCGATTTTTAAATCAAACAATTATTGGTTATACATACACAGCTACAAATAATTTAATTTAAGCTATAGAACTTAGCATTTCAATTTATAAACCGATTTGTTTTAGTTATGGACCTATGTAAGGTTTTTTATGATCAGAAAAATAAAATAGATAATGTCTTTAAATACGTATTAAATTTAAAGATAATTGCAGAATCATCTTTTGCTTTATAAATAATTATGAAAATAAGTCTTATTATTAAAAAGGCTTAAGTTTAAGTGCTTAAAATTACGTCAGTGAAATTTCGATTTTAAACATATCGTACTATTATATACTGAATATAAAATTCTATAATATATAGCTATTATATAAAATATAAAGTAAACGCAATATTATGTATAATACATGGCTGAAAAAACTTGTCTGAAGTTTAAAACAGGCAAATATTTTGAATCTTGAAAACATAATAAGAATAGAATAAGAATCTCTATAAGAATATCGCCAATTGCCAAAATTTTCAAAATGTGACATATTTTTATGATTTTAAATGGTGAAGTAACCAAACTATTGGAGTAACTTTTAAATATTGAAAAGTTAGATTATAAACAATTTTTATTTACAAAAAACAGTAGCTTTTCTTCATATTGATATTTTGTGTTATTTTCATAATTATAAATAGCGCTGACTAGAGTCGAACGAAATTTAACAGATATCAAATACTATTACGAACTCAATAGTTAGATAAAAATAGCATATTATTTGTCAAAAAAACGATATTCCACGGGATAAAAGCGCTTTAAACAACCTTAAACTTTTATGCATGTACGTCATCATTTCGAAATTTATTTTATATTATTTCTTTCCAATTTAAACAAATATAATGACTTACATAATTTGAAACAGAAGCGTTTCCTTGACTACTGGAAGACATACTACTGTAAGTAGAATCTTCTCTTTTACGGCCATTTTTACCTCCATGAAGAGAATTGTGCTTGCTGTTACTACGAGTAACAGGTGGTCCACATTCCACTGTATATTGTGGTGTTCCACTCAATTTGATGTATGTCCCTTCTTCAAGTCCATCGATATTGCCATACTTGAGTTTTCGTTTTTCTAATAAATAAAAAAAAGATTACTTGTGATTTCTTTATTTATTCTTGTAATTCTATTTATATTGTTAATCATACTGCAGAAATATATTATATTTTTATTAAATTACATTGTTATTAAATTATTTTGTTGCATAATATATTGTAAATTGCTTGTGTTTCTATTTGTTAAAATAAATAGAAATACAAGTAAATGAAAATACAGTAAAAATAAATATTATATCTTAACTTATGTAGGAGTTTTAGTCGTATATTCGGAAGTAATAGCTGATTTGTAAGAGCTGTTATGAAGACTAATATCAGGTTTTACTTAAAAGACGCCATGCATGCAACATGAGAATAGGCTTTCAGAAAATTGGTTGAAATTTAGATACCTTATCATTATAAATAAATTTTACAACAGACACTACTATAAAAATTGTCAAATTTTGAGATATTTAAGATTATGGAGTGCAAATATTTTCAAGATATGATTTGAAATTAATTTCTATGAAATTTGTATTATAAGACGGTTGCCTAAATCGCACCACTTTCTCATTTAAATTTTTATCTGTCACAAATCACTGACGTCCCGCAGTGGACTGATCGTTAAGACACTCCCAGTAGATCACCGAAGTCAAGCATCACTGGCTGCGGTCAGTGTGCGGGTGGGTGACCACTTGGATCAGTCTGCGTAGGGACCGAGGGTGTGCGGTATTGGTCCTCGTTAAACTGTTCTACCGCAAAGTGCTCGACTTCGCGTGCAGTTCGTCGGACTACCGAAGTGGGGGTGCCATCCCCTCTGCAGAGGATCAAAATTGTGATGGCATGTCTTCGGATCATCCTCAGGGATGTTTCCCAGACCGACGCCAATAGCCCATTGTGAAGCTCCAGTGCGACGTAAATGAACTACAACAGCAAATCACTGACAATTGCATTAGAAACATTTTGTTAATAAAATACAACTTTAAAGCTACTTATATTTTTTGGGAATAATACCTTTACAAGGAGTGCAAGTGGTACGATTTAGGAAACCGTACCAACTGCTCCCTAAATCGTACTAACCTGAAAAATTTTGAGTATTTATGATTAAGTAAATAAGTAGATCATGAGTAACCCAAAACAATTTATTTTTGAAGTGTTACAATTAAAGTAACAGTATTATAAATATTTAAAATGTTAATGGAATATAATCTTTCGTACTACAAAGCTCAAGCCTGACTTTTACAAATACTGCACCTTTTTTGGATCTATTATCAATTTTCTTCTTAGATATTAGAAATAGGAAAATTGGTCCGATTGAAACCTTCAACAATAGAAGGTACTCGGACATATCGGTCTATAATCTTACTATATTGACCAATAATTACTATATTATTACTTGACAACCAGAAGGTTAATCACTTAGATATTAATCATTACTTTTAATAAAATACGGAAAATAAATCTTACAATAAGGGTATTAAATGTAATTGGATTTACTGAAATAGTTTAGTTTTTCCCCTCGACTAATTCATGCATAAAGTTTAAAAAAAAATAAAAAAAAAGTTTGTAAAAGGCTGATTTTCGAGATGAGAAATTTGATAGTGGGTGAAAGTTAGTACAAAAAAGTTTCCAGTTACTTTTTTTCAACAATTTGAGTGTAGTTTAGTTAGAATGGCTTGAAAATCGACTTTTTCAGTAATTAAAATTCATTCGTTGGGTACGATTTATGATTACACACGATGTACGATTTAGGCAACTACGAAACGTTTTATACAAAGTGTTACTCCGAGTCTAAAATACTAGTTAACTAGTTTTTGTAAAAAAAGAAAAGGTTCCTCCCAATAAGGTGATCCAGGTTTGAATCCCAACAATAGCTGGTTCATAAGAATTCTGCTGTTGTATCTCACCAACCACAATTTGAACCAAAAATATCCTCAGTAGAGACGGGTCATGGGTTAGAGTCCCCTCGCCGTCAGACTTACCGTGAGAGTCTGTTGTGATCTTCCTCTCCATGTAACAAAAATTTGGTAGACGGGCTAGTTCCATCTAAAAAAAGTCTCCCTGAAAGCTAGTTTGTCTCAATGCTTGATTCAGGAGTTTCTTCTCTTTGGGTTATGACCAAAATTACAAGGCTACGAAATTGAGTATTGATAGTTGTAAACCTTAAATTGGATCGGCTGCTCAATACTGGTTATAAAAGCAAAACGGGAGATAATACGACCAGAGAATGATTCAATAGCTCCCCATATTGCTCCAACATGAACAAAAAACAGTAATAAGACCACTAGCATGTATTTATTTTTCTGTAAGTTTGAAGCTTTCATGCTTTTCTGAATTCTAAAAACAACATTTATAAACAACTAACTACTAGATCATAAAATAATAATAATTTCTCTCCACTAAATCTTTTGTGTGTAATAGACATTTGAAACCTAATGAAATCACTTTAAACCACTAAAGTAAATAACTGAATTAGCTTTGTATCGCAATTTTCATCAAGGCACTACATCGTATTTCTAATTACTTTCGCTATAACCAGGATAAACTTTGGCATTTCATTATATCAACATGACTACCACCATTAAAGGGATTAAAGATAATTCCTTAAATTTTACACTCAAATTTAGAGTCTGTCAACGTTAATTTCTCTAGCGAGATGAGCTAGTCATGAATCAGCACTTAATGCACTGCTGAAAGATTATTTTGGCATGTCTATTTTATCAAATAATCTCTTCAGTTGTTATTTTAATTATAGATGTTAAAATGTAATAGTTTAGTATTTTGGGGTATTTTAATCTTTTTAACAAAACCAAACGCTAAATAAATTATATTCTAAAGTAACTGAAAAAAATAATGAAAAGAAATTTAAATTAAATTCAAAATCGAAAACCAAAACAAAAAGTGCAAATATGAACAAGAAAAAGTAAATCAAACTGGCTGTTTATTTGCACATGATTGCTCAAAACATTACAAGAAAGAGAAAACAAAAAGTTAAAGCTACAAAAAATATAAAGTAGAAACAGCAACAAAACAAAGCGATAAAGCAGCTAGACAAAATTATCATTTCAATAGAAAGTTAAACATCAAAAAATGGGAAAGATAATGTAAACAACTTGTTTGTGTGGACTTCTAACAGATCGAAATATTCGTTAGTTTTTTTAAACTACAGTTTAACAAAATACATATAATTCATTCTTTTAATAATAACAAAATACTTATTAATTATGCTTAACTACTAAATATTTCAAACGACGATTCTTGTATAAGGCGAGGCGGCTCGGAAAAATGGCGGCCAGCGTCCACCATGCACGTTGGAAGCAAAGTTAACAAGCGTTCTCTGGATGCTGTTCGCGTTCGAGATTCAGACTCAAACTCTAATCGAGAAACCCTAGTTCGAAGATGCTTCTGTTTTCAAAAACTACTGGGAATACAAATCCGCGAATTCGATCTTCGCTCGTAAAATAAAGGCTCTCTCGAACGCGGATCGGAACTTGTGATCATGAAAAAGTTCAGAATATGACCGTCATTGGTAGACGGATCATGGGCTAGAATCTTCTTGCCGTCGGGCTGACTGTGAGAAGTTGAGAGGTTCTCGCAGTTGTCATTTCCATGTAATGCAAATGTGGGTTAGTTCTATCAAAATGTCTTTCTTGAAGGCTAGTTTGTCCAGTGCTTGGCTCATGAGTTCCGTTGTCTTCTGGGTTCGATTCAAAATAACATGACTATGGGTTGATAGTTGTAAACCCAAAAAGTAAGCTGGCTGTTCAATGTAAGTTATAAAATAAAATAAACATTGAAGACACTTTTAAGTATATATATATCAATGAAATAATTTAAAATTTTATGCATGTGAAATTAAATTTGAGAAATGCCAACAAACTCAATAACATATATTAATTCTTCAACAATCTTATGAGAAGTATAATACTATAAAATTCAGAGTTCTATAGAGAGCACTATTCTACTTTAAAACTAGAATTTATGAAGTTTTCTGTTTTCTAAAAGTCTTATCGATTAGTGAATAACATCATATTATACCACTTCCTCAAAATAATTCAAAAAGGTGTACGCGTCTGCAGTCGTGAAAATGATGAGGAAATACTATTTGCTTATACACTTTATCTCTGAATAGAATTGTGTTTGAAGAACAAAATGTCGGAAGCTGGGACAACGGAAGGGTTTTGTTATCTGCATTTTATTTCAAAAGAAGATTTAAAGGCATGATAGTATTATTCAACTGAACTAAGCTATTTAGAGTATGATTGAATGCTGATGATGGGAATGTGTGCTTTTTATATTGTAAAAACGTGAAAATTAGGTGTTTAGCTTATCAAATCGTAATTATTGTTTTAGTTTGTTTAAAACTAATTCCCTCATTTGAAATGTTACATTCACTAATAATACAGGTAACAGAACTTATGGAGTGAATTTGCAGTTTCATAAATCCAAAATTGTCTCATCGCAGTCAGGCAGAGATTGTAAAAATTCAGCACCTTTAAAAATTTGCAATTAAAAAATCCTTAAAAATCATATACAAAATGTTTAAATTTTGATTGAATTTTATAAAATGATACTAAAAAATTGAAATAAACTCTTTGCAGTCAAACCTGTAATCAAATAACAGAAATTTTTTTCACTTTTTGTTCTTTGCCGTGTTCTCTTAGTTCAACCTTTTAATTTTCATTCGATGCAAATTCAAAGATGTTTTAATGCATTTTCCCCCTTTTTGTTTGATTTTTAAAAATCAAAACAAAAACTTAAATGAAAAATAAACAATAGATGTTGTAATAGCGCCCGCTGCTGCTCTGCAGGGTTTCTGCTATTGGGCTAATAATATAAATTTTTTAGAAATAGATATATTACATAACGAAATGTTTCTTTTTTATGTAAAACTGTTTTAATGTTTAGACCGAGCCTAGTTCGGGATGAAATTTGCAAGCTTTATTTTTAAATTCAAACTAGCTCATGCACTATAATATTGAAATTTATATATATTGTTTTACTATTTTTCAACAAATCGCAGTTTCTTTTTTGAGTATTTAAAAGCCTTTAACTTTCAATTTCAGATTTTACATTCTGAGTTAAAATCTCTATGTTTTTTCCATTAAAAATTTGTCTATCCATGTTGCATCAATATTTCTGTCAAAGAGATGAAAACAATTTAGAAAATGGTTGAATAGAGTTTCTTTAGAAAAAATTATATATTCATCATTTGATATAAACATTTAAATGAAAACTTTTTTACACTAATAGAAATTTTAAAATGCTTTGAACTACAACAATTTATTGTAACTTTGATATGATGCGATCCTATTATTAACATGAACTTAATTTAGAACCTTATTAAAGCTGCAGAATTTGCCTCGCATTATAGTTCAACGCTGAACAGATTTCACTAAGAGTGTGGTATCGTATGCCCTTTTTTATTGTAAATGATAAAGCCGAAACTATTTTTTCACTATCAATACAATTTTTAGGAATTATTCAATTTTATTCCCATCTTATATAGTAGTTTTTAATGTTGAAATAATTTTGTGTCAAGTCATTTGATTGACACATTAATTGCTTAGAAGTTGTAAAAAAGGAACGTTACATTGCATGCAATTGTTGAGTTAAAAATACGGAAATTTTTTATTAAAAATATAACATAATAACTATTTAGAAAATACGTAGTAAAAGCACGTTAAATATTTTTTGTTTGGTTCTTTATAACACATACGCTACTGTCAACGTAAACTGTATCACTTTTTTTAAAAATGTATTTGGTTATTGTTATTTGTGCTAACATGAATAGTGTTTATGAACAAATGTCTATGAGGAAAAAAGTATAATATAGGTTCTAGATAAAACATACGCTATTGTCAACTTAAACTGTATTACTTTTTTTAAAAAAGTATTTGGTTATTGTTATTTGTGCTAACATGAACAAATGTCTACAAGGAAAAAAAGGTATTAAATTAGCGATTCTCTAGATTAAAAATTCGATAGATTAAGTTAGAATAGATAATAATATTTCATGTTTATATCATGCATAACATGAAGTTTATTAAGTAATATGCAAGTATCTATAGAATTAAAAACATTATAAAAAATATTCATTTACCAGATGATCCCTATTGAGATAAAATGACCACAATTATTATATTTAAATATATTTAAGAAGATGTCTTATTTGATACTAAATTATGTGTGTTAAGTAAACCAAATATTTGATATTTTTGATAGAAGTAAATTAATAAATAAAGCTCAAGTTAAATAGACTGTTTGAAATCTCTCGAAAAAAATGGTTAAATAACAATTTATTTAATTTTAATTTTACCATACTCCAGCAGAACAGCCAAATAACTATAAATATGATGGTATTCAAATGATTAACGGTGAGAAAAACCGTTTATTAACTGCTTTCACCTAAAACAGTTACACAACCAGAATTGCATCACATAACTCGGCTCACATAATAAAGCCACTTAGTTCCTAGTTTGCTGGGTAAGTATTATAGCCGAGACGGCTAAACTGTCTATCTCATGACCGCCAGAATCAGCAGAATGATCTTGAGGATGATCTGAAGACATGCATCACAATATACTCTGCAGAGGGGAGGTCTCCTCAACTTTGGTAGCCTGACGACCTGCGTGTAAGTCGAGCTCTTACTGTAGAATAGTTTAACGAGGACCGATACCGCACACTCCCTACTGATCAAAATGATCAAATTCAAAATGGTCACCCACCCGCTTACTGACCACAACCACTGTTGCTTGACTTCGGTGTTCCACTGGGAACCGTTTCTTTGCGATCAATCCACTGCGGGATAGTAATAAGTGTCAAAAAATATTAAACTATTTTTCGACACTTATGCAGACAATAAATTTTTTTTAACTGCAATTATATTAAAAGATAATACACATAACTATATATACATTTAGATATAAAAATCATTTAGAATAAAAAACATTTGATTTGAAAGTAATGGTTATTATATATCAAAACATTCTTACTAGAAAACTTTTTCAAACAGACATGCAGCCAGCAAGATGGAGACACGACGCAAAAGGTGATGATTATGGTTAAAATAAGCAAGCCGATACAAACTGACAGTACAATAACTTTCTCTCCTTCTGTGAGTTGAAACATTCTGAAAAAAAGTAAATAAAAAATTTTTTAACAATTTTATTAAAATTTTTTTTCATTCTTTACTAAGTTAAAAATTTTAGAACCTGTCGAATCATAAAATTGTTTAAATTTGCTGCAATATTATTATTGTGTTTAGTTGAATTATATTTTTCAAAAACCAAAAATTATTACTTTAGCTCACCATATTTTTTATTTAGCGAAAAGAAACTGTAAAAAAGGAAATCTTTAAATTCTAACAAATAAAGAATAACAATCCATTTCAAAACTAAATGCTAAATTATTAGAGAGTATAAAACATCTTAAAACTTAACGTCGTTAAAATGTATGCAACTTTAATGTGATACCAAATTGAACCATACAATGTTGAAAATTTCTCGATTTTTTATCGAGAAATTTTCAACATTGTATGGTTCAACTTATATTACTAGCAATTTAATTGTTATTTTACCGTATTCAAATAAAACAGTCAAATGACCATAAAAAAGATGATATTCAAATTGTTGAGTGTGAGAAAAAACGTTTATTGGTTGCTTTTACCACAGCGGTTTAAAAACCATAATTCTATCAACTAGGCCCAACTTTGAAGCCATTTTGTTCCATGGTATTTGCGTAGCTAAGAGGGCTAATCGACGAACCTTCAATAGAGTTTCCAGCGTTCTGCACTCTTCAATCTATTGGAATACGAAACTGTCACTCATGCTTAAACTACACCCACAGAGCTTCAATAACTGTTTATTTTTATGGTTTAGAAACTATGCTAGTACTAAATGGTTATCTTATAGTTTAGTATTAGCGGTTTTTTAATCGTATCAGTGGTAAAAGGTTTCAAAACCGTAAAGGTAAGGAAAAGTTTTATAAACTTTATGGCTAATCTGATGGACTGACTACTGCTGGTTATTTTACGGTAATTTCAGAATGAAAATTCCAACAACGTATTATGGGGTAAATTAATCTTTTGTAAGCATATTACGCCTACTATGGTTTAACTTAAACGCAAATATGGTTCAATTTAATTCTTATTTAAGGCAAATTCGCTTCGTTATTACCGATAGTTTATTGATATTATCGATACCGGTTACTGATTTTATAGTTCAAAGTTAAACCAATTTTCCTGAGAGTAGTATTCTATTTGGTAAGGTCTCGATATATTTTATAGTATTTAGCGATTGTTAAAAACTTTAAAAAATAATTAATAATGTTCTTTTTTGCTTAAAATAATTTTTATACTAAGAGAAGTAGTATTAAAATTTAAAGTTATGCCACACTGAGAGTTCTTCTAAACATTTTAATCACGATTCTCAGAGTGCAACGAGTATATGTAGGCATTCTAAATTAATGATTCTTACTTTTTATTTGACTGTAAAAATAACTTTACAGACTCATATTGCAATTTTATTTTATTTCATAACCGTCGTTGAACAGCTGACCCAATTTTGATTTTACGACTACTAATGTTCAACTCCGTAACCTTGTAATTTTGAACTCAATCCAGAAGACAATGGAACTCCTGGATCAAGTAGTGGGGGAAATTTTGCCTTTGGGGAGGACTTTTTGATGGAATTTCCCCACATTTGCTCTACATGGAGAAAGAAACCTCGAAAACATTCACGGTTAGACCGGAGGCAAGGGGACTCTAACCTACGATCCGACTACCAATGAGGATATTTCACATCAGCACTGTGGTTTGTGCTAGCCTGAATTCATTTCGTTTGTGCGGAATTCGTTTCGACCAGCCATCGCTGGGATTTGAACCCTCACCTCATTGAGAGGCGAGGACTGTATCCCCTGTGCCAATAATTGAATAGCAAAAATGGTGGAGGCTACTTTATGCCAAGTATTAAAAAAGAACATTGATGTAGTGAAACACTAGATCCAAGGATTATGCATGGCGTTTCACTTCACCACTTAGGTGCAAAGTAGTTACCACCATTTTTGGCGTTAAGTTACATTAAAAATTTTTACAGTGTAAGTGGCACAAATTACTCCAGGAAAAGTATTTTGATGCAACTTAATTTACTATGAGAACAATACAACTAATATTAATTGTTATATTACTGTTCAATTTTCTCTATAAATACCTCATTAAACAATTAAGAATGGAAAGTTTTAATTTCTGGTAATTCATACTGCTTGACACTTAACTCAGATTTTTTTATTATCAAAGCTAAGTCTGTATTTAATATGCTTTTGAATGTTTCATATGAAAAACTCCATAAACATTTCCCAAAAAATCGGTTCAACGTTGAACCATAATATTAGAATCTAGAGCCATAATATCGTGAATAGGTACCTTGATAATTAAATTGAACTCTGTTTCCAGTCTAGTCAAACCATAGTAATCAAATTTAAGATAATTTAATTTTCTTGGATTCAGCTTGGCTCCGTATTGAGGTTACAGCAAATTTGCGTAAGAATATGGTTAAACGCACTCCAAAATTTCTAATAGTTCATTCTTTTCACGTTTGGAGATTTTTGAACCATTTTGTTGAAGTAAAAAAAAATATTCAAAATATTTATGAAGCTGATTTTAGATAGTTAGCAAAAACTACGCTGTTATATTTCAACAGCGCAATTCCTGCAAACAAACCAAAAAATAGGTTCAACGTTGAACCATAATATTAGAATCTAGAACCATAATATCGTGGATATGTACCTTGATAATTAAATTGAACTCGGTTTCCAGTTTGTCCACAAAACGTTTGTTCACATAAAATGAAAAATCCTGCAAGTCACGCAATGCAAAGAAAGTATATATATATATATATATATATATATATATATATATATATATATATATATATATATATATATATATATATATATATATATATATATATATATATATATATTTTTTTTTTTTTTTTTTTTTTTTTGAAAACCCAGCGTATAGTTGAATTTTGGTAGTATATAATTGAAATTAGAAAAAAAATATCAGTAAACTAAAATAAGAAGGTAAGAAAAGAAGGAAAAAATAGCCCTTCAGAATAAATGCAGTATAGTATTTTTGTTTTAATTAATCAATTACACACATACTATATATATAGGATTTTTTATAAAGTCATAAAATAAATAAAATTCTTTGATAAATCAATTATATAGCGTAATAAATGTAGAATGTATCGCTATTCTCGTATATCATTTATAAGTGCAGATATTATCTAATATAGGATATTTTTTTATAGTCATAAAACAAAAAGTAAAAACAATCAAGGTTAAATAATCTTTTATATATATATGGAGAAAGAGTACATTATTGTTTATGCAGCTGTGGTTTTTTTTTTCTCATTTTGTTTCGGGAACTTGTCACATTAATCATGGAGGTCGGAACAGGTGTTTAGTGTAGAGGACAAAAATAGAACAGGTAGGTCATTAGTCGAATTTTTCATAGTTTAAATAACATTTGGAAATTATCAAGAGTAAGAGAAAATTACAAAATTTATTTTATCGAAATGAATTACACAACGGATCAAAGTTCAAATCAAGAAAAGTTTTCAATTTACTTTTGTTAATTAAAATTTAATAATTTTCCGAAAATTATTCTGGGTAAGATAAATGAAATATTATAACGGCAAATTATGTGGAAAATGAATTAAATATCTACATTTTCATAAGAATTGGTTGAATATGGATTCATAATGACTGATATCAGTGCCTTGAACCAAGGTTATAATTCTTTCTGCAATATTCTTGGGGTGTTAAAGTGAATCCCATTTCAAGTTTAATTTTAGTTTTATATAAATAACTATAGGCAAGATTATCAATTTATTACTATACTAGCTGAATACCCGTTAATCGTATGGGGTGAAAAAAAGTAAGCAATCAATATATAAGTACTGAGCAACACTACGAAATCCTGCTCAGAAATGATAGACACATACCAACATAATTAATAATAAAGTCAATTTTAAAATGTATTATTATATTTTGTCCCCTCAGGTGATTTTACGCTATTAAAGCAAAGCATGCTTTTAGTAGCTCATCACATCAAAATAACTGTATTCAGAATCATTTGGCATGTTGCTATTGCTCGAGGTCAACTTATAATAATCAAAATTTACCACAATCACGTGATTATCTCTGGTACTTATCCATTTAGAGGAATCGTAAAATCTTTTCACAGTATCTGTATTAAATCTTTCCAGTACTAATACAGTTTTAATAGGTATCAAATATACTATTGAAATACAGTTTACCTATGTTTCGACATTTGGTACACTTTATAACTGCACAAATTACCATAACACGAGTAGAGCGTATTACCAAAATTAATTAAGCATCATTGGCGTCAATAATAATATGGCAATTTTTTAAATTTCTCCTAAACGAATTAGTGCCATTTTTCTATTAATTTTGCTTTATAGTACGTAGTATGTAGCTTATTTTTTGTTATTTAAATTAGTACTAATTACCAAAATTAGTTGAGCAACATGGGCATCAATAGCAGTTTGGCAATTTTTTTCACTTCTTTCAAACGGTTTAGTACATTTTAGCGTTTATATAGCTTTTAACGTAGCTCATTTACAATTTCAATTAGCTGCTTTAAACAAAATGAAAATAAAATGGATGCATAATTAATTTTCAACCAAAATTAATTAAGCATCAATAACAATATGGCCGTTTTGGCGTTTTTTCTAAATGATATAGTACTATTTCTCTATTAATTTTGCCTTATAGTGCATAACATATTTTTTTCGTTTTAATTAGTACTTTTAACTAAAATTAATTAGGCATCATTAGTGTATGTAATAGTTTGATTTTTTATATTTTTCTTAAAAGAATTAGTAAAATTTCTCCCCTAATCTTTCTTTCTAGCATACTGCTTACTTTTTAATTTCAATTTGTACCAAAAGTAATTAAACCTTATAGGACTCATTAATATTATGGCGATTTTTCACTGTTTACTTAAAAGAACAAGTACCTTTTCGCTATTAATTTTGATTTCTAGAACATGAGGTATTTTTTAAATTATTAAATAATACCAAATTTAATCAATCATTATTGGCTTCAATGAAAATATGGCTATTTTTCGTTGCGTTTTTCCTATATGAGTTAGTACTATTTCGCAATTAATTTTGTTCTTCAATAACTTATTTTTTTAAAATTTCAATTATCGATTTAAAACTATTCAGTTTCATAGATTCTCGTTTTGAAAGCATAACAATAAACAAAATAAACACGTGGTTTTAAATAACACCAGAAAAAATAATTTGGTAACAAAATCCGTCAATGCTGTCATGTTCATGTTGATCATTGAGTTTAATTGACATAACGAATAAAAATAATTAAATATTAAGGAACATATAAATGGAAAACACACCTTTTTATTAATGAGAGCTACAAGTTAGCAATTATCATTGATGTAAATTTTAAACAAAGAAAATCGTCTGCAGCTTCATTTTTATCAATGGCGAGTTCTAAGGCACTCAAAAAATTCCATTTTTCATTTGGATCGGGGGTTAAAATTGTCTCTTTTACCCACTGTGCAAATTTCAGGACACTAGCACAAACGATTCTGGAGTTATATGAGCGCACAAACTCTTCATTTTATTATTTTATATATATTCAAGAATTTAAACTCTGAGAAAAATCGGTTTAATATTGATTCATAATGTCTGATATCGGTACTTTGAATAATACCGTGCGAATTTGATGTAATCTTAACAAGTTGTTAATTTGAATCCTGTTTAAAGATGAATCATAGTATTGTATAATTTACCATAGGAACGTTAAATTTGTACTGTAAATGGATCTTATAACTGTATAAATTCAAGAATTTAAAACTATTTAAGACTGAATAGAATTGATTAACATGAAACTAATACGCCTAGTACTTGAGTCTTAATCTTTGAGACTGAATTTCAGTTTGTAGACTATTTTTTTTCTTTATCAAAATTTCCTTTCTGCCAATGCCTTACCATTTAAACTTGCAGATAATTCAAACTATACTATGTTTTAAAATGGCTCAAGGGCTATGGTAGACCAGTGGTAAGAGGATCGAATCTTGGTTTAGAGAGATAGGGGCTTAATTCACAAAAGCCCCATCGAATACAGGCGATATTCGTACTCGTAAAATCTATGAAATCGAAAGTCCTGTGGTCAGTCTTTGTGTTGTACCATGGGTATAGGGATCTGAAGAAAATTTCCTTCCCCTTCAGATCTATGTACAAATTGTGGAAGTGGTCTCACGGATGAGTGCTGCTGCCATCTATCGGGAAGCTAAGTCTCGCTTTCACATTTGCAGTGCTTTCTTGTCAAACGAAAGGTAATCCTTCCTGACTTAAATCGCAAAGCTAACGGCTTGTGCAAGAGTCATCAGAAGCAACAATATGGCCTAACATGGCTAATAGTGTAATCGAAAAAAAAAAGGTTTTTATTTAAAAAAGAATAAGCAGAATACAAATTTTAGCGTAGCATCTTCTGTTGAATGCTCTGATAATTTCTTTAAAAATTAAGCTGATGCAGACAGTAATTAGAGAAAGTTTCAATGTGTCATCAATGTGATATTGCGTCATAATAAAACGTTAAAGCAAATCTAAGGGCACTCACTCATAAAAAAAATAATATAGGATAATAATATAGGATAATATAGGATAATATTTTTAATCAGGGTGGAAGATTCACGAGCACTATAAAATTATTATAAATTATATTACTTTAAAATATTGTAAATGTGTCCATATTTTAAGACTCAATACAAATTTTCAGCAAATCTATGAATAATCAGGGCTGTTCGAGCTAGAATTAAAGCTCTCATTAAATTTATTGAAACTCGACATAACAGTCACAAAGAAATACAAATGATAAGGAAACATTAACTGTTCTTAGAGACTGCAGATGGACTATCTATATTGATGGCGTTTAGCAAATAGTTTAGTTCAGAGTGGTTGCCAAGGAAATAAATACTGTAAATTTTATGACAACCAATAAATCATGCAAGAGAAAAAAAAACAAAACATTAAAAAAAAGTGAAAAAAATTAGCTAAAACTATTTGCGATATTACTTGTTGATATCAGATTGTCTTCCAAATAAAGTTATGGAAGTTCAAAATTGATAATTTAAGTTTATTTATATAGGCTTAGTACAATTTAATTAAATGATGCTTCAAGAAGAGAAAGTTTGCATCGACGGAGAAATATTTTTATTCTTTTTTGTCTGAAATTACACGAAGAAATTTTTTATTTTGCGAAAAAAGATTAAGGGGAAAGAGGAAGCAAATTTTAATTAAAAATTATTGTAAGAGCCTCGATAAATTGCAATTTCAATTAAATAATAAATTCAATGCCCATAAAAAGGAAAGAAAACTTTTTTTTTTATGAAACTGCATTTTTATGACAGAAGTTAAATTGAGTAGAAAAAAGGAGAACTTTTTTTCTGCCAAAGAATTAAACAAGAGGAAAAGTTGTTGGAAATAAGCTGGCAGAAAACAATTTTTCATCGAAAGATTTCTTTGTGTTTGAGCGCTGTAATGAACCTCCCTAAATAAAGAAAGATGAATAATGGTCTTTTACAAAAATTATCCATTTTAGTTTTTACAAACCCTTTCCTTTGAAGTTTTTGCATAGAAATAAAATCTATATTCATGTATTCCTATGTAAAAATAATAAAAAAATTTTCATTTAAATTTTTCGCATAGAAATAAAGAGTTTCATTATATTCATGCATAAAAGCAAGCTAGTAGTTTTAATTATTTTGAAAGCAATAATATTTGTATGATATATGAAATACATATCTTTTGTAATTTAGATCAATTAAATATGATAAACAATAAGCTATAAAATGTAGCAAATACGAACCTTGTGCATTTACGGAATGAATAACATAAATAACAAATGAAATTTACTCAAAAAGTTATAAACAATATGGTGCATAGTATTTGATAAAATTAATTTCTGAAAAAGCTTTGTTTTTGTTATAATTATTTTTTATATTTGGTTTTTGTTTGAATGCATTATATAATTATAAATAGTATGCATTAATATGTTATATATTATGCAGTATATTCTTGCCTAATATTTCTGATATACTTAATATTATGATAATTTTCAAACCTGCTTATAGATTGAGAAATAATAATCAGAAAATCACTTCATCACTGTATGTATCACATTGAATAGTAGGAAGCTTAAAGCTTTCGAGGCCTGACAAAGTGTTATAAATAGTGTGACTCTTAATTATTTATTTACTAGTTTATTTATTCATTAGTTCATACACAAGTTTTGTTTGTTGAAATTTTGCTCCATGTTCATGAAGCATTTCTAAAATGTAAATGTATTGTAATATAAAGGTGCACATGCACATTTCTATATTTTGTTTGAGTGTATAAGCCCACTTTGCCCATAAGAACTGGAGTTTGAATCCAACCGGCCGAAGACTTCCCGTGTAGTAAATGGTGACTGGTACACGCTAAATATGTCGAGTCATAAAGTCCTCCATGGTTCCGTAGCAAATCATACCTCTGGGGGTACTTGATTGAAGATTGATCGTTCTCTAGTTCAGGCCAAAAATACGATCTGTGTATGGATGAATGGATGTATGAATGGGTCCGCTCTATAAAGGGGTGTGATGTATGGGTGTAGCAGAAGTCGAATTCTTGGCCATAGATGGCGTCACTATAAAACAAGAGCAACCACACCCCATGTGCCTTAATAGCCTACGACAACAGCAACAACAACAACAAACACTCTGCCAGCACGGCTCAGTTTAAACAAAACCTATCTCTTTAAATTCCTTATAGTTTTTAAATTACCCCATTTTTGTTCGATTTATAATAAACGAATTATAAATTTGAATATAAAATGATTAAGTAATTCAAATTAGGAACGAAAATTATGTTCGCTTCTAAGGAAAATTAAAACAAAAATTACTTATTTATGCTAGAAATTAAAACCATAGGAATATTAGGAAAAATGAATTAATAAAGGGTACCGTTAAAGTGTGAAATCCGTTGCTTCATAGAATAACTAGGTATTTCATTAAATAACTAAACAGGTCAGTTAAAGTACATAAAATTATTGAATTCTACGATTTAACCAGCACTCGAAAATTCTTTGTACCGGTTCTAGCTGCTTATACCTGCTTTGCAGTGACGTGTGTGTACGCTTCATTCCGTTGCGTTTAGACGTTAGGCGTTAGGCGTTTAGGCGTTATTAATATGAGCAATAATAAATTATATCATCTGCTTTTCCTTATTATTTATCAATTAATCCTCCTAATAGAGATAAAATGTATTTTTGGAGAGATTTTAGGTATTTATGATCAATAAATTTATGAAATAACTGCTATTTGAAATTGTTTATTTTTAAGTTTAACGGTCTATCATTAGTTATTTAATTGAATAACTAGTTATTTCATAGAATAACTAGGCAAAGTATGATATTTTTCATCTATTACAAACTTTAACTGACTTGTCTAGTTATTTCATGAAATACCTAGTTATTCTATGAAATAACTGAATATTAGAGAGTTGCACTTTAACGGTATATCAAAAGGAGATAACCCCCCTCGAATATACATTAAAACTACGCTACTGAGAAAGTCCCTAACTTATTTAATGAATATGAAATTTTTTTGTATTTTATTCAATAGTAGACAATACTATACATCCTATTTTAATGATTTTCATTCTAATATTTTTTTAAAAATCATATGGAACTAGTCAGTTAATTTATTTTGAATAAATTTTTAGAGAAAAGAATAAAACTTTTGTGTCAAGATATCCATTAAGTAGAAACAGTTGATTAATAATGATTAGAAAAGTTCCACGTCTAGTTCCTTTTTTTATCTTGCTTTAAGCTTATGAATTACTTAAAAAATTAAATAGTTCATTCAACTCTAGACCGGAAGTATTTTTTCAGAAAAAAAATGGTTTGATCAGATAATATGTTTACTTGGTCAGCTTTTATTTAGTTCTTTAAAAATATTCAATTAATAAACATAAAATTGAATGAATGTCTCTTGAATATAAAATTTATCTATCTATTTGAAATAATAGCTTCGGATAATAAACATCGCATTAAAAAGTTATTTAAGATAATACTTTATTTTAAAAGGAATACTAAAAATTAAGCGTTCAAGAAATAAAGAAGCTAAAGCAGAATATTATTTTTATAAAATATTTTTAGTGATAAATTGTCTAAATATAGATTAATAAGCTTTTAAATATAAGTTTCATCTCAAGCTTTTGTAAAATTACATAGGAAAAAAGTCTTGTAAATATAAATATATGATCACTGATTTTTATAAAAAGGTTATCTTGGTTGCTTTATTTTAAAAATCAGGCTTGCTAAGAATTTGAATGAAATTATTTTGAAAACAAGAAGGGATATTTGAAAGGGAAATATTTGACCCATTTTATTTTTTTTTAAACTTTCGTATACATGTATTTTGCTTTTTCATTTTGGTTTTTTATGTTCTTATTTGTTTTTTATGTTCTAAGCAATCACCATAAATTCTGTTAAACTGGGTGGTAAAGTGCTTTGTTTTTTATCTCCATAAATTTAAAGTAGATAAATTAGAAGGAAAAGGAACAGTATATAAAGTGACAAGTTGTTTCTGTTTAATTTGGATTTTCTATTTTAGAATTTAAATCTTAGTGTATTTTTTTTGTTGAGAAAAATGACTACGATTTCAAAAAAATCTTTGTTTTTAAAAGTTTAATTTTGTTTGTCTAGAAATTTTTTCTAATGTAATTTCTAAGATTTAAATTTTATTCTTTTATGACTAACAAGAAAAGAATTATTCTATATAAAGCTAATTTGAACTTAATGTTAAAAACTAATTTGTTAAACGCTAGAATTTTTATTTGATATTTTGATATATATACAAAAAATCTTGTATTGTTTTTGGGACATGTGGTCCAAAAATTTGTAAAAATTTTTTTATAGTGATGTTTGTTTTGAAAACGTTGCAAAGCAATGCACAGAAGGTAGAAAATTGAAAAATTTATTCCGGAACAATCTTACCACATTTTATAAACAATTTGGGTAAAGATTTCATAACATGTCCCCAAGACAAAACAAGCTTTTTTTTATATATCAAATAAAAATTCTATTGCTTAGCAATTCAGTTTTTAACATTAAGTTAGGTAATGCAATAAAAAGGTGTGAACAAATCGAGCATTTGTTATGTTACAATAAACTTTTGTTATAATTTTCATTATGCGCATTCATTGTCATAGTAATTAGCGCACTTGGAAAGATTTGTCAGAATGAAACGAAATTTTACATACGCCAGTACAACATTCGTATAAGTAAGTGATTAAAATAATCAAAGTCAAGTGATTTTTTATTTCCGGAAAAAATACAAACGAATGAAGGTTTTAATACCTTCAAGGGCCACCTTGAGCCTAAACGCAGGATGGATCCCTTGTTATGTCCTGCTGCCTCTCGATCCATAGTTGCTGTAAAAACACAGCTAAATCTACTTAACTCAAAGGCTGTCTCAAGTGCCCCAGATATGCTAGTTCGGTAGCAAATATTCCAGATATGCGTGTTTGTTTTTACAGTGTTACACAGCAACTGTGGAACGAGATGCTGCTGGACATCATGAGGGACTCGCATGCCTTAATGATGGATTGCATCGCATCCTGCATTCGCGGAAAAGGTGGCCCTAGAGGGTACTAAATCCTCCATTTAATTGCAATAAATTATCACTTTGTTTTGATTTTCATAATCACTTACTTATACCAATGTTGTACTTGAGTATGTAAAATTTCGTTTCATTCTGATAACTGTTACTATGTGCGCTAATTTTCATGACAATTAGTGTATTTTAATAAATTCTAATTAAAAACACGAAAAAGAAACATCCCGAAAAATGTTGTAAGACCAGTTCAACAAACTAATAAACAACAAGCTAATGCCAGAGTATTAAATACTTCGGAAATCTTATAATTTATATCCCCACTAAGTAAAAAATATGGTCAAAACTACCAGGATATGATAAAATTTAGCGCGTTTGTAGCTTCATGAGAATACTAAAAAAGCGCAGTACTTTTTACCGAAGCTCTTTTAATCATATTTTTTTGGTAAAATTAACTATAAAATGTGTAAAATATGTCTTTTTTTACCATGCTGTTTGGAAGTACACGTGGTAAAGTTTGGTAATTTTAGCCAAAAGTCATTAATATTAACATTACTAGTATAGTTTGAGATCAAAAAAGTTTGATAATCAGTATACGCTTGCTAACTTTGTTTCTCGTCAATATATTGTTTTTTTTTTCAATGGAAGCTATACGTTAACACGTACCAACTTTCAAAATTTAAAAACAAAATTGCATTTGTTAATGTACAATTGCGAGGACAAGATTGAACTAAATCTGTAGTTTAACTGTTACGCTTCAGGACTGTTCCGAAATCCCATAATGGAAGTGTAAATGTTTCGGGTCTGAATCCCATTGTTACCTGGGTGCATCTATATATTTATATTTAAGAAAAAATATTGGTATGCACACATGCGCAAAGAGAACACTCATTACAAATTTTGATTATATACCCTTGTCAAGTTGAAAAACAGATAGCATAAAATAAAGACAGCACAAGCATACATCTTGGGACACGGTGGGATTCGAACCCACAATCTCGAAGTATCAATAGATGCATCTTTGTAATGTCTTTCTCTCATTTGATCAATCTGTTTCTCAATTTGATAAATGCTTATATTAAGAAGCATGCATAAGTAAGTGTATAAATAAACAAATAACTCTTAAAAAAGTTACGCTTTTCTTTAAATTATTTTTTATAGCACTGTTGTTTTTTCACCAAATAAAATACTAGTACATGAAGTATTTTATAAACAAATAAAATACTAAAAAAATTGTTGTAGGAGGTATTCCTTTTTTTGTTACTGATAAACGTTATAGATCGAAATGATTATTTTTAGAGATAGAGAAAAAGTAAAGCTTGTTAATGCGTAATCGATAAAATAGTAATTATTTTCTGAAACTGCATTTTATTTTAACCAGGTGGAAACAACATTCTATTTTCGGAAATGATGTATCAGATTCATATATTGAGCTTTTCTGAATTAAAAAAAAAACACTATTCTTTTCTTATGAGATAAATGTAAAAATTGTGAGATGGTATTGTTAGAAAAGTTAATTATATTTCCAATAATCCATTTCCAATATATATGTATATATCTAGCAGTAATTTACCGTTTTTCCATTTCGTTTCGTTCACCGATTACAACATGTGATAGGGGCTGATGGTGGACATTTCGAAATAATAGTAATGCGATGCTTTTTAATCAGAAGATTCTGACAAAATTGATTTTTATTTGCCTTCTTTTTATTTCTAGGTTACTTACTATATGTATATATATATATATATATATATATATATATATATATATATATATATATATATATATATATATATATATATATATATATATATATATATATATATATATATATATATATATATATATATATATATATATATATATATATATAATTTTATATAATAATCTAAAATTTACTACATTGTTATTGATATTATTCAGTTACTTTTACGTCTACTAAAAAGAATAATTTGGCATATGTCAACATTTTAAATGCTTTATATATTGCCTCATAACTCTGTTTATTGCCATATATATTGTTGTACAACTCTGTAATTGTTGTACCAACTATATTCCAATTTTCCAAACAATCTTGAGACAGTATTGAAAAATATTTAAGACAGGTAAGAACAGAAATAAGATGGTTTAATTTAGATCAATAAAATTTTTCTATTGACATGCTGTTAAAGTTTTCGAAAATACAATAATTTTATTTATCTTAGTATTTTAAAAGATTTATACATTAACTAATTTTGTGTAACTCTGTATATTGTTGAACTCAAAACTTTTTTTCAATTTTGTCTCTCTTGAGACTAGACCTGAAAATAGCGATTCGCCACTTGACAAGTAAAAAAAAAAAAAAAAAAAAAAAAAAAAAAAAAAAAAAAAAAAAAAGTGACGACAAAAACTAAATAAGCAATCGGTAATTTTTTTACCATTGCTTTTAAAATCGCTTAATGATAAAAGTACATTAATTTAAAAAGAGACTATGGAAAACAGAATTTTCATTAACATGTTTTATGTCTCCATTCAAAATTTTGAAAATTTAAAATTTGAATCTATCAATTTGTGTTGGAAAAATTCGCGTGGAAGGAGAGTTTTTTTTTAAACAATTCTCGTATTTCAAAGTTGTAATGCGTACATTTAATGCATTTTGCCTCCACAAATACTTTTACATGAAGTTCTTCAGTATATCAGTATATTCAACTAAATGTTGTCATATATTTATAATATTTTTACTGCTGAATTAACTTCTTATAGTCGTAGATTATTTCTAATCTAATTGTTTTTAAAAATATAAATAATATAATTCAAGGAAAAAAGAGTTTGAGAAAATTTAATATTAAATGAAAAGGATCGATCGATATTGGTTCACCGAGTCATTAGGTTTGAGGAAAAATTGGCTAATAAGTCATCAGAGTCTACCGGCCACTGACAACTAACTGAAAATTTAAATTTTCAGCTCCACTTGAGACAGTATAGAAAAGAACTAAACAGGTTACAATACAAATGAGATTCATTAAATGAGATAAAATTTGCTGAAGACTTACTGTTGACAAAATAATCTTTTTTCCATATGAGATTTCAAGATATTTTTTGCATCCAGTATTATTTCCTTAAGAAAACAACGTACACAAGTTTAACCTGTTTTTAAACAATGAAAAATCTATTTAAACAATTTAAAAAGAGTAATATATATACATAATTTTAGGGTAAACTGCAAATTATTGCCATGGTTTTATATCATTAAGATAAAAGATCATTAAGATAAATAATCAATAAATTAAATAATCAGTAAATTGAATAATCAATAAATTAAATAATCAGTATAAAATAGTGTTAATATTTTTAGAACATAAATTTAAATGCTGGGCGTTCCGATGTTTCTTCCTCAACTAATTGGGACAATTTGTTCGAATAAATAAGCACTTAATATAATTATTAAAATTTCCATCACCTTAACTGACACTAACTATAGTGTTTCTAACTAACTATAGCGTTTCTTATTGATTCATCTGTAACTGTTTTACCTAAAGGAAATAAAACTAACTTGAATTTTTGTATTCTTAAACTTGATAAATTTAATAAATTTCAGATTTTCAATTAAATATGAACAACATTAAATGAATGAAAAACATTAAATTTAATTTTTTGGAAGTACAATAATGTTCTTAAATGATTGCAAGTTTTACAAAAAAACAGTATTTTGTTAAAAAAAACAAAAAACAAAATCTGATTCAAATTTATAATAAACAATAATTAACAATTACATTTATAATACAATCTTTTAAAATGAAAGATAAAAGATCTTATTTGATTTTTTAAGTGCTGTATTGTATGATATAGTTATTTTCATAAATTTATTACTAAGTGCTTTTAAGAAAGAGAAATTAAAATGCAGGAATCAATAGCGCTACTCGTACGTTTCTATAAAAAATCTTTTCTAAACATGTTGATCTCAAATTTTGAATCTCAAGATCTTCATTTAAATATGTAAAATTATTATTTTAATTTTGCATCGAAATGATGTGCTTACGTGAAAATAAGTCACCGTTTTTATCATTGTGTTGTCATATTAGATCTTCAAAGTTATATTATTATTATATTTTGTCAGCTGCATTATGATAAGAATTATTTTCAATGAGAATAGAAGGAAAATGCACCAAATTCATATCAAAGCGTAGTTTTTATGTAGAGGATTACTATTTAATTTACATTTGCGTCTAAATTACATTAAAAAAGGACCATACATAGAAGGCAATAGGAAAACAATAGTATAATCAAATTAAAACTTTAAAGTGATATATTATTATAATAGTTTTATTTTAATAATAATAACAGTTGTAATGTTTTTTCTTTGTCCAGAATTCTATATGGTTTAAGATTAGTTTTATACTGAAATGAGACTAAATGCATCATAAAAGCCTGTACATACAAAATCCTATATTTATTGGGTAGTTTTGTAAATTTTCTTTTTATATTTAGTTTTGCAATTTTCTTTTCTGACACAACTAGCTTTAAAACAGGAGTTATAAAAACAATTGTTTTAAATGCCACAGTTCTTTTTAAGTTTATTTTCATTAAAATGAATCTTGTTGAAAATTCCATGAGTTGAAAACGAGTAGGCGTATCAAAGAGGATGTAGTTAAATTACATTTTCAAACATAATTTAAGTTGCGTAGCTTTTGTATTTCCAACAATAATCTTTCTTTGAAATGTTGTTCTAAAAAGTATGCATTTAAAATTGTTATTTTATTCAGAACTTCACTTTTTTGTTCTTGTGTGAAGTATAAACGTTTATAACTATGCATCATTGTAAGGCCTGTCATTAACAACCTTTTTTCCCTTCGTTATTCAAGGACATTCATCTTGATATATCCTTTCAAACAAATCTTCCCTAAAGGGCAAATAAAAATGGAATTATTTAATTTTATTTCGTTGAATAAATGTTCTGTATTATATTTATGTTTTACTGAGAAATTTCGCCAAGACTTATTGTAATTATTTACGATATCAGGTAATACATATTATTTTAAATTATTAAAAATTCTTATTTCGACGTACTATTTAAATTTTATAAGTTTTTAAAGATAATTGGATGTTAAGTTTATTATTATTATGAATCATCATAAATTTTAAAATTGCTACAAGTAATTCAAGTATTCTTTAGATATTTCTATGTGATTTAGCTATTTGTAAAATTATATTTTCTTAATTTAATGAACCTTTTTAATAAGTTTTATTTATTTCATGAAAATCTAGGAAAATTAACAAAAAGTAATAAAGTAATTAAATAGGAGCATTATGAAGCAAAGGTAATGACTGTATATCTACGCTGATCCTACGTATTGAAATGTAATGTAAAATTTAAGTTGATGAATATTTGCAATACGATTTAAATTACTGTTATTATCCAAAAAATCGTTTTTTCTAAAAATTTTGATTCAGCTCTGATAATAAAAAGAGAAAATTATCTTTTTGAAAAAAAATTTGTATATATTACAACAGAAATATGAATAAAAATAGATTGCTTTATTTTTGTAACTGTTAAGCTTTTGAATTTTTTATGTTATCTTAAAACTTATATGCATATTCTTTCCGACTTTTTGAAGAGAATTTCTTACTTAATTTAAACTTTTATCTCTACTTCTTCTTGACTGATTTTTTTCTTAGGCATTAATTACTCGTTGGTATTAATTACTCGTTGATTAATTACTCGTTACTCAATTTATTACAAGAATTTATAAATTTAACTGCTTAAAATATTCATATTTTTGAGAGCAGTAGAAGTTTTAAGAATTTATAATCTTTTAAACATGTTTGATGGTTGATTATTGCTATAATAATTACAATAAATATAACGTAGCAAGAAAGGAAACTACTTGTAAGCGGAAGAAAGCATATATATCTTACATCCGGTGAATTCGAAAAACATAAATATTTGGAGTGAATTAAATTAAGTTAAATTACATCTGGTTAAATGTAAATAAAGGTTATTTATTGTATTTTTTAATCCTTAAATTATTAAATACTTCATAATTATGGTAAATTACACCGGCATTTTTTAGCTCTCAACAATTCTAAGACGATTAAATAATTTCCTTTGAGTATTTTTCATTGATTAAAAATATTATTATTTTTTTATTTTAAAAGCTTGACCAAAGCCGATTATTAATAAAAAGAGCATTTTTGAGATTGAAAAGTATTTATTATACCAAACTCAATCATAAATTTGAGAATTTTGTTCTGACATTCAAAATATTTCCATACTTGTTTATTTTGCCTAAAGTTTCAATTACTTTATTAAAGTTTTTTGATTTTGCCGATTACGCGATATTTGCATTCATTTTAAATTTTGCATTATAAATGTACAACAAAAAGTGTACAGTACATTTCCATAAAAAATAGTATGTAAACAGTTTAAATTATGTTAAAAGTTAGCTAGAAAAATAATGAAAACTCCAGGTGCTCACAGTTTCTTTACTTTGGTATTTGGAAAAATATTAAAAAAATACTGTTTTACATTAAGGCAGGAAACTATACTATTGTAATCTGCAAATATAAATCAAACTGCACTAAAAGCATTTCAATTCGTACCACGGGATATGGTTAATTAATGCTTAGTGATGATGTACTAGGTTTAGTGTTTTTTTTCCCGGAATTACATTAACAATACTAAAACGGTACCACTTCATGGAAAATAGCAAATTTACTGACATTAAGCTACTTTTATATTATATTATTTTTGCATTAAGTTATCAATGAATGATGATAAAAAAATACTGCTCACGCTTTTGAAGTAATTCAGAAAAATAATAAGTTTGAAGGCTTGTTCTGTCAGTGGGAAATTATTTATCTTTGTAAGAATTATTAGGGAAGTATAAGAGTATTAAATGAAAACCGAAGCTTTTTAAAGTAATTGTTATGTTAGATTTTAAGTAAAATTGATGGTATTTTAACTCAATATTTAATGTAGAAGAATTAATAAAATATGTAAGGTATGTTAAAAAGAATAAATGAAAAATTTTAATTTTGTAAAGAATATATTTAAAATGTAGCATTTGTAAAAAGTTTTTTTAGAAAGTTTCTTTGCTAGAATTTTTATAATTCACCAATTTAACAACAATGTTACTACTTACCTCAAAGTAAATTTTAATAAAATCTAAATGACAGATTTAATTTTAAAAGTCATTTAATAGATTTTAAACTAATGATTGATTAAATCACTCACGAAAGCAGAGTTATAAATATATACTTTTTGCTGGTGAAATTTCTAAAAGGATAAAAATGCTAGAAGGATGCAGCTGTTTCGGTACTATGGACGGTACTATCACTGCCAAAAGAGTAAATGAAGGAAAACCACAGATAAATATATATATGGTGAATATGTAGGCCAGGGAAAAATCAACCAATCCGGAAAAGGATTAAATGGACAGATTATTTTCGGAGCGATGAACTAGAAAAAGCAGGATTAGGAAGAACAAAATCTAAATCAAAGTCTTGCCTGCTACAGAAAATTGCGTAGGAGGTGAGTTCTAGTCTTAGGATTTGATTAAACCCAAGCGGCAGGCAAATGTTTAGTCAAAATAAGCTTTAAAAAAGATAACTACTAGACCATTCATATTTAATGATTTAAATTAACTGAAAAGCAAATCTGCACTTCTTTAGATAGGCAAGTTCTAATAAACATGTTTTACTAAGCGTTAGAACACTAGGGAAGAAATTTTTTGTTATATTTATTCATGTTCTAATTCCGGTGTGGTGATTTCAAAATTGAAGTTAGTTTTGTTCCGAAATATACAGGTTTTATCAAGATTATATTTTCATTTCTTAATCGAATGTTTATAATAAAACGTATAGCTTTAAATACGTACATCTATGCCTGTCTTCTCCTTTGAAAATAACAATTAAGATATAAAAACACATGACTTTAACACATAAACTGAATCGTATTATCGTCTTCTTACCCTTCCCTACGTAGCAGAGTTGTAGGGGTACGTAGAAGCACTCGAGTGAGTTTAAAGAAAACCGGATAGAGAATATGACATTAAATTGATATTAAGTCAAGAATTCAAAAATTTCTCCGTTATCAAAAATTAGAGAAATCTTTTGCATCTCTTCTTAACGAGAAACCTTCGCTATAAAATTTCGAGAAATCTTCGTTTAACATTGTTAAAATCTTGGGCATAAATTTAATTTTGTAATCCTTAAATTATTTCCTCTCCTGTTACATCAGCTTATCTTGATGCCCTGGAATCTTGTTTTATTCATTTGAATGCTGATTTCTTTTTTTTTCTTAACGATATTAGTTCTTCCCCACCTCTCCATAACTCCTCCTTTTTACTCCAATTTGCCTCTCGGCCACTGTGATTTTTCCGATTCCGTTTTTCATCTGATTTTTTTCTTGGCTTCAGCGATTTTTCTAGTTATGTTTATCACTTTCATTTTTCCTTTATTAGTTGGCAACTTTACGTTTTCTATTTCAAATCATTTTTGTTCTTTTACTTTCACGTCTGGAAAATAGGCGCCTAGTTTTCAAGCGTTTGAATCATGTCGATTTTTATTTCATATTTGTTCATTTTCGGAGCGAATGAAGTTTCCATTCAGGTAATATCTAAATTCTTTAGTTTCTTGAGATTATTTATTTAAGGCTCTTGGGTACTTCTATCATTGAATTTAAGAGAGTCATTGCAAACTAAATATAAATTGTTAACATCAGTTTCTATATTAATTGAAATATAAGAGTAATTCATAAAACTGAATTTTATTATTGTTAAGTTAGTTAATAATAAGAAATAGTTACTTTTAAGTTAAAGCTTATTTTCTTCTGACTTGCTACATAAGAAGACTTCTGTGTATTCGTATTTATTTAATCACATTTAAAAACAAAATTTTGAGGAACAATTTTTCATTATACGAGTTTGTAATTTTATGTTGTAATTGTAAAAATATTTTTATCGTCTAGGCATATTAAATATTCATGGAGTAATCTTAAAAAAGTACTACTTGATAGAAATAATTTTTACTTTTGTTATTTTCACATTTTCGGTAATTAAATTGTAACATATCGATGGAGGTGTTTTGTTGGAAAACCTTAAATGCCGAAAGAAGCCTCTTAGCAACTCTTACCCAAAACAATTAGTCTAGACAAATCTTTGCCTCAAAAGATATTTTGAAACAGTGGCGTGACTCTTGTAATTAAAACACAAAAGTACATCTAAGTAAAGGGTTCGCATAAAACCTCAAATTCTATGAAAGATATTCATTTGCTGTGATTTCCTAATTTGATAATGGAAGATAATCACACAATGATTACTCAAATGGCCAGCAATAAGAATAAAAATAAAAATATAGTTAAAAAGAACTAGAGACAAGATAAATTAGTAAATTTCAACCAGCAAAGGGTATTTAAAATGACGAGTAAAATTAAAGATCTTGAGAAAAGTTTGTGATAATAATCAGCGTGTATTAATTATTTTTCAAAAATGATTAACGAGTTACTTTGAATTTTAAAAGTATTTTTGCTGCAAAACTCTTTTCTGAAATATTGAAAAAAATTGTGCAATATTATGGTATTAAATTTTAATTTCATCCTTCAAACTAATTAAGACTTATTTTTATTTCATTATAAATTAATATGGATTTTTAGATAATTTTTTTTTTAAAATAGTTATTTATAATTTCATAAACATATTAAAATTACGTAAGTGATCATTTTTTATTGTTTATCAACCTTTATACATTTATATTAAATTATCTTTACATTAGGTTGCTTTTTTATTAAATTACTTGAAATTTCATCTTTCTCTTGGAAATTTTTTTTTCTCATCTTCAGGTAGGAAAGGAGCAATTATCTTTCATTGCATTTTACATAATTTCCTAAATTCTGTTATATTTACAGATGCTAAAATATAACAAAACTATAAAATTGTTTGAAAATAATGAGGTAATTAATGAGGCAAAAGTACCATGGTAATGTTATTATAATTAGTTAATTAAAATGGAATCCTTTACCTTTTTGAAAAGTAATCAGTAACAAAGAAAATATTTAAAGTATGTGATGATTTTATATTGTGTTATCGCATGTTTTTCTTCGGTATATTTATCAATTAAATCATGCTATCAAAGCAATTGTATTGAAAAACAGTCAATATTGAAAAATTATCATTTATTTAAAAATGATTAAATTATGTGATGATTTTATATTTTGTTATTGCGTGTTTTTATTCTGTATATTTATAAATTAAATCTTGCCAAGTTCAAAACAATTGTAAACAAAAAAGCTTTTGGAAATTTAGACATAGTTTTTGTAATATGTACTCTCTGTTCCCAACGAGACAGTGGTCTAATTTATAAGGTACTTAATTCGCATTACGACACTCGGTTTTTTCTTAAAAATCTTTTTACAATAGCTTTTGTTCAAACAGTGGTGGCTCAGGAGATTCGCTTTCCAATGAGGTAAACCGGGTTCGAATCCCAACGATGGCTGGCCGTTTCGAATTCCGCACCTGGTTTCCATCAGTCACATGCTGACGTAAAATATTCTCAGTGGTAGACTAATCATGTGTTTGAGTTCCCTTTACGCCAGACTAACCATTAGAGGTTTTCGCGGTTTTCCTCTCCATGTAACGCAAATACTGGTTAGTTTCATCAAAAAGTCCTCCGTGAAGGCAAAATTGATCCCATTACTAGATCCTGGAGTTCTCTTGTCTTCCGGATTGGGTTCAAAATTACAAGGCTACGGAGTTCAACATTGGTAGTCGCAAACACAAAATTGGCTCGATAGTTCAACGGCGGTTATAAAATAAAATATAAAAGAGCCTTTGTTCGAGTTGTGGGGGCTAAGGGGATAGATCGTTCGCCTTCCAATGAGGTGCACTGGGTTCAAATCCTAGCTATGGCTGGTCGATGCGAACTCCGCACCCGACTCGCACCGACTACAGTGCTGGCCTAAAACATCCTCTCCTCAGTGGTAGACAGATCATGGATTAGAGTCCCCTTGCCTCCGGGCTAAGCGTGAGATGTTTTCGTGATTTTCCTCTCCACGTAACGCTAATGTGGGTTAGTTCCATCAAAAATTTCTCCACTTAGGCAAATTTCTCCCAATATTTTATCCATGAGTCCCCTTGTCTTCTGGAGTGGGTTTAAAATTACAAGGCTACGTAGTTGAACATTAGTTGTCTTAAATTGTGTCGGCTGTTCTACGACGGTTATAAAATAAAATAAAACAAAATAAAATAGCTTTTGTTCACAAATAATTGAAAATTTAAATCTGTATAGTTTATTTCAATGATTATTTTTTTAATTACCAGATGCTACTTGATATTTAAAATTAAATATAATAATGCAATCCTGCAAGTACAAAATGTGCGTACAAAGCTTTAAGTAATCGGCTTTAAAAAAGTTAATAGAATGAATATGTGAAAAAGGATAGTACAAAACTTTACAATACTTTAAATTTTTGATATGAGTCATTTGTGCTTTTTTGTATAGTTATTAACATTATACCCGTTATTATTTCATGTTTTAAAGTTTAAAGCTACTGCAATTTAAATATCAAATATATCTGAAAACTGTCCAATAAACAAAATACAATGATTTAGATTTAAGTAATAAATAAAATGGTTTAAGTGTAAAATTCGCAACACGTTTTAAATAGAACTTCGTTCCATTCAATGCTTACTGAATTCTAAGCGTTTAAACAAATATACAACGTTTTCTTTATTCTTCTATTCATCTCGTTTGCAATCGAAAGCAATTTAAAATTTCCATTTGCCTGTTGGCAAATTGGATGTACAATTAAATAAATGAAATGTAGGAATTGAAAACACACGAATGTAAATCTCAAGCGCCTTCAGTACTTTTTCTATCTCATTATTTCTTCTCCGCAAAGTTTCAATTTGTTAAATGAGTATCTAGACTTATATTTAATTTTTACTCGAAACTTTTTGGAGAAAACACTTGTTGTTAGAGAAGGAAAAGTAATCTAAATTCTATCTAAACTGACATTTTATTTAGATTTCTATATCTTTAAATGCATTTTTTAATGAATGCAATATATAATATATATTTATTTATATATATATTATATAATATATATATATTTATAAATAATCCTCTAATAATAATTTTATTACTTCTTTTGTGAACTACAGTTTTGTAAATATAGAAAAATATAAAAGAAACTTATAAAAATATCACGCAAAATTTATATATATATATATATATATATATATATATATATATATATATATATATATATATATATATATATATATATATATATATATATATATATATATATATATATATTTTAAGTATATTACGTAATGGAAAATTTCTAAATTAAAATAAGTTTGCTTGAATTTTTGAACAAATTTTTCTTTTAAATATTTATAGCTTTTTTCATAATGTTATTAAAAGGATTATTTTACTGAAATTTTTTTGAAATACATAGATATGGTTTGAGATTATACTGTCAAAATAAGAGAGCGTAGCAATTTTTAAATTTTTTCTTGTTACAAATGCAAATTTGCTATTTTAACTCTTAAATAAGTTAAGTACAACATGCTGAAGAAAATGCAACAATCTCTGACAACAAAACAAGGTATTTCTCTTTTTTTCTTAATCTGCAATATTCAGAGAGACTTATAAGTTTGAATCATTTAAATGCTTTATATGTCCTTTAAATATTTCTAATTCTAATGGCTTCGATAACCAAGCTAATATTAGAATATGTCAAATTCAGGAGTTTCATTTCGAATTCTTACAGATGACATCTTTTGACAATCTTAAAATTCTAAAATGAGATTCATTAAATTGGTCTACAAATTATGAAAAAACTGTTATAGAAATATAAAATTAGCATTTGAAAGAAATAAATTAGAAAAAAAAGATATTTTTTGATTATATAAAGTTGCCTCACTAAAGTTTATGAACAGTTTTTGTTTGCCGATATTCATTGGTCTTTACCTTAACTGTACTAACACTACTTTTTATATTTTTGGTTTAAAACTTTGAAACTTAATATAAGAAGAAGAGAAAAAATATTTCTATTAAGTAAATAAGATGTTTCTTAAACTTTAATTTCATTCTCATGATCCCTTTTCAAAAGGACTCCAAATTCTGGATCCAATAATGCCATCTTTCTTACGTCAAAAGACAGTCGAATTTAGATTGAAGTAAAGATAAATATTAGGATTTAAACAAGATGTTTCCTAAAATTTAATTTCTTTCTCATGATCCTTTTTCAAAGTGACTCTAAGTACTGGATCTAATAATGCCAACATTTTTGGGTTTTAAGACATTCGAAGTAAAGATAAATATTACGATTTAAACAAACATAAGACAGAAAGAGTGAAATATATTAATTTCTTAGCTTAGAAATGTTACCTCCAACACAGAGCTAAATAAATAATGTATATATATTTTTTAATTTTTAAAAGTTGAAGAAAGATAGATATAGAAATGAAAGATATATATTTTTTTGTAATGAAAATGAATGCTAAAAAAGCTTTGATTTTAAATATTTTGGTGAACTGTGTTTATTATTTAGCGCCCTTTGTACTTCAAAATTAAAGTATTCAAAATAAAGTAGTATATAAAGAATTGCATAGTACTATTTAGGAAGGAAATTTTTTTCCTTCAAAATCTGGCTACTTTTTATGGAGGAAGTCAGGCTTAAAATACAGAAATTTGTTTGAATGATAAAAGAATATGTAAGAATATTAAAGGCTACTTTTTTTAAAAAAACTTTTAAGCTACATCAGGCAATCGAACTGGCTTTGATCGTGAATTCATCAATAGTGATTTGTTAAATTTTGTTAACGTTTTTTATTTTCCTTGCTTAAATATTACTTATCGACATCCAATATGAATACCTTTTTTATTTCATTTACTAAAGAGATTCTTAAAATACTAATTAAGGGCGGCGACTATAGAGCATTCTATATATTTTATACACAATGGTGCCGTAGCTTTTTAATGGCATATATTTTATCTTGATTCACCCGCGATATTAGTTAAGAGCTGATGATCACCAAGTATATATCTGCAGTATACACTGATCACCATATAAATATATATATATATTAGTAATTAAAAATAATTTTTGAAAGTTATTAACAGAAGTTTGTTTTTGGAGTACTCTATAATAAAAATCAGGAAACTTTTGAGAAAGATATTTAAGTATTTTCAGAATATTTTTAGAATAAATTATATGGAAAAAATCTTTTGTATTAACTTTAATACAAGGAAATGGTAGCTTTCACATAATCTAATTTGAAATCACCACCAGTTTCCTTACATCTATTATCTTCTTATAACAATGCCTATAAAGTGCTATTTACGCCCCAATTGTATCTCAATAGTTTTATTCAATCTTCAATTAACCAATTCTAAGTTTAACCAAGCCTACACAGGCATTGTATGGTCGGCAGAAAAGTAGTCTTTACTGTACCACTGGATATTTTATGTTGCCTCTAAATTTGTAGTTTATAAATTCCACTGTTGAAATGGACACATGGCACCATTGTATGTGCTATTATTATTACAAAATATAACATGCCTCCTGAAATTTCTCCCTTCAGTAAACTTAATTCAAAGAAAAAACTAAATTATATCTTAATTGGTATATTTTAGGATAGTTTGTATTTGCATTTAAAAGAAAGTAAAAGGGAATAAAAAAACATTAACAAAAATAAAGAGATGCAAACATAAGTGCAAGAAAATCATGATATATGAATATAAGTGCTAAAAAATAAAAAGAAGCTAATATAAGTTAAAAGATATAAGATGTTCGGTAAAAATAACTTTTAAGTAGACAATTTTCTGTAACGAATTTTCTAATTTCTGTAACGAATGCTTACAATTTCCAATTTTTATAGCAATAACTTTTTACTTTAAAAACTAAAAACTATAATTATTATGCCTACTTTTAATTTCCTAAATTTTCTCATAATTTAATATTATTCCTTTAATTGAATTTTAAGCTTTTTTTCTTGTTTTAAAATAACTGCTTGTTTTTAAAGCTACTTTTTGGTATTTATTTAAAAAGGTAATGCTGTAATTTCGTTTAAATGATTGTAACATATATATATAAAACTGAAAGTGATAGAAGAGAAATTAAGAAAAAGAAATAAAATTTAAAATGGCCAACATAGTTAATACAGCTAAACCACATTTTTATTAATATCTAAGAAAAACCTTTAAGGCATTACTTGTCATTGGATAAGAAACATAGTTTGTGGGTATCTTTTTTTTAGATCATTAAAAGGAAAAAAATCAATATCCCTGGAAAGTTTTCTGAGATCTTAAAAGCACTGATGATACACATTTTTGCTATTAATGATTAGATTGTAAATAATGTTATATTGGTTTCTTCAAATACACAAGGTGTTATAAATTTAAGTTAAACAATTTTAAATTAATTCAAATCATTGAGATAAATATTTTTAAATCCCTATATATACATAATTAATTTAAAATTAATATCCACTTTATAAGGATCAAATAATCTTTTAAATAATTCCGATTAAGTAAAAATGAAATTATATCATGCTTTATTCTCCTTTTTTGTTGAACTTTATTTTCGAATGATTGTAAAGAAGAAGTTGTAAAAGAATCAGCAAATTGTTTGTTGAAAGAGAGTTAAAATTTTTTAATGTAGAGCACTATAATCTTCATTAAGCAGGAAAAAATATTTTCGTAGAAAAATCGGTTGAACCATGATATCCATACCTTGGTAAAATGATTCAAATTTGCTGAAATCTTAATAAAGTGATAAATTGAAACAGTGATACAAGCTAAACCATAATATTGTTAAATCAAGTTTTAGAAATGCAATAATCTGTGCAGATTCTTTAACACTCTCCTAACTTTTTAAGAATGTAATCATTATTTACGAAAAATCCTATAGTTTACTTACTTAATAAGAGATTGTCATTTAAATTATTTTCAGCTAATTCTCACTTATTATGCACAGTCTTCTGACAATCTATATTTACAAAATGTATTAATTATTCCTTCGTGCTTAAATTCATTTTAATAAAGTTGTGTCGCAGTTACCAATATAGCAATATGTAATTATGTTTGAGAAGTAATATGATATGCCTCAAATTTGAGCAAAAATATGGTTTAACACTTTCAAAAGTTTCTAACAGTGCATATGTTACTATATTCTTTATTAAATAAGGAAATATAGAAAAGAACCTGATTAAGTAGACAATCAGCTTTTCAGGTAATGCGAATATTCTTTGAATTCTTAATTACAAGATATATACATTTATTTTGAACTGTTTTTACATTATTTGCAGTTCTGAAACATGTTGAATCATAATATTGTTAAAAAACTATGATGTAAGTAGGTAACACTGTTAGAAATTACTCGGAAAATTATTAATTGTTATTTTATCATATTCAAACAAAACAGTCTAATAACCATAAATAAGATGGTATTCATACTGTTAAGTGTGAGAAAGACCGTTTATTAACTGCTTTCACGTAATAAGGTTAAACAACCAGAATTACAACCAGAAACACAACCGTAATAAGGTTAAACAACCTAGTAAAACCACTTAGTTCCTTGTAGATGGGTACATATTATAGCCGAGGGAGTTAATCTGTCAAACTCATGACCGACAGAATGGAGGCTCGAGTCTCAGCGTTTACACTACATTATTCCCTCTACTGTCAACTCATTTTGACACACGAAGAGTTTCCAATGTCTCGCACTTCCTAATTTGTGACCACGGGCTATTAGAATACGATACTCTTATTCACGCTAAGATAACAGCACCATAAAGCTGTAAAACTATCTCTTATATCTAGTTAAATTTCGTTTTTACGGGTTTTAAATCATGGTAGTGGCAAATGGTTAAAAAACCGTTTAGTTTTCTATTCATGGTTTTTAACCATACTGTTGTAAATGGTTTCAAAACTGTAAAGGTAAAAAATGCTCTTCATCGTAAACTTTACGGTTAATTGGATAGACAGATTTCTGCCGGCTATTTTACCGTAATTTTAGAATGAAAATTCTAACTGTGTATCATTGCATTTGTGATGCTTAGCTTTACCACCAGTACAGGTACTGGTGTTATGGTTCAATAGTGAACTGAATTTTTGAAAATTTCGTAAGCTGGCACTGAGTTTAGTAAGCTTCTGAACCTCACATAGTGCTGAAACAATATGGATTTGATGCATAAATACTTAGTTTAATACACGAAAAATATATCTAGACGCTGGGAAAATCCCCTGAATCTCACGCAAAAATCACAATTTAGTTTTAGTTAGCAATTAACAAGCAGTATTTGGTAAGACTTCACGCATTTTTGACAGCAACCCATTTTGTTTTTATCTGTAGATAATATTAGTACTTTTTCCATTATTTACTTTAGATGGATTTAGTAAGGATGTTTCATTATATTTTATATTTATTAATAATTCAAAATTAAGTATAAAAACTTTTTTTAATTCTTTTTTAAAAGCCAAAATTAAAATGCTCTGGAATTATAACTAATTGAATAATTTCTTTCATTCTATCACAAAGTAGCAATATGATATATCTAAGTAAAATTGCATGCTTCTAAAAGGATTTATTTATAAAATTAAATTGAGATGGGCATTGCACTCGTTCCAGAGAAGAGTTAGCTGAGAATATATAGTTTCTTACAATCATCATTATACTTGAATATATTAGTTACAATCATTCTCGCTTTTAAATTTTATATATTCGATGCTATTACATATGAGCTACTCTAACATCAAAACAGTATGTCATTTAATTACAAATCCTTAACCGGTGGAGAATAATATTACAGATTCTAGAAACTGACATTTGACAAATGAGCAAACGCAATTCTAAGGCAGACGTAATTTAATTAGTCTCTACTATATTATAAATAGGGTATTTTGGCTTTATTGCAGACAATTGTTTAATAGATATTTTTGGTTAAATTTTCTATTGCAATGCACACATAAATTATAATAGCGAAACACTTTAAAATTGTAATTGTTTTGTAAAAAAAAAGGTCTTTCTGTGTCAAAGAAACTTGGATTTTTGCTTTCTTTAAACATGAATTGTTTTAAAAATAAGGAACAATAAAAAGAATTTTATTGTATTAATTTAATAAAATTTACTTTAGCCCATCCATGAATGTTTATAAGCGAATTATAATAAAATTATAATAAAATAATAACTTAATTAAATAATAAAGTTAATTAACGCTTGTGGTACTACCATGCTAGTTGACAGCCACAATTTCATGCTCTCAAAATAAGACATAATGGATGTTATCTTATGAAACAATTATGCGTTTGAAGAAAAAGTTAGCATTAGCCTTATTTTTCAAAATTTGAACTTAAAAAATAAAAAAAGTGCTTCTAATGATTATGGTATTACCTACTACACAGCATTTCTAAGCATTTTCTAGGTGAGGAAATTTCAGTTGGTTCAATGGAATTACAGAATAATAGTATCTGTTCTAAAAATTATTTATCAAACTTGATTTTAATTTCCGTTACATCTTACTGTGGGGAGCAATGTGCATGATAAATTCGTAGATAATAAATAAAAAAGTTAATTTATATTTTCTAAATGGAAGAGATATAATTGATATCCTATTATCAAATTATTATTCAAATCAAAAATAAAATTTTTTAAGCAAAATAATTAAAAATTTAACTTTTGCAGCTTAGAAATATTATAATACTTCTCATAACTCTTTTACAAGCTTAAAATTATTTCAAAAGCACTATAGAAGCATTATAAAATTTCAAACAATAAAAAAAAAATAATTAGAATGGTAAAAATAGTTATTTCCCTTAAGAGCACAAAAAAATTTGCTTTGAATTCCAGACATCAAAACCTCACGCAGTCTCTACATTAAATGTCTAGATTTAGTCTCATTTTATTACATTTATTATCTGTCGATAGTGCTTTTGTGAAACCCTCCCTCCAAAAAAAGTTAAGTATTTTTTTTTACTGAAGACTTATTTTTCTCCGTGTGAAATTACATACTTATGAAATATAAGGAATGTAAAGAATCGAAAAATTCTTTTAATATAAAATGTTGCAAATGCGTGACTTTTTTTAAAGGTTTCCTAAATTGATGCGTCTTAATTTATTATATCTCTGAAGCGGAATTTGACTATTGTTCAGAAAAATAAAAGTTGGTTAACATGTCTGACGAAAGAAGTATATTTTTATGTTTTTTGAAAGTATAAAAAGTCGAAACATATTTTTGATTACCAATAGTGCTTTTTAAAAATGAAATGGAGGAAAAAAAATTGAACTTTACAAATTAAAACTGAAATGGTGCAGTTGAACTCTTTTTTACTGAATTGGCTATTTTATTGTTCAGAATTTGAAAAACTTAAGACTAGTCAATAAATCTGCTGCTATTATAATTAGTGATTAAATATTATTTTTAAACATGATTATTTCCTTCAAAGAAATTGAGCTCAATTTTAAAATTTAGTAAGTAATTTTTTCTTAAATAAATTTATTGAATTAAGTTCATTTTGAAATTTTCAAATCAGTTAAAGTTTATTTCGTTTTGAAATTAATTTTTAGTTACCATTCTCTTTTGAAAAAATTCATAATTTTATATATCAAATTTTTAAATGATGTAAGATCTTTTATGACGGTAAATATATATACTTATAAACTACACTTCGGTTACTGTTTTTTATGATTTAACATTAAAATATATTTATCGTTCCAATTTTTTTCAAGCTTACATCTCAATTCTTGGATTAAAATTAACTAATTAGCTCAAATTCAATTTGAAATAATTTTCAAGTATACAGAAAAACTAAATTTTTCATTTAAGTAGGAAATAATTTACAACTGCTATAAATCTTCAAGTTTATCAGAGAAACTTCAAACAATTACTTAATTTCGAAGCCCTGGAGGAGAGTTATTTTTCTTTCTCCTGTAATATTTTTTAATGTTAAAGAGTTGGCTTTAAAATTAAAGTTTTGAAAATCGTTCATAATTTTAAAAAAAAGAGTCAGAAAAATGGATTCGAAAATAAATATTGATCAATGATATCGCGAATGTTTGCTGTAACCTTTAAAAGTATTAAATATTCTTAATATGAATCATACTATTACGCAAAGAAGCTTAAGATTTAATTTGCAATGGAATATGGTTCAGAGGCAACGAATTTGTTTGATATTACTATACTGTTTTTAAATTTTCATTCTGAAATTATGTGAAATAACCAGCAGAAATCTGTCCATCTGATTAATCATGAAGTTTATGGTTAGGAGCATTTTTTACCTTGACGGTTTTGAAACCGCTTACAACTGGTATGGTTATAAAACCGTGAATACAAAACTATACGGTTTACGACTAGCAAAGTTTTTTTTTACCATACAAATGAAAACTTAAACGGAAATTTGGGCTTCTTGCATGTTGAGCCATTTAGGCGTGAATAATATCTTCGTATAGTTCAGAGTCCCCAATTGAAGAGTGCTGTACTCTAAGCTCTTTAAGTATTGAAGGAATGAAAGAAATATTGTAATATCAACGATAGGATTCAAACCTCTGCTCAGCCAGCCATAAGATTGACCGAATAGCCCTTTCAGCTGCGCTACAGTATGTACCCAGCTGCATGGAACAAAATGGCGTTACAGGGTGGGCGGATAGAATTCTGGTTGGCGCGGATAGAATTCTGGTTGTTTAACCATATTACTAAAAAAACAATCAATAAATATTTTTCTCACACTTAACTGTTTGAATATCAACTTTTTTATGGTGCAGTCTTATGGTACATCTCTTTTATGGTATAGTATCATCTTTTTTATGTTACAATATGGTAAAATAACAATAAAATAAATTGCTATTTATTCATTTTTGCAGCGAAATTTCTGACACTGTATCAGTGCATATTGTAATCAAAACGCAAGCATAAAAATTAGAACAAAAATACATTCTTTTTCAGAAAAAATAGGCTCAACATTAAACCAGAGTATAGGTACCTTGAATTGTAATATGATGCAGTTTCCTTGCAATTATAATAAGATGTTAAATTGAATTCGTTTCCATTTCAAGTTGAACCACAGCATCACGTTATTAATAAGATTCATCTTTGTACATTCTAGTAATTTTCAATGACATTCAAATTCAACGTAGTCTGAAATTTCTAATTGTGTGATATTATAATACTGTTTTATATTGTTTTGCTTTAACGGCTCTTATCTATTAAAGCAAGAGAGCTGCTTAACATCTGCTTCTGACTGGATTAAAAGAAAACGTAAGATGAGCTTGGAAACTTCAATTAGGGATCGCCTTGGAGATTTATTCTAAGATCAAACTCTGTCATTTCCAGCTACGATTGGTCTACTTTCTACATAAGAACTGTGCAGTTGGCATATAATCGGCTTTCACCTCACTTGTTTTTATCCGCTGCTGTCTTTGATCTTAGTACACATGTCATATTTTAAGAGCTTTCGTTCTGTCGCCGAAGCATAGTTGTTTTTGTTTGTTGTTATGTCTCCAGACGAAAACAAGGTGACTAAGTGTCACTGAACGGTCATAGTTTTCATACGCATTGAATCTAATATAATTTATAAAGTTATGTCGAGTAAATTAGCTACTGCTAAGAATTTGAATTTTTAGATAATTGCAAGTGAAATAAAATGTTTAAAGTTTTATCCGATTTCGTTGCTACTTTATTTTTCAGTAATAAAATTCAAATCTCTCTATTACTGATTATTATACTTTCATGAAGATCCAAACATTTTTCACGAAAAATGTTTGTTAATCTGTCAATGACAAACTAATTTAAATTTACTCTATATTTGTATATTACACTTCTATAAAGATCCGAAAATTTTTCATGAAAAATGACTTAAATTATTATATTATTAACTATTGGATGATATTCGTAACAATGAGACATTATTTCATGCGTTGCTTAAAAGTAATGCTAGTATTAGTTACATTATGATAAGTTCGTGTTTATGAATTAAAAGAACTATAGGGATGTCTTTATAAGGAATGTATTATATGATAGCAATTTTAAAAAAAATGAATGCCTCATTCGATGAAGAAGAAAGCATTAGAACTTTTTTCGAGCATAATAACATGACAGATAATTAGTCATTATTTTAAAGTTAAATAAAGTTTAACCTAATGACTAAAATTTTTAAAAAATATTTTTGAAAGATAAATGTATTTTTCTTTTTATATTTAATGAGAATTGAACTTTCATATTATTGAATACATAATAATTTAATGTACATATGAAAGAGATTTCATTCCCCCATTTATCAGAAATGAAATTTGGGAAAATTAATCAAGTTTCAAGCGACAAACTCATCTTGCCTCCTAAGAAAAAGACAATTTATATGGATTAAAATTAATAGAAATTGATAAAATTTTATATTGAGAAATGAAATTAAAATTAACTAATATTTAAATATAATTTATAATAAAATTAATTATCAATCTAGTATATTTACGAAGAGCAATTGACAATTATGCAAAAATTGTTCACAAATAACCTTGCTAGAAATTACAAGTTCTATAGAAAACCATGTATAGTATCGAAGTTAAAACAGGAAATATTCGAAATGAACAATTACACCAAAAATCTTTTGTTTTACTTTTCAGCATCCAATGAGGTATAGTATAGTCCTCCAAGAATATTTTATTCATAAATTTTATTCATTTAATATCTTATTCATCTGATATTCATAACATTTTATTCATTTCTTATTCATGAGTATTCCTTTTACAGTTTTCTTGAAATCAATTTTGAGAGTTTACTTATCGCTTGTATATTGATTCAATTTACAGACAAAACGTGAAATAAAAGCATTTCTCCGGAATAAAAAATAAACGACGCATATTTCAAACCACTCGTTATTCATATTTATTGCTTTGCTTTTCAACAAAATAAATAGATTTACCGTAAAAATAGCTTAAAATTCTCAGAAATATTTCTCTCCCTTTCTTTGTATATTATCATTTCTGGGAGTCACTGATAGCGGCATTATCCCATTATCCAAGAAAATGCTCCGTGATTGATGACTTAGATTTACAAAGAATTCGATCAAAGTTCCCTTAAGACACCCGTGGATACATTTTGTTCCTTCAAGACATACTTTCACTGTATTCTTTCACTTTCTTTGAGCTTTTTTAATATAAAAATAGATGGAAATAAAAAACTTAATGTATATAGATAAATAATAAAAGCAACTAAATGAAATATGTATCATAGAATGTAAATAAATTTGGAAATATAGATTTTGTATAAAAATAGACTATCTTTTCATAAGAACACTGGTGTAAGAAATTAAGAGAATTTACAGATTTGATCGATTATCTCTTGAACTACTAGACCGATCTTAACAAAATTTGATATGTACACACATTGATACAGTACAAAGCAAATAACCATTCAATAATTCTAATACACACGTATGATCCAGCCTATTCGAAGCATAACAGCTTATTCGAAGCATAATAAAATAGTTCTTTTAGAGATGCTTGACTTAATACGCTCAAACCGCTTTTGAACCCTGATGATAACTTACTCACTCATGCTTTCTTTAATTTATATACTTCACAGTTACAATTTTCACTTAAAAATGGCAAAATAATAATTTATTTAATTGTTATTTTACCATGATCAAACAAAATAATCAAATAACCGTAAATAAGATGGTATTCAAACTGTTGACTGTGAAAAAAACGTTTATTAACTGCTTTTACCTAATACATCTAAACAATTAAAAATGTTTCGCACCTACAAGGCCCACGTAATGAAGTCACTAGGTTTCTTGCAGTTGGGTGCATATTATGACCGAGGGGGTTAATTTCGTGATCGAGGGCTCGAGTCCCAGCTTTGGCACCATAACATTTCTTCTATTCCCTTTAGCACAGGAAAAGTTTCCAGTATCCAGCACTCTCCAATTTGTGACCCTGGATCATTAGACTACGATACTCTCATTCACGCATAGATGGCAGCACCACAAAGCTGCTTAGCACAAAAGAATTTAGTATTTTCCATCTCTTTTGATATGTGAAACAAATAGATAAACTAATTAAGCAACATTCCACATTTCATTTGATAAAACACTTTCATGAATAATCTGAGTATCCATTTTTAAAAGTGAATGATCGTTGGCAATAATCAGTTCATCTTGTAATTTACTAAAAGGATTAAAAAAATTAAAAAAAAACAGCTTCTTGATATCTTTTTTGAATATCAATATCAATCAACAGTGCCTTCTATTCTCCTCAGATACTCTCTACAAAAGAGTTTGAGTGACAGATTTGTTTAAGAGTTTTGTAGAAAATATTTCAGCTTTCTATTTTGATGATTAATTTTAGAAACGAAGTTAAATGTCATTTTTTTAAAAAAAGTATACAACTTACAAAATACAAAATATCTCCTTCTATATCCTATTCTACGTTTCAAATGTTTTATCTTTTTAAACTTATTAAATTTGTTACTTTATTTATTAAGGATATGTTTAATAAAAGCAGAATTTTTATGAACTCATTCTAATTAACAATATATTTGTTTTTACAAAACAAAGGATGTGACAAAAATTGGTAATAATAATAATAAATATCACTTAACAAAATTTTTATTGAATTTCTGTCGTTTTTTATCATAAAAAATCAATAATGTCATCTAGAATTGTGGTACATTTTACGTTAAATGTCGATACCATGTCATTTTTTTACGTAAATCTTTAATAAAACCAAACATATAGGCATAAAGCTGAAAACACCTACCTTTGTCAAATTTTACCAAAAAATAATTTACTTTATATAGATTACTTTCGTAAGGGTAATCGATATCATGGAGGTTCTACTGTTAATGTCACGTAATTGTATTTTTTCATAAATCATTTATTTGTACCAGATTATTATTATTATTTTTTGCCTTTTCCGCTAGTCCTAATAATGAATATTATTTTTAGTTATATTTTAGACAACAATGACTGTATAGCAAAAGTAATAGTACTTTTGCAATGGCTGAATAAATTTTTAGATAAAACACTTTATAATAAAATTTTGTCTAAATATCTAAAAAATTAAGTCAGTTGATATAGATTAGTATCTTAATATACAACAGTCATTTCTTTCATAAATTATTTCTTTGTATCTGAATGTTTTTTATCAGTTCTGTTGATTCTAATATTGAGTATTATTTTAGGTAAATGTTTAAAGAGCTACGATTATATAGGGAATATAACATTAGCATTATATGTTTTCAGACAAAATAATAATAAAACTAAAATAATTTAAACTTTAGAAATCACTTTTCATTGGATTTTAAAGTAAAATAAGTGCATAAGTCAAATGAATGCATTACATTAAGGAATTCGAATCAAATAAGTATTTTATTTTGGCTCTGTGTTTCAAATTTTTATGCAAAGTTATATATTGTTTTCCTTTGAATAGAAAATATTAATTCTATTATATTATAAATTTTAATGAGTATTACTATAAGTAACCTTTAAACAGAAAAGACTGTAGGAAAATGATAACTGTCGACATTAACTGAAAACATTTTTAAACAGAAAAACAATATAAAAGTTGTTTTAATGCTTAAAATAAGTTTTCATTATTATATTATATATAATTTCCATTGAGTATTGTTATAAGTAATCTTTTGAAAAATCTGTATGAAAATTAAACATGATATTTACATAATAAATAATAAATTTTTAAACGGAATAATAATATTAAAAAAAAGTAGTTTTAATATTAAAAATAAGTTTCATTTATGTTTAGAAGAAAAGAGTGCATTATATTAATAGATTTGAATAAAATGAGTATTTTATTTCGTATTTACATATTTATTCTCAGTTTGCTGTTTTCATGCAAATAAAAAAAAATCAATTTTTATTTTATTATAATCTTGGAATCGAAGAGAGAGGAAATGCCTTGATGCGAATAGATTACGTTTTATTGATCCACTGTTGGAATTGAATATTTTGTAAATAAAAATTCAAAGTTTGTGTTTCGCTCAGAACAGAATCAGAAGAAAATCAGATCAAAATTTATATTTTGTTATAGTTTATTAGGATTTCTTTCTTGATTTGAGTATGACTACGTATTCAACAATTTTAATTTATACTTAGTAATTCTTTTTTTAAAACATTTTGATCTATATGTATAGTTTGCGATTTTAATTCTCAAAGGAGTTTCCGAAAATTTTATCAAAATTTTTATTTTAAATAGTTTCTTAATAATGGATTCTTTCAAAATAAGGGTAATTCAAAAATGAAATACATTCTAACGTGCTAGTTTTAAATGAATTTAAGAAGCTTTTATTATCAAGACATAATCAAATGAAGATCAAGCTTAAAGATTGGTTTATATCCGTGAAAGGTGATTTTGAGAAAAAACGACGGAAGTGCGTGAACAGGAGCTGTTTTTTCATAACATGACCCCTCTTCATTGCATAATAACTCTCGAACTGATTTTTCGTGTTATTGATTTCTCAAAAGTTAGAACCCCTTAAAATACAAAAAATGATAATCCAACCGCAATTTTTGTGAAAATCGGACATAAACTGATCTTTCCTTTAAATCTTTAACTGCTAAATCTGTTTTTGAAAGGTGACACGCACTTCTTTTGTAATGAAAATCCTGTTAAAGAAATTTTTATATATTGCTGTGACTTTGATGTTATATCGGGAGGTTTTCAAATTTTGCAGTAGTATAAAGAAATTCACTCATACCAAAATTTAACTAAATGCATTAATAAATAAAAATACTCTTTCTCATGATTAAATGTATTAGTAAATCAAAATGCTTCTTCACTTAAAATAGGAGTATATTACGCATTTAAGAGTGATTTGGGATAATCCGGTAAAAATTTTTTTAACCATCTTTTTCAAACCATGTCATGGATCACTAACCAATGTTACAAAAATTCACTGTTTTCACTGAAGGTGATAAATTATATTTTAAAATATCTGTTTATTTATCTGCAATAAATGAATAGATCCTTTAACAGTGCTAGTTATCTTTAGCCGAACTTTTAATTTATGTTAATATGTCCGTGAGAAATTGGCCCGTGAATTGCGAAGTAAATTTTTCTTTTCAAGCTATTGCCAAAATATTATCCTGGGGGTAGCATGGGGTAACTTTATATGCTTGTTTCGTATGTAACCGTTTCAGTTAGCTATTAAATAATATTTTTTTCTTTTTTTTCCTTGCAAATAAACAAATTTACAAAAATGTGAAGCACATTGCAATTCTAACAATATGTAAGTCTTTGACGGTCCAAGCTATGTATAAATCAATTTGAGTGTGGACTTGTTTTAATTAACTGCGAAAGACGCAACTTAAGAAATTACATGAAAATTACTATATGCACATTTTCATTCTTATATTGCATTTACTTAAATTTTGCAGTGGTAAATTTCATGAAACTTCTTGTTTATAAATCCTTTAATTAACATTTTGACTTCATTAAATTTTTTTATCAACAAATTTCTAACTTTCTTTCTCATCTGAGTTATGGGGTAACGAACCGTAAATGCAATGCTGCTAATGTTCTTCCGCATGCATTGAGTGGAAACACATTTATTCATAGAAGTTAAAATAATAAGACTATTTGGTTAAAATATTCTGAATGACTCTTAATAATGCATAAATAAACATATCGAATACATTTTTGCTTTTGAGCTTAAAAATTCTACGATAATTTTATTTTGAAATAGGTTAATGAGTGAACAAATTTATTCTGTGTATCTTCGTTCTTGCTGAAAACTTACTCCCGAATTTCTAGTTCCAATAAAATTTTTATGAGGAAATTATCGTCGACGGAAAAAACGTTTTTCAAAAGTACAGAATTATCCATACCAAGGAATTTTGAGAAGTTGGTCTAAGCATTTGCCCAATATAAATAATTACTAAACCAATACTTTGAAACTAGCTTCTTAAATTTAAATTTCAAATTTTATACTTTAGATTTTGAATTTAAACCTGAATTGGGCAGGGATAAGAGGTACATTTACAAATGCATTTTGCTTATGCTTGTTTTGATAACAATGGGCATAATAAGGATAGAGCTTGAATTGAATAATACAAAAAGCATATAAATCTACTTAATTTATTCATTGTTATACATTGTTTTGAATAAAAATTATTGAAAATTGTCTAATATTTATAAGAGCAACATTCAATTGTAACATAAAATTAATAACATAAAAAATTATAATATGACGTGAAGAGCTGAAAAGATTTGAATAGCATTTTAAAGTAAAATAAAGAAAAAGAAAAAAGTCGAATTTTGTTTGATAAGCGTATGTGTGGCCTTAGTTTGGAAGGAGCTCACTTTTCACAATTTTTTTGTTTTTATTACTAACAAATATGTTATTAAACTATAATACTTTTCGGAAATATTATTGTTACAATAATAAATTCAAATAAAATAATTTATACAAACGTATATTGAAATTGTAAAAAATAAATCCATTATATTGTCTTGAAAAGGGGGCATTCATTTTGTTATGAAGCAAAAAGAATAATAAAAATATTTCCTGGAGAAACCATATTCAATTCATAGATAAAGTAATCGCTTAAGCTTTACGAGGGGAATTCGGTACAATTTGAGCAGAAAATGAGCTAAATTGAAAAATAATATAAACAAGCATACATTGGTCTGACGGAATTGCAATATCCAAGTAGAATTCGCGACTAATAGAATAATGTTCTTTCTAAGGTTTCTTGACAAAATTAAAAAGGATTGCGGAAAAAAGGATTATTGATATTTTTGTTGAAGGAAACATTGTACCTGCAAACGTGTTAGACACAAAAAACATCTTAGGTTTAAATCTTTAAAACTTTCCTTTTACTTCAATTGCTTAAATTTTTGATGGGTTTAGGCGAAGAATAAAATTTCTGATCAATTAATAGTAGTCTAAAGAAGAAAACACAATTCTTGATCAATTATATTGTACGAATTACCCCATTAAGCACAAAACATCGAAATAAAACTTTTTCAGTTTTTTTTTATATCTGATTAGGTACCAAATGGGAGACTTCTATCCTAGTAAAAAAGTGCTATTTAGCACTACTTTAAATTAGGTTAATTACTCTGGTAATTACAAAATGATGAAAAAGTTTTGCTTTGTATTATTTAAATTTTGAGTGTCCTAATGGGAGAATCAGTGGACTTCGCTTCAAATGATTATATTTTTTATGAAGTAAGGGAAGTAAGCAGTAAAGAACATGCTAAAATTAATATTGTTTTCACAATCAAAAAATAACGAAAAGCAAAAATTTCACTCTTTAATGCTATACTTTTCTTTTTCTGACTTTTTTTTTCATTGGTCTTTTAAAAAAAATTATGTAAGAACATTTTGGTGAGCTTTCAAAATTTTTCTATTATTTTTTTCCCTTTTATTTAATCGATAATAATTTTTTTCTTGTTTTTGTTTTATCTGCTTATAGATTAGGAAATAATGAGTGTTTTAAAAAGAAAAATTTAAGTGAAATTAAAAAAAATAGCGGAACAAAAGTTTTTCCAATTCTGTTCTTGTGAAACAAATGATATTAGTGTGGAATTTTTTGAATTTTCTCTTTATACTTTAGATTTGTTTGTTTTAAATATTTATTTCTTATAAAAAATTTTTTACATTATAGTTATTATTTGTGGTGTTGATAATAAGAAATTCATCACAAGTTTTATTCGCATTTATTTTTCTTTTTTTTAAAACCTTATTTTAAGAAAAATAAAAAAAAAGTTAAAAATCTTTTTTTCATATTAATTTCCATAAAAAATAATGTTTTCTAAAGTTTTCAACTGTTATAAAATATAAATTTGGTAGATTTTGGGTTATTTTTAAGATATTTTAGTTATATTTTCTTTGTTAGAAAGGTTTAGCAGTTAAAAGTGTCATAGTCAAGTGTTGGAATACACATAGCGTAATTAAAGCACATACAGCAAAGGAACTGCAACAGAAGTAAGATTTGTAAAGCTTGAAGTAAAATTTAAAATAGATTTATATTAAAAATTGGTAGAAGTCAGTATCTGAGAATAATTAAAAAAGACTATATTTGGAATTTCCCACTTTCAAAATAAACGAAGCAATCGACAGACGAATTTTCTTTTTTTTTGAAACAAGACTGTAATCAGCTTTTTATTTTTATTTTTTTATCTATTCTGGTGAAAAAGTATTTCACAGCTGGAGATGAAATTTCACCGTAAATGTGTGTTACAATAACAGCTGTTAAGTGAAGTTCAGCAAAAGAAAATGACTATAGTATATCTACAACTATAGTAAATCTATCAAATTTAATGATTTTCAAAAAGTTACAGCAATTCAGTTATGAATTATTGAATCATAATTGTTTAAAATAAAGAAGATTTATTATCTTTTAAACTTACATAAAAAAAATATTACAAAGTTCCTTTCCTATTTATGCTTTATAAGAAAACTCATACATTGATACATCTCTTATGTCATAATATATTGAGATAAACATAAGTTTTTGAGTTTAAACCAAGGTATCTGCTATTACATGGTTGTTAAGTATCTCTTATGTTTATAAATATTCAGTGTTCTAGACAACATGATGTATGAGCATCCTGTGTTCTGTATTTTTCTAATTAGAAAAGATTTACCAAATGTATTATGACAGATTATTTGTAACAATTGGTTACATTCCGAACAGTAATATTTAAAAGTTTTTAGAAAAGTAGTTTTTTTAAAAATTATTGTACAAGTGTTTGTGCAGAAAATGCCCCTTTATACGAGTAGTTTTTGCTTTTTAATGCAAAGCATTTTTATTCACAATTTGCAACTATAATGGACTTAGGAAATTAAGCTTTATTTTTTTGCTCAATAAATTGAAATGTATTGTAAAACATATTATATTTTATATAATCACAAACAATTAAAATAAATCTTTACCTTTTATGTTACTGAATGTCTGATAAGTACCGTTTCGTATTAATTCGAAGTATTAACCTGTTTGGAGAACGATTTTTAAAAACACGTTTTTAACCTTTTATTCGTGGTTTCTGAAGTTCATCGAAACCGATTAAAATTTCCTTTTATGGCAATGGTTTTCATCTTTGAAACTATAGCTCAAATCTGAATCATGAATATTGTTTTATTTTCTGTTGTCATAAAATTTAACCAACGAGAGATTCTCCATTAGATCTAGGATGATGGGAGTTATTTGAAATAAATAGTGCCTGAAGAGTTTTCAGATTAATAGCACTTAACAAAAACCATTTTATGTAATTTGCCCTATATTTATTTTAAATAATGTTTAAAAAGCATATTTTAATGATTTTTTTTGTTATTTTAGAAAACAAAAATTAAGGTAATTTTTCTGTAATTGTTATTTTTCTTATAATTATTATAGGAATTAGTCAATTTAGGAAATTAAATTTTTTTACTTGAATTCGATAAAAATTGAGAGATTTGATCCCATTAATTTAACCATAAGGGTTGTAAGTAATGATTTATTTTCATCTCATCAAAAATCTAAAAATGAAATTATTAACCTATTATTATATATATTATATAATTATTATATATATTATATAATTATTATATATATTATAATTATTATATATATAATAATTATAATATAATTATATAATAATTATATAATTATATATATATATATATATATATATATATATATATATATATATATATATATATATATATATATATATATATATATATATATATATATATATTAAAGTAATAAGATATATAATTGGCTATTTATACTTCGATAATAAATATCCTGATTCTATATACTCTGGAATAATTTTCAACTTACTTTGATTAGACCTATTGAATTCCAAATGAGTCATCTTCCAACAGCGGATCAAAATAAATCCATTTAAGAGTTTCTACAACTGTTCCAAAAAGAACACCTGTTCTACATAGATTGCCTCAAGTCAGTTGCCATCACGAAACTTTATCAGGATGATAAGGGCGCTTAAGATTAGTGCCGTGTTAAGCTTATTTATATGATTTCAGGATGTCTCTTTCAAGCCTACTTTTATTTTATCTTTTATTCTATTATTTAAAATGGAAAATAAGAAAAACGTGTGTAGTCCATCAGTGCCTTATCTAGAATTCTTTTTTAATGACAGCTTTAAAAACTTGCTACAGTACACATGAAATTATTTTTCGATATTAATGCAACCTAAATTATTTTTAAGTGTTCCTTTTGTCTAGATTTTATAGCTGTAACCAAATCAAATTTAGCTCAAGCTTGATTTAAATTTAGTTTTTCGCATCATGTAGTTAAAAAGTTAATAAACTTTTTTAATTGTTTGCATCTTAGGGATAGTCGGACGATTTTCGTTTTATTAGTAACCACAGTCCTATTTAAATGAGGGTTTAAAATCAAGAAGATCGAGAATAAATGCATCACTAGGTTATAGAAAAGGAGTTGTTTTAAAGCAAATCTTATTATAAAAAACTTTAATTGCTACAATTCTAGTAAATTTGATTCATTATTTAGCCATTTTTCATTTCATGTCTAATTCAAACGTAGTTTTCCCGGAAAAAGAAATAAATTTATTTCAATATTAAATATATAATTGATTCTTAATAAATGATTACCCATAATTGACAGCGGTTTCTTTTCAGGAACGATTTTAAAATTGAATCACAAGGTCCCAAGAAATAATTTCGTCAATATAAATTTTAGCACAAGTCATTCTTAAGCTTTTTTTCTCTCTTTTTATAAAAATTTTTTTTTATCAATGTCAACAAATTTCATGCATATGGTGTAAACTTTAGCCATTTTCGTTTTTAAGTCCGATTCAAACGTAATTTTTTACTTTGACCAGAAAAAAAGGGATAAATTATTTAAATAGAAAAAATTTATTTATATGCATAGTTAACAAAAAGTAAAAAGTGTTTAGGCTCTTAGTGACCATGATTACTCTTTACTATAAGTACGGCCTGAAAATACGTCTCAAGTTCACAGGAAATAATTTTTCCATATAAATTTTGGCATAAACTATTTTTAAGCCTTCTTTTTTTAAAATTTTATTAATCCTAACAAATATCATATTCAAACTTCAGACATTTTTTTACTTTGAAGTCCAATTAAACGTTTTTCACATTGTCAGAAAGATTGATATATTTACTTGATTATACATAGCTTTATGCTTCAATTAACATTTTCTCTGTTTAAAAAACCCAATTGTTTTGATATCAGTAAGCACATTTTTTAAAAACTCATTTTCTTCCAAAATCAGACATTACAGTTAATTAAAAATATTCGTAGCCATTTTAAAGGAAATTTTTTAAATGTGGAATGAATATCAAAGCAAAACTTTTCTACCACTTTAAATATGAAAATAAAATATTCCGGGAAGTAGAGGAGTATTAAATAATTTGCATATACAAATTAATTGGTTTCGTTAAAATATCCAGAAAATATTTTAGTGAATGCAGTTATGAGAATACTTTTTATTTCGGATTTGATGGATTTGGTGTTTTTGTTGACGAATTAACATTGTCTTGAAGCAGATTTGATTTTTTTACTTTCTCAATTAAAGTAAAAATATGTTTTGCAGGATTGCTTGTAATAATTTTGAATTAATTTCTCCACGTTTTTCTATCGCAAAGAATCACTGGTTGATGGGTATTTGTGTAAAACATTTGACTCTGAAGTCAAGTTGTGCAGTTTTAAGTGGTTGTAATCGTGTATTTGTTATTACGTAGTAATTTCTATTCAAATATATCTAGAACTTCACTTCTTTGTCTTTTTTCTTAAGGAAGCTCTAAGCTTATCCCATGCCTTTTTTCCTCTCAGTTTTCATATGCAGGAAGTGTAAATTCAATTAAAAAAAAAGCTTTATCTATTATTATGCAAAAAATAATCTACGATTTTCAAAAGTTTATATAAATGACAATTTGATATTGATATAAAATGGAAATTTAATGCACATTCTAAATACATCGATACAATGATATGATGAAGCATAACCAAGTTATAGCTAATAACTAATTTGATTTCAACATACATTTCGACATTTCCATCAATTTATTGCCTTCGTTTTAGTCAAGCTAAAATATTTATGCAAATAAATGTTTTGCTCTATGTTTTATGCAAATAAATGTTTAATTGTTTTGCTTTAAACATTAAAGTCATAAAAATAATTTAGTCTGCATTAAAAATAATAACTTGCATTTTATTCAAATCTTCAAGAAATTTTTTTTTCTAATTGTGCCCTATTTTAATTTATTCCATAGCCTGTTTTCATCTGAGTTTCCAATTCTAAACTTAAAAACAACATTTTTCTTGTTTTAGCAGGAAAAAATGCACAGGTGCATAAAATTATTTTATTTACTATATTAATATATTTTCAACCTTATTTTTTAGCTTAAATCAGTAAAAATTTGCAATTAAGACACATTTCTGAATATTTTATAAATCGAAATGTTGGTAAAATTTCCCCCTCTGTTAAATCACAATCCTTACTTAATTATGGAATTTAGATGCCATCTGATCTGATTCACTTTTGATTTCAATAAATTATTACTTACGAAAAACATTTTAATGATTTTATTGATTTTAACATTCAATAATAATAATGCTAACTTGGTATGAGTGTCATCTGGTACAGTTAGATTGTACGATGTTAAGTAGATTGGCAAATAAGGATTTCCTGTACAGATTATATAATCAATATAGAACTATTGTTTGAGGAAAGAAATAGAACAAATAGATTAGGCATGCAAATTAAGTTTCTAGATGACTATTCCATGCTGATTGAAAAAGTTTTGGTCTCCAAAATAATTTTAGTTTTATTAAAAATGTAGTTAAGGGCAATTGTAGGTTAACGAGATTTATTTAACTGTAAAATAATTTTATAAATGACTACACTTTCAAGCATTAAAAATGATTAATGGATACATTTTAATATATAAATCTCATAAGTGACTGCTTTTTTAAGCATTTCGCATAAATTATAGTTAACGACATACTTTCACTCTAAAACACACATAACGGACAGTACTTTTAAACATTTTTACATCAAATTTTAATTTACGGGATATATTCAACTGTATAAAATCTTCTTTTTGACAATACTTTCAAAGCTTTGCGACATATTTCAGTTATTGGTACTTATTTAACTACAAAATAGTTTAACAGATGATTCAAATTAGATCAGCATGGAATGATTACATAAAATAAAATACTGTAATATCATTTAGCTATAGAACTAATAAAGCAATCTAACTTCTACTATGCAAAGCACAACAATTCTATAAAATTCAAATCTAATTTTCTCTAATTTAATTCTATTCTACTGCATCTATAAATAGTGAATAATTATTTTACTTGGTATATTTAAACGCATTTTCCTTCTTTGAGTACTGTTGATAATCATTTTGATTAATCAGTATCATTTCAACGTCGCTTCTGTAACACATAATTGGACACATAATTAGAACAATAAGCATTAAAAATAAAAAGTTTTCTTAAACTTATTTTCACATATTTATTACTAACCAAAGCCTTTTAAATATTCTTTGTAATTTATTATTGATGGAAGTATAGGTAAAATATGACAATATGTTTTAGAATTTCATTCATAGCTTTAAAAATAGTGACACATGACTGATGCAAACATACAATGCAACGTTACTTTCAAAAGTATCTAATAAAAGTACATAAAACAAAAGTAAAAAAGTACAAATTTTAGGTAAAAATTCAAAGTAAGTATAAAAGTACATCTTAAAAGTAAAAAGAGTAAAAGCACAAGTAAAAAACAAAAAAAGTGGTGATATATCAGTTCATTTTGAGAATATAGTAAGTTTAAAGTAACAAAAACTTGTCTCGATTACGCACAATAGACAATTTACTTTGAAGGTAGATTTATCATCGATATTTTCGGAAAAATAAAATATATTTTTAAATATAAAGGAAAAGTTTGTTTTATTTTAGTTTGCATTTATTTAATAAATACAAATATAGCAAACTACATGCAAAGATTCGCGTAATCATAAGTGAGTTAATTGGTAAAATGCGGAATAATACAATTATGTTATGGTTACAAAAAATTTTTTCGCTTGTAGTATTTAGTTGCCAATTAGGTTATTGATAATATTTCTGTTAAAGAGAGGAAAACATTAAATTTAGAAAGACATCAAACACATATTTTGCGAAAAAAACTAAATTTAAAAAATCCGAAAAAAAACTTATTTAATTTGAAAATTTCTTGAAAACAATTCATTTGAAAAAAATCCTTAGAAATTTTAGAAAAAGTATCGATTTCTTTCGACTTTTTTGTTTCAAATTCTTGTACTTTTTCTTTACAAAGTGACAAAAGTAGCACCAAAACTACTTAAATACTGAAGTATAGTTATGAGTACGTACTTTTACTTTCGTTTCTCGTAACTGAAGTAAAAATATTGCCATATACAGTTCTAAATATACTCAACAGTTCTAAATATACATGAAGTGCATAATTTGAAATGGAAATGGTACGAATATGAGAAAAAAATTTCTAATCGAAAATAATTACTACTACCGTATAAACTTTTTGATTCACTTTCAAAACATTTGAGACTCCTGTTTTAGAAAATGGTGCAGGAAGCAATTCAAACGAGATTTGCTTCGTAACTGAGTCGCAATTGCCACCCTTTATTTCCAAAATTCCCACATTTTTTTGTTTAAATATAAGTAACTAAATAAGGGAAGCAAGTTTTCGGAAAGCATGAAATTTAAAAAATATAAATTGCAATCATAATAATTATATACAGATTTAAATCTTTGTTGTTGAAAATAAATAGTTGTAGAAATTTTTGCATTTTCAGGATTTTATTTAAACAAATAAATGAAAACCTAATGATTGGCAAATATACTTATTTCAAGTAATTACCAGTTATAAATCCTAAGCTAATTGAGCGTAATGACCAACAAAGTGCAAATGGATAATTATGAAAGATTGCCCTCTTGCCAAAGAAATAAACACGAGGACAAATTTCTCAAACTAGTGAAATGTTTTTTTTTTTTAATTTCTAAACAGCATAATTTCAGACCTTCTCTATTTTTCTTAAAGGGATCATGTGACTTCGAGGAGAGTTGCTAGAAAACTCGACCCTGAGTCCCACGTAGTACACATAGTTCTCAACCTACTGTCTACCGGAGATTCAGTAAAAACTCCCTTCATTTCAAAATACAAAATTAGCTTCAAGCACGCTACCAAGTTAGTGTTTAAATTATCTTCAATAAGCTAAAAAGTTTTACATTTAAATTAGCTTCAATAAGCTACCAAGTTTATATTTTAAATTAGTTTCAAAACAAGCTACCAAGTTTATATATGCAGTAGTTTCAAAACAAGCCATCAAGTTTATTTCTAAATTAGCTTAAAGACAAGGCTACCAAGTTAATGTTTAAATTACCTATAATGAGCTACAAAGTCTTACATTTAAATTAGTTTCAATTTGATTTTAACTTTAGACAGTAATGTATGGTAATAGTACTCAGTAATTCATTGAAAGAAAAACATAACGCACCATTTCCATCCAAATATAATCTTTTGTTTTGAAGTATTGTACTTTTTTAAGCACTGATAGAAAAAAAAAGGTTTCGCAAAATTTCTATATTAAATTTGTTACTCCGGAAATGGACAGTACTATTTACTTATTAAACTTATTTAAAAAAAAAATTTTCTTAACTATCTATGTAAATAGGCTAAGAACGAAAAGAAAATTATACCGTTTGAGATATGAAAATTGAATTATGCAAACATAATAGCGTTTGCTTAAAGTTAATTATCTAGAAATATCATGCAAAAACAAATAAAAAAGCACTATAAGTAATATTATTCCACTTTATGATCCATATCAAGTTATATTTTAATAGATAAATTTTAAATGAAGCATTGCTTTTATAAACAGTGCAAACCATTTTATAAAAGGGAATACACTTATTAAATATTTGTGATTTCAATATTAAATAACAATTTATATTGCAAATTAAATATAATTCTCAAGTTCTCATGTCTATTATAAGACTTGGTTTAAGGATATTTACGCTTTCTGTTTAGAGTTCTAATTTCCGTTCGATTAGTGCAAATTGGGTTAACAATTTAATTGCTGTATACCGATCTCAGAGTTCTGGAAATTAACCAGTATTAATTGTGGTTTGATAATAGCATAATTTGCTTGATTTAAACTAGCGTTGAAAACAGCATTGATGATTAACATATTGTCGACAATTAACAGAAATATAATTACCGCATCCTTATCAAGTGATGTTGCTTCATTTTCAGCATTTATGTTTCCTTAAAGATCATGGATGCAATGTTATTTGCATATAAATATTATTATTTTAATCTAAAAGGGTATTATCCTAATCTAACTTCATCGTGCGTTTCGTAAAACAGTTTTTCAAAACTCAACTCGATTTTTGTTTCGATTACTGCATAAATCCATAGCAACTCAATCTAAACTTTTATTTATATAAACTTTTTCAAGCATTTCATATAATACGAAATTGGATGTACAGTGCGCAAAAAACAAAAACAAAAAAAAAAAAAACACCCTGAATTTTTTTTATTTAATGATTGGATCGCGACGATCTGGGACTCAACCTTAATAGCTTGAGGGGGTGATCTCAAATATGCTAACTAATAAGTGCAGACGATATTTTAAGTTACAAAATCAGACACGAAAACGTACTTTCTTACTAAATATACTGTTTTTCGAGGGATTCGGATTTCTGACCCCCAAGATATTGGGGGTAGCCACAATCTGGAAAATATGGTCCCAATAGTTTGGTCAGGAGAGTAGTCCAAAGTTTGGATCCTTTAAGGTTAATAGTACTTATTGCGTATCTCGCCATATCTCCAGAACATTTTAAGCGAATTAAAAATTTTTCACATTTCCTTCCAAATTTTGCTTTGTTGCATTTGTTGGCTTCTGTTCATTCGATAAATACTATAGAAACCTTGTTTTGTAGCATTACGTTCTCTTGCTGAATCTGAGCACACAACGAAAAATTTATTGGTGGGAAGTTAGTCACGTGTTTAAACTACTTTTGATTTAATCTCTATTTTTGAAGATATATTTTTCTGTAATCAAAGAAAAGTAGACAAAATACTTTCATTTCTTAACTCACTTTTCTAGATACCATTTATATAGTAAAATTTCCTGGTAATAATGATACGTACATATCATACATAATATAATACATTTACATAGTAATGATAATGCTAATAAAAATACCTTTTTTCTGAGATAGCCATAAAATGTTATTTTTTTAATAGCCAATGAGGGAAATGAAAAATGACATGTTATTAATATAAACAGGAGAAATTGAATAATAATTTTGAAATTTTAAGTAGAATATCTCATCAAAATCTTACTTTATATTCCTAACTAAAATTTAAATCATGCACAACCTTTTCCATTTCTCGATATCACGGTGTTTAGTTTCATGGCGCTATTAGCATCAATAATACGATAGGAATTATTATTTGAATGATGCACAAATACAAGGTTATTTTGTTATTTTTTGTTGTTACATGTCGAGTACTGTTTTTATTTGTTTTTTTTAAAGAAATTAAATAAGTTCGACAAAAATCCTAAGTATGAGTATTCAAAATATAAAAAGACAATTAATTAACACTTCGTATTTTTCACGCAAAATGTTTGTAAAAATAGTATTTTTCTATAATTTTTTTTTAATTTTTAGCATTAAAGCTTATATTTATAAAGAAACGTTTATATTTATATCATACTTCAATTGTTTATGCATTTATTTACTCTGGATAATATTTTAAATATTAACCAAAAATATCACTCTTAGTAATTGTTTAAATGTTTTTTGTTTTTTTTTTACAATATAATCTTGAGACAGTTAATATTAAACGCTAAGTTTCAGCTAAGCAAGATATCACGATAAGGCATTTAAATGGTGAGATAAATTGGTTTTTTAATTAATTCACACTAACTACATAAAAAGACGTTTAATTTGATGAATGCTGACTAGCACTACAAATTATTAAGGCCGTATCTACAGACATAATGAAGAGAAAAACCCTGTGGAATAGTCTCGATCGGTTTTGCGAACATTTCTGCCGCCAACTTGAAGAGAAAGAATAAAATAGAAGAATGCATTACACTGATTCAGCTTTTTGCTGGAATGCCAAACGCGCCTCACGCAATCTTGGCTCCAGGATCTAGCTAGCTTTTGAGACCCTTGGGGATGATATTATGCAATTACTTGACCAGTTTCCCACATTTATACTGAGTTCCAGAGAAACGGTGATTTCCCGAACTGCCTATTTTCATGTACTTGCTCTGATTTGAGGGATGTTGAAAGCAATAAGTAGTTCTGGAAAATTCGGACGTTTAGTCTCGCTTTTATTAAATTGTTTATGGAGGATGTGAAAGTAATTGGTACCAATATGCTTTGCTTCTGTGTTCTTTAGGTATTGGGGAATAAATATCATTCAAATAATTATAGGATGTGTTTTAGAGTAATAGAAAAAAACTAATATTTTTTCAAAAAATTAATTATAATTCAAAAAATTATTGATGCAATTTGTGAATGATGATATAAAAAGTTATTGCCTGATAACAAACACATCCTATTACTGATTGTCAAAATAAAAATACAGTTTGGCTATAAGCACATATAATTATTGAAAAGAAGAATAAAAAATTATTAATTGACAGCAAGCTTAATTCTATAAAAACTATTCTCTAAGAATAGTAATAATAGATCAAGTAAAAAAATGGCGGATTATTTTAAATATTTGTCACACAAAACACGAAATCAAATTAAATATAAGGAGAATTGAACTGAAAAAAAGAAAAAAAAATCATAATAAAAAACAACAATATCCAAAAAAATATATCTTCATTAAAGTACTTCTTTATTATTTCATAGTTCATTAGAAATAAATAAAAGTTCCTATGGAATTTGTTTAAAGTACTCAAAATAAAATTTGTTACGTAATTTTATTTAGAATTTAAAAAATAACTACTATTAAATGCAAAGTATCAAAGAAAAATTAAAATTCGTTGCTATAAAAACTATTGATTTCGTGATTTTTGAGTATAATGATATTGAGTATTTAAAATAAGCTTTGCTTAAATTGATATAGTTACAATAATTGTAAATAATACTTACATTAAATTAAAAAAAATTAATATAAGCATTAGTTTTTCTCATATTCAGAATTGTACTAGAACTTTCTTCATGTTAAGTGCTTAATCTGAAAGCATTGCATTTTATGAAAAATCATATTTCTTTTCCTTAAATAAAAGAAAATATATGCAGGATAAACAAATTTTTATGAAAGTTCATTTAATTTCAGGCTTGACTTATATTGCGCACGTTACTGTATATAGAAAAAAATGCATAATGTAAAGAAAAACATAAAAAATACAAATGTGTAAATACAAAATACATAATACGCATGTAAAAAAATACGAAAAAATATAAATGGGTAAATACAAAGTACATAATACGCATGTAAAAAAAATACATAAGGTTTTCAAATATTTTTAAGTTTGAAATTCAAAATGTACAGATAGAAATTGAATCATCAATAGAAAATATCTATTTTTCCTTTGACATCATCAAACCAGTAAGAAGACCAGATCTAATTTTATAGAAGTTAATATTAAGAGCCATTTGCGAGATTTATTTTGAGGCATGGATATTTTTAGGTCTATTAAAATCAAAAGAATATTTGAGATTATTTTCTTGTTTTAAATGTTTATTTTAAGGAAGCTTGGTCTTTGTGTTTGTATTATTAGTTTACTCGAATTTTATTCAAATTTTAAAATGATATTTTCATTATTGATTAAAAATAGCTCCAAAAAGTTTGCTAAATTTAATTGAATGTTTCTTCAGATATAGAACAAAAGGTAAAAAAAAAAATTTTTGCAAAAAAATTTCTTTATCTCCATGAATAATTCAGCTAGATCTATGAAACTTTATGTAGTTATTATATATGACACCCGAATTTACTGATGTTACAAGCTTTTCGCTATAGTTTTTGGCATAGGATGCTCAAAAATTTTAGTTTTTGTTTGTAATTTTTTGTCGGTCTCTCAGACCTTTAAAGGTTTTAAAATTTATTTATACGTAAGAGAAATTGCGTGACGTAAACTCTTGTAAAGTTATAAAATAATTCTATGACTATTTTTTTAAAATATGAGAAAACTGAGTAAACACAGAAATGTTTTCATAATTTTGTCTAATCTTTGAAATTTCAAACTATTTATATTACAAAAAATTATTTAGAACACTTTTATATGATGCAAAATAAGTCATTATTTTTATCTGAAAAATACTTATCTCATATTTTCCTGCAAATAAAGATTTAGGTCATATTTCTTAATATTTAAATATGGATAATTTAAGAAAATGCCTTAATGAAAATATTTATATAAAAGCAACTTACGTAAAATTAACATTGGAGGAAAGTAACATTGGAAAATATTCATAAAGGATAATTGTATGAGAAAAACATTAGGTATTTAGTTTACTAACAATATAGCTTAGTTGACGTTAACTGCATCAAAAAAATTTCTAAGACTTATAAAAATGGTTTTATTTCCTAATTTGTAAATATTTTCCCAGATAATTATATTTATTGATTGTTTCGGTTATTTATTATTTGCTTTAGATTATAGTTATTTATTATTTACTATTTCATTGCTTATATTTAACTCTATAATTTTCAATCTATATTTACAACTTGAGAAAGTGTTATTATATACAATTGAGCAAATTTCACTTGTATTTCAATTTAAGAAAATTTCTTTAACAAAATTAAATCATAAATAAATTTTTAAATTATTATGCATAGAAGTTACTATATCGTAACAACGAATAGACAATTAGTAATTTACTTATCTGAGTTATACAAGATTGAGCTAATGTGAATTGCTTATATGCCATTACAGAAAGGCACTCATATGAGCTCGATTCGTTAATAGATATGTGAATGCAAAATTATTGAATATTTATTATAAATGTGTCCCATTTTATTAAGCACATGTAACTTCAAGAACCTAACATTTAGAGTGATTTTAATACGACAAATAATTATCTGATAAAATGCGTATTCAAATCTAAATTTCCTGTATCTAAATTTTCTGTAAAACACTTCCTGTTGGAATGAAATAACTTGTTCCCACTCCCATTTTCATGATATATCTTATGAAGAGCTAATTTTCAAACTTACTGTTTAAAAAATTTCATTTCATAAATTTCTGTTTGAAATAAAATGAGGCAAAAACCTATTATTATGGTAGTTCGAAAAAAGTGCAAATTTAAATATCGTTAAATAGATGGGATATTATTTGTTATTAAATATAAGAAAAGCATTTGTCATAGAATTTAATTAATTTCAGTACGTTTTATAATTATACATACACATCATAATATAACATATTAGTACATATCATAATTAGAACTCTTTTTTAGCATCAAAATTTCCGAACAAATAGTAAAAATCAATTCAAACTTTAATCAAAAATTAAAACAAAACACGGAAAGCGAATCAATCTATGCAAAAAATATTTAATTTTTCTTTCAGTGCAAATCTGTAATTAAAAATGTTTAGTGCAAATAGAAGTATACAATAGTACCGAATTTAAAAGATTACAAAAGACTTTATGCTCTTAATATGCTACCTTGTTGACTTGTGACCGTATAAATTGAGAATCCTCAATAAAAACATTGACAGTTGTTTTAACAGTAATAATTGTTTAATCACGAGATGATAATCGTAAAACTTATCAATTTATAGTAACTGACGATTCAAAGATTTTTTCATGCACTTAGATTACATTTTCTGGTTTTTTTTTAATGTGTAGTGAGCAAAATAAAAAATAGACCACCCTAAATAACCTTTGAGATAATGATCAGATCTTCACATTCTAAGACTAAATCTTAAAAGTTCGAACGGGTGATTTCAAATATATTAACTAATTAGTGCAGACGAAATTTTAAGTTACGAAATAAAACACAAAAACGTACTTTCTCTGCATAAACATACTTTTTTTAACGAATTCGTTTTCTGATCCCTAAAATATAGGGGATAGCCGCAATCTGGGAAATATGGTCCCAATAGTTTGATCAGGAGAGCATTCCTAAGTTCGGATCCTGTAAAGTTAATCGTACTTTTTGCGAATTTTGTCATATCTCGAGAACTTTTTATGCGAATTAAAAAAAATAGATATTACAATTAGAAAAGATTAAAATATTACAATTAAAATGTTTATGGATCTAAATTTAATTCTGTGCAAAATATAATTTTTAATATTTACTTTTTATTATTTTATTTAACAATAGTCGAAAAAATTTGAATTGTAAGGTATACAATTTTTTACATAATTTTGAAGAATGCAACTTTAAACAGAAATTTGAGCCAAGTCGGTTAAATTGCTTACGTAAAAAACGAATTTTGAAAAAAGTCGTATTATCTAATGGAGTTTTTAATTGTCCAAATGAAGCAGTTAATTGAGAGAATCAGAGACTGTTTACAAATTTAGCTTTAGGTCGAATAGTATAAGCACTAATTTTTGATTAAAGTTTTGATTATTTTCAGTAGGACAGTTTTATTTGTTTTTCACATTTGCATTTGTTTATGTAACACTTTTGCAAATTGTAAGCTTTGCGTTTTAAATAAGTAGTAGTTAAAGTTTGAATTTAATTACGAATTGATTACTAGCTGTTGAATTTTAATATTGATTGCAAAATCAGTTTTTAATGAAAACAATTAAAATTCAAAAACATGTAAAAGTATTAAAAAGTAAGAATTTGTTGAGACTAAAATGTAAAAAACCACTTCCACAAGGTTTTTTTTTTCAAGAATAAAACTAGAAAGTGGGTTTTAAGACTCGTGTATTAGAACCAAGTTTGTAGTTTGAAATTAGATCTGATTTTCTATCATTGATTAAGTTTTTTAAAAATATCATTGAATAATTTTTAATCGCTAGAACAACACTGAAGTTAAATCTTTAAGATAAGCTATTTATTGTTAGCTTAAAGTCTTTCGAAGTCAGTGAAGATAGTTTCTTTTCAAATAAAATTTGATTTCTTCTTCAGGGGTATAATTAAATATTTTTTGATATTTGTTTCTTTAGAGTCCAGTTTGCTTATGAAATATTTTTGAAAACTCCTTGTTCTATTATGCAAGTCATGTAAAATTTAATCTTAAACTTGACAAGAAATTTACTATTTTTAAAACATCCGGCATTTAAAAAAATGGAAACAATGGAAAAGCAAACTAAAGAGAGAAACCTTTTTCTAAAGTATCTAAAGTTTTTATGATTTAGAAATGGAAAAAAATACAACACGCAAAGTGAAAAACAGAACACCTTAATAACTTTTGATTCAAAGATCACAATATCATTTACTAAAATGCTATTTTAATGGATAGAGGGATTGATTTTAGATATACTAAATATTTTAAGCAAATGATATTTTAAGTAACGAAATCATATGCGGAAACGTACTTACTCTGAATAAAGGGTATTTCTATTTAAGAATTTAGATTTTTGATCCTTAAAATAAAGCAAAGCTGTAACCTTTAAAATATGGTCCCAACAGTTAAAGTGGAAAAGCGGTCGAAGGATGTAAAACTTTTACATAATTTTTTCGTATTTCACCTTATTTTCGGAACTATTTAGGAAAATTTATAATTTTTGACGAATAAATGTGAAAATGATTTTATTTAAAGACAGTTTCATGAAAAATAGCAAAATATGGTTTTAAAAATTATACCTTATTTAATTTAATGTCGAATTTTTTTTAAATGTAAGGCATAGAAATGTTTTGTATATTTTAAACTACGTAGTTTAAAATTTGAGCAAAATCAGTCAAATTCATGCAAAAAAGTAGCATTTTTCTCATTTAAAGTTCATATTTCCTTTCTCCGTTTTATCAGTTAAAATTGCATGGTTAAAAATGAAGTAATTATTTTATAACTTAGATTTTACACTTCTTTTGATGATTATTAAAGTAGATAATAAAAAATAATAAATAAATAAAAAAGTAAATTGAATTATTTTTGTAAAAGGAAGTTTCACTATCGTGTTAAAAGTTTTAAGTTATATTAAAAAGTTCCATATATATGGCACAATACGCAAAAAGTGAAATCGCCTTATAAGAATGGAATGTTTATTCAGTGGAAATACGTTATTATGTCTGGTTTCGTAACTTAAAACATAATCTGCTGAAACTAATTAGAATATTTACTCCTTTAATCCCTCTAATTGCCTCTCAGGACGTAATAATCTGATCATTAGTTGATCATTATCAAAGCTTATTTAGGTATTTCGTATTTTATTTTGCGCACTTTATACGCTGAGAAAAAAAAGTATGATCAAAACAGCCAGGAAATAATAAATTTAATCGTGTTTCTGGCTCTATTGGAACACAAAAAATCTCTGTACTTTTTTCCAAAGTGCTTTGGTAATGATTTTGGGGAAATTAGGAATAACATTTATTTTTATAATATGTAAAATTATGTTATTATATGGTAATTTTATCACTATACCTTAGAGCATGGCATAGAAACCATTTATTCGGTAAAATGTAATTTTCGGTTTTGCACTTTTCGGTTGAAAAATAAGTACTTTACTTTCGAATACCAGATTTTCTGAAAAACCATTAACATATGAACGGAGAAACTACCAAATGAATGTTTTAAATAACGTATATTTTATTTTCTTCCACCGAAAATATCATTGCCGTACAGTACGGTAATTTTACCAGAATTTTTTTTTCTCCATGCATGTTGATCTATAAATATTAAAATGAGGAAGAGATTTTTATGTTTACGTGATTCTGTCTACGATTTCATATATATTCATAATTTAGAACAAATAAAGATAATTCTATCATGTATAATTCGAGTTTATAATTCCTTAAGACAGACAGATTAAAGTCAGACAGATTTGTAGTCATGTCTTGTTATTTTTAAAAAAATGCTTAGTTTCATACAGATCATAGTTTTAACAGAACTTCTTAAGGATTCCACTTTTAAATATAGTTTACTCTTAGTTTTAAAAATGTCTAGTTTAAATGAGAACAGAACAAACACTAGAGATTTTTCATATGATGCTTAAAAATAATAAACAAGCTAATTCAGCAACAAGATTGGTGTTTCAAAAAGTTAATTTTATTAAATATTACGAACAAATCAATCAATAAAAAGCGCTACATTTGTATTTGTTCATATTCTCAATTTCTATTTTTGTTTATTTAAAATGCAAGGCTATTTTGAATGAAAATGTTTTTTTTCAAAATTTTTAAGCGTGTGCGTAATTTGAAATATAAATAAATAATTCTAAAAAATAAAGTGGGATAAATAAAAGTTTTTTACAACTTTTCAAGCACTAATACAATATTTTCTTTTAATACAATACTTTCCTTTAAAATATTTTGAATACTAATGGTATTGTAAGAAAGCTCAACATATTTATGCTATTTCTTTCGATCTGAGTAAAGTTGATTATTTTCGATATATATATAGTTTTTTATTTATTAGAAACGTATGTAACTTTAAACTCCTTCCATTGTCTAGTATTATTAAACAATATCAAGCATTACGTAAGTCCACATGAAACATTCACATGATTAAAGTTTCATGATTATTAAAAATAAAAGAAATTAATATCAGAAACTGTTTAAAATAAATATTCAGTGACAAATTTTAAGCATTCATCATCTTAACAGTCAAGAAAAACAGAAACAGGAAAAATATAATACTTTTATATGAAATCTAGATCTGAATTCTGTTCCTTTTTTATGTTTTCCTTTGAAATTCAAATTAAATTAAATAAAGTTTAGTTTTAAATGTTGATATACGTTTTATTTTTAGTGCTAATGAAAACAATGCATGCATTTGTTACCATGATGAAAGGATTTACATAATAATTGAGATTACGACACAAAGAAAATTTTTCATCTTTTCAAAAATGTATTTTATGGAGATAATATTTTGTTATTAACTGCTTAAAAATACCATGAATTGATGCCTGAAGCAAAACCAAAATCTTCCTCGAATTACATAAGCAAGTTTTATAATAAAAATATTGACGAAGTCTTTTACAATTGCAAACAAAGGAAAAATATTCCTTGAAGCATTTACATAAAGTTTATTATATTTGCAATTCAATAAACTTTAAGGAACTTAATACAAAAAATTATGCTACTTTGCAATTTATTTTTGTTTTATACCTTTTATTTGCGTTTCTGAAATGCTTTATAAATATGAATTTTTCAAAATGTTTCAGGTTACATGACATAAGTTATGCTTTTTAGTTTATTTGCTAGAAAGTAAATATATAAGAAAATAATAATGTATAGAGAAAATTACACGAAAAATCTTGTTTAAATTTAATTCCAGCAAACAAATTTCATTTATAATTCACTAATCAGTTTATTTTTATTTTTTGCACAGTAAATGATTTTTTATTCTTCTTACTTTCATTGGAATTCAAGCTCTCTTCAAACAAGAACACTACTTGAAACACGATAAAAAAAAATTCAATATTTATTATAAAGACTTTTTGATTACCGTGATCTATTAGCAACTTTAAAAAAAGGTTGCAATTGGAAGATAATACAATTTTCAGCAAAGAAAACTGTTTCATATAGTTAAAAATATTAAATTTATAAGATATTTTGAAAGCATAAAAAGTATGACATATATTTTTTATGCAGTGACAATTAAATTGAAACTGAAATTTTTCTGTCGATTTATAAATTCTTTGGAAAACGTAACAGTTTCAATGAGTTTCAGAAAAGTTTTTTATTATCTAAAACGAAGACATTTAGAGAAAAGGAAAAAGGTAGTATGAACGCTTGCAAAACATATATTCATCAAAAGATGGAAAAATATAAAGATGTTTTATCAAGTATCAAGTTTTCGCATAATTTACTGTTACTGTTGCTTCTTATCTCTATAACATTAAGAGTTTAAAAAGCACAATTTTTTGTGCACATGTTTTTTTTTTCATCATCATAATGACGATTGATTCTGAGATATTTGAATTTTGAAAATCTCAGAACGTAAAAAAAATAATCTTTATAAGGTATGAGAATTCTTTGTCCAGTTTAGGTAGATATGTTGCATTTATCAAAATTCCGAGCCATAGTTGTAAAAAAGGTTTTATAAAACGTTACGTTAAAATATTAGTAAAATTAATGACACTTTTCATCAAATTTTCCCCTAAAAAGCAAATACCACTCTGTTATAAATTTTAAAACGTGTTAAAACCTAACAAAGTTACTTTAATATGGTGCTAAGTGGAACCATATTATTGTGCTTCTTAAACATGATATTATGGTTCAACTTGGTTCAGTTTTGAATCGTATAAAGTTTACATCTTTCTCTGGCTGTCAATAATATGGTTCAATGATTTTTTCTGAGTGTGTTAAGAAACCTTTTCAACCACATAATATAATGATTTAAGATGATAAAATAGTATTACTTATAGAATGAATGTGTTGAGAATGATTATAACTTGAATTTAATATTAAGTACACTGAAGAGTTTTGTTACAATAGCGTGCTTTCACGCAATAATATATACTTTTAGATCGAATGTGTAAAAACCAAGTTGCATTAATATTTTTGCTGAATCGCTTCCTGTTTTTTAAAAATAATTACGAAGACTTAAAAAACTGGTCTGATAATTGCTATCTTAATGAGAAATTACTTGACCTATTTGAGGAAAACTGTAAAATTACAATATTTTCATTTTGAGAAATCCGTGGCAGGTGACATTATTTTAATTTTGGGGAATAACATTTTAAAACATATTTCCCGTGATGTATTATTATTCTAAAATCAAATTTTATTATAAATGTGTGCTAATATAACCACAATTTATGTAATGCAAATGAAAATAAATACATTTAAGCAATGTTACTGACACATTCGTGTTAATTAACGGACTTAAGTCGGAAAATACTTTAGCATTTTACAGAAATCTATTCTGAAATTTCCTCATTAAGGAAAAAAGTATGGTTAAAACTACCAAAAAATGGTAAAATTCATTCTAATTCAGGTTCTATGGAAACAGAAAAAAGCTCAGTGAATTTCACCGAAGGGCTTTGGTAATGATTTTGTTATATTAACAATAAACTATGGTTTTATAATATGTGATAAAATTTGATAATTTATCATGATATTTTAGACAATTGAATGAAAATCATTTATTCCGTTGAATTTACTTTTTAGTTTTAAATTTTTTACTAAATGTTTGGTAATAATTACTATAATGTTCTGTAAATCATTACTATATAAACGGAAAAATTACCAAATGAATGGTTTAAATACCGTTTATTTTGGTTATATTAACCAGAATTATGTTGCTTTTCTTAACCAGAAATGTCCTTGTCATACAGTATGGTAATTTTACCAGAATTGTTCACCAATACTCTGTATTATTCTCTACTTTTCTCAGTTGAAATTTTTTTTTGAAGTTTCTCTTCACGCGAAACGATGCGACTTGAAGCATAGTTTTCGTTAGGTGTTGAGTTTCGTATTAGCTTATGAGAATTATACTTAGAACTGATTAGCGATTATATAATTTGAACTTAAGTAAACAGTATAATAAAGCAATATTTAAACTAAGATATACTACAAAGCAAAGGGACTTTAGTGTTTATAAGTGAAAAGATAATGTAAAATAATGTTTTTTTTGCGTATGTAAAGATAAAGATATGTAAATTTAAGTTTATTTATAATTGTTTGCATAAGCTAATAATTTTATCATTAGTAAAAAATTTTCCAATTGCTTCACAAATTGTACCAATCTTTAGGAAACATGGATTTCAATCTTCAAAAACGACACTACCAGTTTTACACTTTTATCTTCATAATTTCTAAAAATAGTCTTAACCATGACTGTAATGCAACTGAGATTTTCTTTTCAGGAGATTCTACAGAACTATTTTTTTAACTTATAACACGGGCTAGTTAAAAAGTTTTTATTTAATAATACAAAAAAAAGTCGACGATCGATATAACGATTGGGGTGAAAACTTACATTATATCGCGACGTTCATGTTATCGTGAAGGATCAAAAATTCTGAAAAATTCTCATAGCTTAAAAATACTAGCCTAATTTTAACAAAGCTTAAAAAAATTAGGTTACTAACAGAATAATTGATAATATCGCATATTTTTAGCTTTGATATATACGTAAAAATACCCTTTAAAAGGATTTACATTTCACAAAAAGACGAAATACTATTTTCAAATTAGAAAAGTATGGAAAAAAATGAAAGTATGAAGAAAAATTAACACATATTGTGACTAAATCCCTTTAACCAAATTTATACGGGATTTTATATCGATTTCTGTATCACAGTGCTCTATACACTTTTGATTATTAAAGTGATTATCACTAATTTTTATGAACATAGATCACGATCATCTAGGAGAAGAATTTAGGGGCTTGTGTAACTATGTGTTTAGGTGTGCATCTATTTAGAAGTCCCGGAATGTACGAAAAATTCTATAAATATAAATAAAAATTTTTTACTGATACTTTGCATTCGAATGTTTAATGTCTAAAGTTAAACTTATTTTATATCTATGCTCTTTTTGAAAGATATATACGTAAAAATACCTTTTTTTTAACCCTAAAAAGGAAATTTTAGAATCATTTCAAAAGAACTAAATATTTTTCAATTTTACTGAAGTTCTCTTTATTAAAAACTAGCCGCCTAAGGCGGCCAGCTGTCCGCCACGCTGAAGGTTTTCACAAATAAAGTTTTTTAAAACATGGTAGGAAATCTGAAGATTAGTGGACAATTAAAGTGTTCCTGTCCAGCAATTTTGTCTTCATATCCAGTTCTGCTGCAGATGTGTTATAGCTCTTGAGGATGTTTGAAATTATATAGCTGCAACGCTTAAGGAAAAAAAGAACTAAAATGCTAAATACATGAAAAGAACACGAAAACGAATAAAATTTTTATGGTATCAATTTCTATTTCTATATAATTTTTTATGGTATCAAATTCTATTTCTATATCTGTTACGTCAAGCACTCAGGTATTATAATTTGATCTAGTTGTGCTTGTATGATTTTGATCTAGTTGCGCTTTCTACGTCATTTTGTTAACATCGTTTGGTTTGTTATTTCTAAGTTAACTTTCAAAAAATTGGCTGGCATCAGCATTTTTATTCTTTAAGTTGTTTATTTTTTCTTTTGGAATTCGTTCCTTTTTAGCGAAATGTTTTTCAACCTAATCGAATTCTTTGCCGACTGTTCTCTGTATATATAAAGAAAATAAAGTAAATATTTTTAAAGTGTTGTGAAAAGAATTTTTAGTTGTACAAAGTACTACAATATCGCTATAAAAATTATCGTCTTCGCTTAAGAAAAAAAAAATAGAGCATGGAAAGAAGAAGAAAAACTTATTATAACAATTATGAACAGCGACAAATATATCAAAGCGAAGCGTTCTATTTACGTATCGAATATGTTGCCACATTTTTAATACAAAAGTTAAACTTTTCTCCACTTTAATAAATGTAAACTAATGCAAACTTTACAATTAAATTATTAATTCCTTCGTATATTATTGGTTTAAGTTGTCGAAAATTAATATTTCAATTGTGAGGTTCGCATTAGCATACATTTATAGGAGTGGGGAAAAGTATATGCATTTTTTAATAGTTTTTTGAATATGGCTCTTTGAAGACGAAAAAGCAGACGAAAAGCATAGACTTACAAAATGACTGATAACTAAATAACTAATCAAAATTTTTGAAAAAGAAAAAAAATACTTCTTCATTATGTCAAAACACAATTATGGGCCGAGTTTCGTGCCCGGGCGAGGCTTCTGGGGCGATATATTGTGATTACAGACACACACACACACACACACACACAGCCGCGTTTATTATTATGTATAGATGTGATCAGAGCGGTCACACTTTTATCTATCGACTTGAAAATTTGAATCTGGAAAATCTTCATAATGGCAAGCAGATTTCAACATGAAAGAGGTTAAAATTATATTTTTCAATATAAATGTATCAATTCATGAAGTGATAAAATCAGTTATTTTCTAGTCTGTAAAAAGCTTTTATCGCCAAGATAATGATGAACAACAGGGAAAATGAGTGGCAGCAAAAGACTTAGCACTCAAAAGATTTCTTTTACCTCTGATTTAAATTGCTTTTAAATAAATTATTGCTTGAATCAATCAATGGTATCCAACATCGGTTTCGCGAGTGGTTATTGTTGCCAAGATTTTCGATCGAACTTAAAATAGAAAGAAAAAAATATTTTGTGTCAATTTTGTCACAACGGATGTTTCGGTGAGATTTCTCTATTGAAACACCTGGAAACAGCTTGATGCTATTTTCTTAATCAATAAGTATCATTGTGTTCAAGATCACAAAGTAATAATATTGACCTTGTAAAGGAAATTGATTTGCTTCATATTATAGAGTTGCGAAAACTCTTTGTAAATAAAAGTTGAATCATGCATGATTGTTTAAGATATTAAATGATATCATGCGTATTTTACGACCTGTTATGAGTCTGTCTCTGAAAAGGGGGTACCCTCTTGAACTTTTCCAAAAATTGAAGTGTTCTTGACTGCATTGTTTGAAAATTCTTGTTGGAATTTAAAATAAAGTTTTTCTTAAAAAAAATTATTGTATTTTCAAAAATTTAGAATTATTCGAAGCATTTAATGAAAAATAAAATGCGTTTTTCGATCGATACTATTAAGTATTATTAAAAATATGTTAATTAAATAAATACCAAAATTAGCATTGAACTTTCCACAATAAACAAAAGTGAGAAAAATTATTAAAAGGGAATATATTTATTTTAAATGTATAAAAGAATCACGTTAAAGTTTAAAGTTTTGCTATTACTAATATTTGTTGTGAATAATTCTATGATATTAATACAGTATTTAATGATAATTTTCACAAAAATGTTACGAAATATATTATAAAATCTTTCTAAAGAAATCTTAATGAGAAAGGTAATGTTAGAGCTTGATAATAAATTCTGTTTTTCAAACCGATTTTTAAACAAATTATTCCCCATGATATAATAATAAAAAACATTAAAAAACAAATGGTTTTTCCTATTATTTTCATTGACAATGACCATTTTTGTAACGTTAAGTGAAAATGTTAATTATTTTGACAACCTTGTCATAACTATCAGGCAAATTTTGCTAAAATAAATAAATGTGAATTGCTTTTTAGTCTGCAATAACTTAATCCTTTTCTACTCTTTGAAATCATGTTATAACACATTATAGTTCTGAATGATGATAAACGTAACAATCTGAATAAAGCTGCAATGAAATTATAACTGATTAATATTAGCTCTCGTTTGAAATTAAATTCAATTACCTATTGCGTGTAAATACACGCAATAAATAATTTAAAATACCATATAACTTTAAATGAAAAAGATTGCAACTCTGGAAATTTTTAATATAAAAATAATAATAAAAATTGAGAATAATTCTTATTAAATTGGATACAGTTCTTAACGTAAAACTAAACCACATAGCTCGTTTTTGCTAAGTAGATTGCACATGCTTTAATTGTTTTGAAATGCGACAAAAGTAACTACGTTAGTAGTTATATATAAAAACTATCTCAAATAAATGAAAATCCTTTTCGGATCCTATTATTTATTTGAGAAAATACTTATATATAAATAATGTAACAAATAAATTAAAATCATATTTTTAACCATACCTTCAAATCGAATTATTCATTTGAGAATTATCTAATAATTGAAGGGAGAAAGATTCAATTATTCTTTTATATCATATTATGAGTAATAGCGTTAAGAAGAAACAAGTATGCCTAAGTTATTCTTAATTAATCTATGAAGAATGAAAGACTATCATTTTTTCCTAATCCAAAGATCCCAGATAGTATTTTATTACCTTATTTTCTCGATACAGCTCTAACTGAAAATGGATAAAATTTCTAAGTATTTTAACACTCTCTGAAAAATCGCTTTAAAGTTAAAAATAGATGAAACTGTATTTTTAGAATCTCAGAAAAATAGGTTTAACATTCAATCATGATACATTATAAATTTACTGCAATCTTAATAGAATGTTAAATTTAAAACTGTTTACATAATTTTATTCAAATTAAACTATATTAAGCAATAAGGTTAAAGTTGGTAAAGTTATATTAATGTAAGTGTGAGCAATATTATAGCTCAAATCGTTTCACAATTTCTAAAAGTATCTATAAGAAAACTCTAAAAAATAAATGAAATTAAAACAAAGTCTAAATGATTTACTCTTTACTCATATAATTTTATTCAATCATTTTCCCGACTTAAATTTATTTGAAAACAACTGAGTACTTTAAGCTTGACAAATTGTTTGTCTCAATCAATAATATTGATACATAAAACTATGAAAATTTAAATACAAGTTTTTTTTTGTAATCGTAATAAAAATTTCGCTTTAAATCATTTGACATGCTTTATGTAAGCATAAAACTAATTTGGAAATAAGTAATTTACTCCCTTCATAAACAAAAAATTGACCGATCTGCTTATAAGAAATTTGTTCATAATTTATATTTTAATAATATATTATAATACAAAAAATAACAAATGATATGTACAATACAAGCATATAACTGCAAAAATATGACAAATATTAGAAAAGCTATTATAATTATTAGAGCTGTCCTCTGCACAACCGTAACTAATATTTTTTGTATATTTTCTGTTTGTTCCACGTTTGGATCATTGTCTTCTTTTTAAATTATGCATTTAAATTTTCAATTCTGGAAAATATTTACAATTTCATCCTTTTTTTCTCTCCCCTTTTTAATACAATTATTCTGTTGCGGAGAAATAAACTTAGTTTTACCCATATAATTAGAATAAGTCAAACTTCTTTGATACTATAAAATAGAAATAAATTTTCCTTATCTGAAATTTAATTAAGATTGTAAAGGAATTACATAATATATTTATTTTAAGTCTTTTCTTTAGAACTCTCTATTCCTCATTCAGAAATTACTATAAATTATGAATTCAAACTTATCAAACTTAAAATGTTTTTATGTTACTGCTTCTCGCAAGTTTTCGTTGATTTTATTCCTGCTTTTAATCAAGACTTTGTAACTTTCTTACTTTCTGCTAAACTTCCTTGAAAAAACAGTTTACAGATCTCACTTTTTTCAGTTTAATTAAAATGACTTTTAATGTCTATAAAATGTATTTTATTATTAAATGATTCCTCGTATTAAATATAAAAATTTACTCACTCAATTATTTGAATAGTGCACATTTTTAATATTTAGAAAAACAAAATGAAAAATTCATAGATAACGTTTTGTGAAAGATCTTCAAATATAATAACTAAAGAATTTCGTGAATAAATCTTGACTAAATTTAATTTTGCAAGCATTTAAACTAAAAATGCATAAAAATTATATTTAATAAAGATACAATAAAGAAAAATAGATTTCGTTAATATCTTGATTAAATTTGTTTATATAAATATTTAAATTAAAAATGTGTATAAATTTAGTCGAAGAAAATTAACAAAATTTATTTTTTTCTACAGTACCTTTAATTCATTAGTTAAAACTTTGTCAGAACTTTATCAATGAATTGTTATCATGTTTAAACTTTTTCTTAAAGTTTACATTTTCATAAAATTAATATTGAAGTCAGATAAATATATTTAATACCCACAATAATTTTTCAGATTACATAAAAAGACATTTCGAAACTACTCACTCAGACATAGCTAATATTTATGGAAGAGGAGGAACCTGAGCATGTCTTTTAAGTACCGTTAAAGTTATAGCAAAACATCAACATTTCAAGTTGTCATTGAAGGCATGACCCTTTCTCTGTTCTTATTAAAATATATTTACTAACATAAATCAGTTTATTTGGTGTAAAAAAGAAACAGCTCAAACATTCATTCTTATTTTCTTCTCGTAGCTGTCATTCTCCTGAAATTTCTGTTTTCCTTCCTATCGTATCTCCTCTTTAATCTTAGAATGCGTATAACGACCGGCTTTCTTGCTTCGTTCTGGAAATCCTTGCTGGTTGGCAGGATGTGTAGGCGGAAGAAAATAGACGATTCGCATGCGCGAAGAAAAGAGCGCCCTATAGTGGATGTTCGGAAAAGCTTCCTATCAAGGCAACAGGTGTGTTGGAGTAATTTTATATCATTATAGCATATACGCTTCAAATATGCTGTCTGCGGGCCTGTGTGGCCCAATTAAAGTTGGAGTTTTTAAATTAATTTTTCTTAAGAAAGGGAAAACTAAAACAACCAGAATTACTAATACATATATATTAGCAATTCTGGTCATTTTACTTTTAACTTTCGTATCAAAAATTCTGTTCACATTCAAAAACATCTGGTATATAGGGATAAAAAATATGGATATGGAATTATGGTACAATATATGATATTATTCTGGCCATATTCAGTTTTTTTTAATCTAGATTTCAAATGTATTTAAAAATTTTGCGTTAATGCTAAGAGTTGGAATGAGTCGACATTATTTAGAAAAGATTTGGTTATTCGGAAAGTAAACAAGGAAAGTTTTTCTCAACACATGACTTCATTATATTTTTTACTGCCAATGTCACACTTATGCCTCATAATCATAATTTATTTTAACAGCTGATGTGGCAAGGCTTGCCTGTGAAAAGGTTCGATTGACTCTACGTGGTAGTTTTGGGTTGGTGCTTTTTTAAATATGAAAAGTGTAAAGCAGAATTCTTGGCATATTAAAATTTTTCACTATCGAAAAAAGTAAAAATGTTGTTTTAGCAAGAAAATAGTTGTCCGATGCACATGGAGAAGATGTATTAGCTCGCCAGTGCTAAAAATGGTTTGTAAAATTCAGATTAAGATACGCGAAGATGCACCACTTCAGCTTAAGCTGCTGAAGACACAATAAAGCCAATAATCTAAACAACTGGGTGAATAACAACTCATAAGATCCCTGAAACATTAAATTTATTGAATTCGACCCTTCATGATTATTTGAAAATCCTAAGGATTATTCTCAAAGCTTGGCTTATGAGTTCCTCATGTTCTAACGAAAAGAAATTTGTGCCGTGGAGTTTAAGTCAGTGATTTGCTTCTCTAACATCAAGAAAATAATTCAAGTTTGAAGAGCATCATCACTGGGGACGAGAAAAGGGTTGTCTACAACATTGTTCCGACATCTACAAAATGCTTTAGAAGGTAAAATAAGGAGGTCAAAAACCACTTGGATCAGTTTTTTGCCAGCAAAGAGCAGAAATTTTGTGTTCGTCGAATCATGCTGCTGCAAGAAAGATGTCAAAAAGTGCTGAACAAGAATGGATAATGTATGATTCAATAAAATACTTATACACTATCACGGAGTCTTTCAGTTTCATAAAAAACAAAAAAAAAATTGCTTTCCGAACAACCTAATATTTTTGAGGTTTAATTCGGTACAAATTAACAGCTTTTGGTTATTTCTCAAAAACTTAAACTATGTATGCTGCTTTTGAAATTGCACACTGCAGTTGAAAGTTTTTGAAAAAGCACTAAAATATTTTATCATTCTAAATAAATAAATAAATAATTGAAAATAAGGATTAAGGAGGAAATATTGAAAAAAGCATGATCATTATAAGTAACAATAGCGCAATAAATACTAACAGTAATACATAATTCTTGTAAAATTAAATCCTCAAAATGGATCCATACAATATCGCCAAAATTTAATAATTTTTCCTCAAATTTAGAGTTTAAAATTTTTAAAGATTAAGGTGTACCCACAGGTTGTATCATATTTTTCATATTCATATTAAATGTCTCCCAAAATGGGCATTGAAATTATATTTTTTCCGAAAACGTAAGCTTAAAATTTTTTCAAAAACAGGAATTCAAAACAAATTTTAGTTTTTAGGTTCAGAAAATATAACGCTTAGATTATGAACAAAATTATGAATTTATAAACGAAATGTAACTCTTAGGTGTCTCCGGGAATCTACACAATAATAATCCTGACTAATAAAAATATACGCATTAGTATAAGAAAGACAAATGCGATTGTGGGTTTAAATTTTATAAATAATAATTTAACTGTTTATTTTATTTTATTCCAAACTTTATAGTTTTGAACTAACTAATTTCATTTTATATTTATACTTTAAAAAAATTCAAAACTTACGTTTTTGATCTGAAAGATATATTTTACTTGAGGCCTGTTCTAGGCAAAGTTCAGTTATACAAATAGTTAAACAGAAATATTACAATCGAAAAAAAGCAAAATAAAAAATTTGAGATTTAAAATTTAAAAAAAAAATGAAAATTTAATTTCAAAATTTTGTTGTTTTCAAAATTTAGACTAAATCATAGTTCTTTAAACAATAATTAATTTAACAAAGCATTATTCGTTTTGCGCAGTATTTTTTATATGAAATAGATACAAGTATTATTACTATACAAGAATTTATACAGTGATTATGAGGTTGAAATGCCAAAATTTGACTTTAAATCTCATAAATTAGGCTCTACTAAAATTCAGATGTCCCCCTTAAAATTTAAAGTAGAAATTTGGCTTTTAACTCAAATTAAATAATATGTTCCGATATTATTTTGGTATTATTTTGTCCCATAAACCTCAGAAATTTAATATTTTTGAAAAATAATATTTTCAAATTTAATATATTTAAGCAACATCAATTATGAAATTTTTTTACAAGTTTCTACTGTTTTACAATGCTTAAGAATAAGTTATATTCAATCACACGAATGCAATTTCCTTATGTATTATATAACTAATTAATATTATATTTTTGAATATTTTTTATTCATTTCAATGCGTTCTTTTGAAATTAGTCTCAAAATTTTTATTGTAAGGTTCTAAATGTGTATTTTTGATACTTTTTCAACAGTATTATTATAGATTTGAAACTTTTTTTTAACCAAATTACAAATAAAAATATCTTGGAAACCTAAGAAATTTTTTTTTTAATTATGCATAACATTTTAATCGTTAAAACTAAAAAAATTATTTGGAAACTCATATGACAATCCCATAATTTTATTTCTGTATTTTTTTTAAGTAAGTGGTCGGGAAAATGGGGATCCTGTGTTCCATGGTTTTGTACTTCGTAACTGTATCCCGCCATTTATTTTTGCAAGTCTTAGAGCATTTCTGAAATTATATCAGGTACCAGTATGTGATTTCATTTGGTAGGATTGTCACGACAGTTCCTGAGCCATCAGTAAGAAGAAAGTTATGTTTCGAACTCACAATTTTCTAGTTTGCTGAAACTGTTACCTAAATTGATGAATTTTAATTGCTTCATTTATGTGCTCTTGCACTGAGAAAAAAAGTATGATCTCTTGTTCTTGTACTGAGGCTAAAAAAGTTAATAAAAAAGTTGGAAAAACTTATTATTTCCGGCTCTATGGGAACAACATAATTTCGGTAGTTCTCGAGGAAGCACTTTGGAAATGATTTTGGTAAAATTAGTAATGCAAATATGATTTTATAATATGTGATGAAATTAGCTAATTTAGTCATGATACTTTAGAGTAGGGTATAAAATAATTAATTCGGTTAAATTTTCTTTTCAGTTTTATATTTTTTAATAAATATGCGGTAATAAGAACTGTAATTTGTTGCAGACTGTTTACCAGGAACGAAAAAATTACCAAATGAATGGTTTAAATTCCGTTTATTTTTATTTTATTACCAGAGTCCTGTGTTTTTTTAAAATAGAAATGGCATTACTATGCAGTATAGTAAATTTACCAGAATTGTTTTTTCTCCGTGTGTTTTTATAACTTTTTTCATAAATAAATGATTAGATAAATAGCAAGAATTAAATAAGTAAATGCGATGGTTTTATTGACTACATAAAATGTTGTCATCGACTTTTAGGATTCTGATTTTTAAGGTTTTATAAGTTAAGTTATTTTTGGTATTATATGGAATTTTGAACCTTTTCATGCTATAAATATCATCATTTATAAAATTTAATCTTTTAATAATGGCAATTTTCTTTGTCTTTTTTTTCTTACTGCAGAGTAAAAATTTACATTAAACCATTTAAGTTCTTGACTAGATTAACATTAAAACTAAAAAACCTTGATCTTTTTCATAAATGTTTTTTTTGCTTATGAATTGGTTTCAATAGTTTTTTTCTTCTCAGAAAGATATATGATGGATATTCCAGGAAAAAACTTCCTCAGGGACCGATTTCCGTAAATTCAATTTTAGTGACGACCAATAGGGTAAGGAAACGTAAAATACTTTACGATCAGATAAAATAAAGATAATAAAAAAGTGATGTTTGGAAAATAGTGACATTTTCAAGATGTAGGAAAACTAAAATATCTTTTTTTTCATCCGTTTAAATATTAGTTTGCAGAGTATAGTTTTCTTCCAAAGTTTTTATTAAACCTTAAATATTTTCTAGTTTAATATTTTGCCTACAAGTTAAGACTATTTTTGTACAAATCTTTAATTTTAAAAATCATTAATATTCTTGCTACAAATTTATTCTTTCGAAGCAATAAAATTTTAGTTAGATTTAAACTACTTGATAGCAAATTTATTCAATTTATGCTTTTAGAATGAAGGAAATTTGAATTGATATTGGAACAATAAAGTATAACTTTGCTTAAAGTATTGTTTTCTGCTTTCGAATTGAATTTCAAAACCTTTTATTATCATTATGTTGTGCATTTTACAAAAATAACATAAGTTGAAATTTTCAGATAATTTTTATAATGTCAAAAGTTTATATCTTTTTTTTACATAAAATACACAATATGAAAGGTTATATCATTTATGTTTACAGAGAGATAACTGATCCTACGCAAATATACGAAACGAAGCTAAAAGGAATTTTCGTAAAGTTCAAATTTTTCCAAAACATTAAAAGTCAAACGAACATTATTTATATTTAACACAATTCAACGGATGCATTGTTAATTAATGCAGTAACATTGATTAACTAATCCTTTTTAAGAATTGAGACAATAGCTGATTCATTTTCAAGCAGAGTATTGTAGCACTTTGACATATAAAAGTTATTTTTCAAAGAAGGCTCAAAAGTTCTTAATCATTTATAAATTAACTAGCATTTCATTAGTAATTTGACTAAAACTTCATTGAATATACTCTTTGATTACCCTTCGACGAATTTAATTACAATACACCCTTTTATTATTCAAAATCGAGTTGGTGATGCATTAGTTTTAGTTGTATATTCTATTCCATTTAACTAATTAGAATTCTAATAAAATAAGCATTAGTTGGAAACAAGTTTGAATTCTATCAATGCAAGATTCAAACCTTCAAAATCATCAGTTAGTTATCAATAGTTATTTCGTTGTTATAATGAAATTACACAGTAAGTTTGCAAAGTATGTCTGAGTTTCATTTTATGTACTATAGTTAATTGAAATTTAAACTAAACTATTTAAATAAAATTTCTGAGCTTGAATTCAATTTATTAATTGTTGAATATCTGATTATTTAGAATAGATTAAGAATTTGTTGATTTCAAAATAGTATTTTTTCATTTCATCAATAATGTTAAAATATAAAAATGGCTAATGTTAAAATTTATGTAAACCCGTTTCATCTAAAATTCACGCTGCTCTTAGAATTATCTTCTTAGAATTATCTTCTATCTGTCTAAATTAGCTAGACAATGAAAAAAGTGTTAAATTAAATTGGAACGATGGAACTATTATACACTGTAAATCTCAATACGTGTCAAAGTTTCCTTCATTTACAAACTACATAAATATTATCGTAAACAACATCTTAACTCCTTTCTAAGGTTTCAACAAATTTCCACAGTATTATGGTTCGATATTAAGGTTGAAGCAAAAAGTGTAGAATCAGTCATCTTAAACTTTTCCCACTAAAAGCTTGTTGAAAGTAAATCAATATAATATATATCAAATATGAATCACTATTATTGTTTCATATTAAAGTATGCAGATACTGCAAAAATAAGCTCATTATATATATTATTTTTTTAAAATAATATAATTGGATTCATTAAAGATTATCTTAAGTCCCAAGTGGTCTATAAAATTTAAAATAAGAAATATTTTTTTGAAATATAATAACAATAAATAAATAGAGTTAGAGGAACTTAAACACTCAACTAGAGAACTACATACATATTCAATACAATACTATATACAAACTCATTACTACGTACTACTTACTCAATATTACGTACAACCTACGCAATACTACGTACTACCTACGTAATACTATCAACTCAATACTACATGCTCAACTAGTTTATTTTTAATGTTAGTTCACTACTTGAGTCTAAAATTGTAATTCATATGTTCTTGTCTTTCTAATTTCATGTATAACAGTTCTAAAGTACCATTTTCCTTATCCGCTTCCGTGGTAACTTTTCCCGACTCAACACAAGAAATGAATATTTTCACTAGAATGATTTAGTATTTCCGAGCTCAAATAATCTTAAAAGGTAATCTGCTTAAACAGTGCAACAGAAAATATTTATGACAATAATTATTTTTAAGCGACCATCAACAATTAGCACCACTTACCAACATAGAACAAGCGAACAATAAAACAGGCTTTAAAAGAAAAAATGCGCAGCCGCTTTTCCCAAAAACCACCCGTAACGCTGTTTTGCTCAGTGACAACATTATTAAGTGGGAAAAAACTCAAGTGGTCGTTTTATCCATTTCATACAACTTCCCCCTACATATTTGTTTGATTAAAACTTTAGGCCAATTTACGACTAAACACTAAATTTATATGTAGAGAATTAATTAATAAATAATGATTGTTTAAAAGTTGGTATGAAAAACGGAAATGTGATAGAATTAAAAATCTTTTGTTGTGGCATTATTAGGTACATGTTTAATAGTGATTACAATTTTAAAAAGTTAAGAGTTTGGTGTGTGCTGTATCATTCAAAATGGCTCCAATATTATGGTTCAAGATATCGATATTACTGTTCTAAGTTGGAGCGATCTTTATGAGAGTGGATCAGTTAGAGTGATTGACGCTGTGATTATTTTAATAGTAGGAAATTCTTCGTATTTTAATTATGTAATTGTCTTTTATTTAATTAAATTGCTTATGCATTATTTTTCGCATAAAGTTACAAATGTTCATAAATAGTTAATGCTTTATATGAAAGAAAGAAAAAATATGATTTTTATAAACAACCAATGATATAAGTAATATGCTTTTTTTTTAAAAAAAAATCATTTGCAATTTACATGTATTAAGTGTTTGCATACCGAGATTTTGTTTTTGCTTTTGAATAAAACCGTGTACTTCACATTTTCATAAAAAGTATCTTATAAAAATAACTCCAAATCCTATTAATATGGGCTTCGTCGTAAATTTAAACATACCCCACCTGATTGGCAGTTCGCTTACCTCAATAAGTAATCGCCCAAACAATTATCAATGTAACTCCAATCAATAGTTATTCAGGAAGTAGAGCTTTTGCCATGGTTGAATTTGACATTTATGTCATCATATAATCTTTGAGTACTCTCAGATGCCATTAACTCTAATGATCCTCTGTCGTTTCACGAAGAAGAGATCTTTGCATTTTCCTGATTACTATCGGAAATGATATGATTATTTTTGTTTCTTTTTTATTCTCCGTCCCAAATTCTATGCTTTATTATTATTTTGTTTTTTCTGTGTCGTAAAAGAAGTTAAGCCGTGATATGTATTTATAACATAAAATTTAAGTAAAAAGGTTCAATTTTTTGTTTGTTGACTGGCTTATGGTTTTAGATTAGTTTTTTACGCTATAAGTGAGCCCATATGGTATGTTTTGTCATGTAGTTTGCTCTATTTCATAACCGGCGTTGAACTACCTACCAATCTTTGTGTTTAACGCCATCAATGTTCAAATTTGTAGGCTTGTAGCTTTGAACCCAACACAGGAGACAAGGGAACTCCAGCATAAAGAATTGGGGCAAATTAGCCTTTGAGGAGGACTTTTTAATGGAACTAACCAGTACTTGCATTATGAGGAGAGGAAAACCTCCTACAGTTAACCCGACGGCAAGGGGTCTTTAACCTATGATTCGTTTACCACTGATAAATATATAACATTAGCATTGTTATCAGTGTGAGCTGGGAGCAGCAGAATTCGAATCGATCAGCAATCACTGAATTTTAACCTGTGTCACCTCTTTAAGAGGCGAACACTTCTTCCAGATGCGACACAACGGTTCTCTTTATACTAATTAAGAAATGTGTGAAGAATTACTCAAACAGACTGAATTATCCTAGTTTTATTGCAATAAGACTTTTAAGATACTTTTTGGAATTGATCTTCACTACACTGAGCTCATTCCAAAAAAAAAAAAAAAAAAAAAAAAAAAAAAAAAAAAAAAAAAAAATATATATATATATATATATATATATATATATATATATATATATATATATATATATATATATATATATATATATATATATATATATATATATATATATATATATATATATATATATATAAATAAATTAGGCTATTTGAGCTATAAACGATATATTTCATAGTCAGCAGAAAGATAAGTGAGCTCACAGTAATAAACCTAAAAAATGTCAAACAGATTAGAAAATACAAGAGTCATTTTTAACTAGGTTTATCGTGTAAAAAAATGACGACAACTGTTTACAAACAACCGGAAATATTCATTTAGCCTACGAAGCTCTTATTTTTATCAGAGATATTTTTATGTAGCAACATAGTTTTAACTAACTAGTAAGCTAAAAGAAATTATTTTAAAACATAATATAACCATTCACGTAAGTTAATGACAAGTTTTAATTTTTATACACAATTAATGGTTTTTTGTAAGTGTAAGTTGCACTGAACTTACATCCCAAGCTTAACTGGCAAGTTAAACTGAAAAAAGGGGCATTTGTGAAAAAATGCGAACAGTTGATAAGTGCTTCTTAATACTAATTAGATTACGATCCTCATAAAATAAATATAAAAATATACATACATTTAAGTTATTATTATTTAACTTCTAATAATCAATTTATAAAAAAATAGTTTTGTTCTTAAACGAAAAGTTTTGCTAAATGGTTGGTCAACAATTTTAAGTTTTGTAATAAATACAGAAAGTAAACAATTCTTATTGGCATAATATTTTACAACTCACATGCACGTAAAGCGATGTAACTACTTCAATATATTATACGTTGTATCAGAAAAATTTTGTCTTTTAAGTATAGAGATTGCCTAATTTTTTAAATTATGTTAATATATGTCCCAAGAATGCTAACATGTGCCCGGAATCATTTTTTAAAGAATAGTATAAAGGAGTATAAATAGTATAAATATATGTTTATGAAAATGTATAAACATTTTTACAATAAGAAATTGTTAAAAAAAATTTTGAAATTCAAAAAAAAGAAGTTTTTTTTGCATGTTCCCTTCTTCCCCATGTTATATTAAAAGTAACAGTTTTGTTAAAGAATGATGTTTTGGTAAAGAGAAATAATTAAAAGCATTTAAGAATACTTCTAATGCAGATATAATAAACACTTTAATATTTTTAGTCTTTTTGGTAGTTCGAAAAATAATTTTTTTATATTAAAATCGTTTTGTGCTTTTAAAATAACCAACGAAAGGGGGAAAGAGGAACATACTGCACATTTTTTAAGCGCTAATAATACACTTTAGACCTTTTGTAAAAACAAATTGAGAAACTGTTTTCTGAAAAAAGGGGAAATAACAGTGTAAAATTCAAAACTTATTAAAAAAAAATTAATTGTATTCTAATAAAAATTCTTACTGCTTTTTTTGTTGATATATTTCTATTCATTTTTTCAAATGAATAAATCAATTTTAATTCATTTAATCATTGTTTTAAGAATCATTTTCTTTTTTTCAAAAAGATATAGAATAAACAATGTGAACTTACGCATAATTAAAAATTATTTTCTTGATTTATAACTTATGATCATTTGACTCGGAGAAAGATTTTAAAAACAATGCCTACTCCTTCCGAAATGGAAAAGTTAAAAAGTATATGACCATGTTTCAAAAAGCTTGCGCCACCTCTGGAAAAAAAAAAAAAGAAAAGGCTTGATTTTTGATTTTGTCATTGGGGCTCCACACAATCTTTAAATTTTGAAAATAATTCGTATTTAATAGATATTATTCCGTCATATTTTTAGAACCGAAAGTGGAGCACCGTTTACAAGCCAAGATTTAGAAATTATACTAAAATCTGGAAGAATTATTAGAGCCACGGGTATAAAATAAATCAGGGACCAATCTTTCGGAATATGCAGAATCCAAATCCATCAAATCTTTTCACTACACATTTACATAGTTAGATTGTAGCTTTATTTGTGTATGGTTGTGAATTTGTTTAGGGGTAAAAAGTATGTTTATGGTAATCCATTGATGCGTATCTGGAAGTACTATATCCAAGGAGATTCCATTGCCTCTGGATAAAATACTATTTAAATAACTGTTCTCTAAATAAACTCTTTCATTTTTTGCTGTGTCTTAAAGTATGGCTTCTTTAAAGTACATTTCTCAAAAAATTTAATTTCAAAGATTGAGGAAAATTCTTGTATTCTCTATACAGTTCTTTGAATAAAGAAAAAAAATTCAAAATAACGTACAGGGTGTGCCGTATAGACAGCCCTTTATATGAACTTTTAAAATCTGCTGTATATAAAATACGGATACAAAAAAAGTACACATAATGGGGGTCACAAATAAATATTTAAACAAGGAAAACAAAAACGCTGGTGAAATCTTGCAAACTACAATCGAGAGAGGCGAATATAATAAACAGAAAACAGGTTTACTTGGAAATTGAAACTCGAGGAGTTTTTTAATAAATCAATTTTTTTTAACCCCTCTCTGTTTCTTTCCGCTATTAAACCTGTTTTGTTTATTACAGATGACTTACAGTATAGTGATTTGTCTGATTTCAATAGCGTTCTTGTGTTTTTCTGGTTCAAAATGAGTTTTTTTTATCCCCAATATGCATAATTTTTGTTTTCCTTTAAATTATCCATATTAAGGATGATCTTTACGTTATACGCAGTATATCATGTAGGTAAATGAAATATTTAATGGAGCAAATTAAAAATCCAAATATTTAAACTTTATTTACTTAGTTCATCTGAATCACAAGCTTCCTAATTATATTATCCAAGTGGATGGGGAAGACTTTTAGAGGACAAAATTTGTCAAGGGTTGCTAGAGGACCGTTAAGAATTTATAGATATTATCTATTATTGAGTTCATATTAAAACCCATAAATATTTTGGTTTTAAAATTTCCAAGCTCAAATTACTCATTTTTGGTTTTATAGACAAAACCATGCTTTTTACATAAAAATAAACTAGTTAGTATATCATCACAATATTCTGATATTTTCTTAGAAAGAAAAAAATCTTTCTTTCAAGATTCTGATAGAATCGATAGTTTTCTAGAATCGCCCACATTAAGACGAGCAAAAATAGAACTAGGTTGATAGATCCTTGAATTAAATACTGGAAATTTGTAACGAAACACCTTCTTATTCTGCTTTTCCTACGAATACCTTTTCCCAATGCAATTATTGATTCTTAAATTTAGTGCCTTTCAGCTATCCTTGGCCCCGTTTTTCCTTTGGCCGCCAATGTTTCACAAAAAATTTAGCCAGGTTAATCTTGATTTCATTTAACAATCGATTGTTAGTCTTAAATACTTTTTTAGGCTAATGAAATGATTTTCTACATAATTAGAAAGTAAGCGAATTTAGAAACTTGTGAGAAAACGGCTTTTAGGTAAGGAAATAAATGGGGCAATCACGCCAAAAGCTTTTAGAACGTTTAAATAACTCAAGAAACCGTTAAAATAATTATTAAAACCAGTTTTAGTGAGACTTCATGTTAGCATAAGTACACAATAAATTTTAAATGAAATGATACAGATATACGTTTTTCAATATTCAAATGAAGACGTTGAAAATCAAACAAATTTTTTATATTCGTTGCAGCAACTTGTAATAATTAATGTATTTTCCAAAATTTCTAGTGCTACATAATTAATGTTCTAAGTCAGCGATTCTCAACCTTTTTTTCGTCGCTGCACACTTTTAACGATTTCGAAATTTGACGACACACAATGAAAAAGATTAGTTTAAAAGTTGTTTACTTACCTATAATAACACTGTGTTAAATAGTTTGTGATAATAATCTTCAATGTAAAATAATATAATATGTACTACAAAAACAAAGTTTATTAAGGGATAAATTACAAATGAATAATAAGAATACTTTTAATGAGAAATTTGATCTTGATGTTTTTTGATAATTTCATTTATATTTGGTCGTAAAAATGACAATTCTACTCTCATATCGTCTTCTACATTTAACAATCTCGATCTTTTCTTCGTTTTTATGTTGGTTAATACTGAAAGTCCGAATTCACACAAATAAGATGTAGAAAATTATAATAATATTTTTAAAGCTTTTTTTGGATATCATAGGATAATCGCATCTAATGTTAATCCAAAATGAATTAATTGATTCTTCCGAATATTTTAAAATTAAATCTCGATTGTTAGAAATCGAAATTAGTTCTTTCTCTTCATTCAAAGTTAATTCGAATACAGAAGTATTCGTTATCACAAATGGATTATGAACCCAATCAAATTTTTTTATATCTAAATTTGGGAAATAATGAATAATTCTCTCCTCTAATGTTGTCAAATGGACGATAACAATAGTTTAATTCTTTGGGATTAAAATTCTTCGGGATTTTCAATTAAAATCTTTTGGGACTGACTCAAACTTTTCCAAATATCCTTCCTGTGCTTTATTCTTCCATAAAGTTATTTGTTTTTGGAATCACACCAGTTTGTCTGTTGAGTTTAATATATTTTCTTTCGGCCCTTGCATACTTGAATTTATGTTATTAAAAATAACAAAAATGTCTGATATAAGTAAGCTAGTTTATCACACCATATTTTATCTTCCAACAAATGAAAAAAATCATTATTTTTATTTTGTTCAAAAAACATTCTCATTTCGTCATTTAACTCCAGTACAAAAACTAGAGTAAAAATAGGTCAAAAATGAGACACAAAGGAAATATGTAACGAAGCGGTGAAAGTGAAAAATCTTCGTTACAATATTCATATATATTCTACTATATACTTTTCTAAAATTTGGCGGCACACTATAAGAATTTGGCGGCGCACAAAAGTGCCGTGGCACAGTGATTGAGAATCACTGTTCTAAGTAAATAATAGTTTCTTTTTTTTAATTTTTGTTTCTTTTTAAATTTTGCTACAATCTATGCTATTTAAAGAGTCTCAATTTTGACACTCTAAAATATTTTTATTCCATTATTTTTTTTAAATTACATTAGTTATTAAAAGTATAAGTCTGAACTTGAAATAAATTTAATTGCTGAATTATGTGTTTTTCCTTTTTCAATTGTTGTTTACATTGAAACAAATGGTCAACTTTGAAAGATCTAAATTTAATGGATTTCATTGGATCAACTACTCAGATTTTAAAAACTTTTGAAAGCTATTTTGATTTTCTAATGAAATGTTTTTGAAATAACTAATTCAATTAGTGTGATCTCGAATTAAGATTAGTTACAATGATGGCTAATATTTTACAAGTGTAAGACTTTGATAGTCTTATGCTGAGATAAGCACTCGCACATTGAGCACTTGTTTCCTTGTCATACTAAATTTCCTTTTATTATTTATTCCCAATGTAACAATTTAGAGACAAAATAATTAAAACTAAAGGGAAAACTATCATGTTTTAAACATTTAAAAAATTTCAATAACTAATAAAATTTAATTTCTATGAAACTGACGAATTTTTTTAATTTTAATGATGCGAAACTTTTTGTGCAAATGTGAAAAAATCTTAAATTCTTCTATGTTATTCTTTTTTTTTTTTGGAAGAATTTAGAAAAACTTTATTTAGTTAAAAAATGGTCAACATTATTTAGTGAAAAAATAGATAAAAAAACTATTGAGTAAAAAATAGATTGAGTGCTTTTAAAAAGATAAAAATAATGATTGCTTTTTCACAAGAGTTAAATGTATATTTATTTTTAGAAAAAGATTTTATTCTATATAGAAACAAAAACATTACATCAAAAGTTTTTTCAAGGATACGCTCTGAAGAAACCTTTTATGTGTGTTTGCTGCTGGATATTTTTGAGATATAGAGCAACGGTTACGGGAAATCGTCCCCGTATCACTTGCGAAAGTGAGAACATTTAGGAGGATTCTTATTCAGGTAAGTTTTTCTCGGTTTAACAAAATGGTTTTATTCAGTTTTGTTGAAAGGCCAGATAGTTTTAAATGGAATATATCAGATAATAAATATTTAAGTTTACTATAAAAATACTTTTTTAAACTTTTTAAAACTTTTAAAGTTTACTATAAAAATACATTTTTAAACAGAAATATTTACCAAAATTCCTAACGCTTATTTGACGTTTTGTAATGTTAATGTAATGTCTTACAATGTTAATGTGATATTTCACATTATTAATGTAAGGCATCAAAATGTTAATAGATATAACGTTTCATTAAGTTATCTTAGAGTTTGAATTTTTTTTTAAAGATTGAGAATTTTATAGAATTAATTACATTTTATTTAAAGTGAGGGAGATTTTAACGTGATTAAGATTTTTCTTGTAACTGACATCACAAAAGCTACACTAATTTCATAAATAAAAGCTAATATTAAATTTAAGTTAAGGAAATTGTTGAAATTTAATTATAAATAAAGCGATAGATCTTAAGTGTCAGTTTAAATCAGAAACTTCCCATTTTAAAAAGTAAAAAAAAATGTAAGGATGACTTTTGAGACTATTTTATTTCCATAAATCACGAGTATAATTTCAATATAGTGTATTTGAAAGAATTCTTATGTAAATAATGCAATTCGAAGTAATACATGCGTACTATAACAAAACCTATGTATATTTGATGCACCTAATTCTAAGTAACAGTTACACAGCACTCTAAATTCAGAAGTTACAATTTGTTAATCATGTGTACGTTAAAATTTGGTGCTTTTGTAACAAAATAACTAAATAAAGTAAAAATAAAGATCAAATAAAATAAAAAAGTCATGAAAAGAAATAAGGATTATAAGCATCCTTTAGTATAATTTTAGAAACAAGCAATAGTTTTGAAAATTTTTAAATGTTTTAAGCTTTAATACCGAAAAGTGTCTACACTTAAACCCAACGTTTATTTAAGAACTGTATCTATTTAAATGTTTTAAGTTGTTATTAAGTTAATTTCAGCTAAAATAATGTCTGATGCTTTTTAACTTTACTTTCTAAAGTCAAAATGGAAATCCGAGTGTTTTGTATTTACTACATCCATATTTTTCTAAATTTCTTCATATGTTTGAATAGACAGTTTTTTTACAGTACAAAAAAATCATATTTTTTTCATTTGGCAAATTATATGAAAGTAATAATAAAATGGCTATACTCTTGTTAAAATTTCATTTTATGCTATCCAGCTGTTAAAAATAATACCTTTATACTTCTGAGAACATAAAACGATTCAATTCTTGTTTTAAAAAACAAGTTTTGTAGTAAAAAAAATCTTTTTTGATAGAGTTTGATTTCACCTTATATTTTTTTCTTTACAATATATCGATGATATTCTTAATTAGCTATGTAAAATATGATACTGATGATTATCTTATAATTTGTTATGAAAGAGTATTATTTTTGAAGCTTTTTAGGCAGATACTGTTTGGAACCAGTTTGTAAAGATGTAATTGAAATTTTTAATTATAATTAATTTTGATTTTATACTTTTGTTAAATTTTGAATTTTAAAACTAACATTAATAAAAAATATAAAGTTTGTTTATAGTTCAATCGCTTAATTCGTTTATACCTTCTTTTGCCGAAGAGTTGTAGATAGTATCTATAAATACTTGCGAGAAAGTCACTGACATTTTTAACGGTCAATGAACTTATAGCGATGGAGCTTAAGCTTATTATCTTTAAAAAAAAGTATTTTAGGAAATAAAAGGATAAAAATTATGTTCTTTTAATAGGTTTTTAATGAACGAATTAGTATTCATTATAAGGCTTTATTTTAAACTTTGAAAATTGTTTTTTTGGAGCTGAATTATGAAGGAAATTTTTTAATAAATCATCAAGTATTTAGAATGGGCGTATGAAGCTATATATTTTTTTAAAAAATAAATAAAAACAAAAATTCAGCTATGCTATATGATATTATAAAAGTTTTTATACATATAAGTATATACTAAATCAGTATCACTGCTTTCATCATGGAATGGTGGTTAGTGGTTACAAGTTTTTAACGTATATTTGCTAGCATTGGAAGTTTAAACTTAATTTAATACCAATTTATACACACACACACACACACACACACACACACACACACACATATATATATATATATATATATATATATATATATATATATATATATATATATATATATATATATATATATATATATATATATATATGGCAAAGGCATTTAGTGACCGAAGATGTTGTTATTTTAAAGTCAATTTCATGGTCACGCGCATTGTACAGTGCGCAAAATAAAATACAGACCGCCTTGAATAACTTTTGATCTAACTATCAAAATGTGAGTACTTAAGGCAAAGGTAACAAGACAAGTAAAAAGCTCCAGTTGTAAGAAAAGGATTAAAAGGAACAAATACATAAAAATAGACTTGAAAAACAAAGTTAAATAGAAAAAAGTAAAACAAAATAAATTCAAAAATAAACCTGAAAAAAGAAAAAAATAGAAAATTTAAAGTAATTTAAACGTTTATCAAAAGTAGCAAAAATTATAGCATTTTCGGATGAAATATAATCGAATAATTTGTTAAACAGCATGCTTATTTATTTTGTAATGGGAGGGTTTATGTGCAAACTTTTCTCAGAATATGATTAACTTTTCGAAATAATTGCTTGTAAACTTGTTAGACATATAATTTTTTATTATTGTATAAAGATACGAAATTGATTTGTTTTCAGTATCAACATTAGTGTTATATATGTTCTTCAGCAACCAGTGAATGAAATGATATTTTGAGTTTTATATTCCTCATTTCTTACAATCAGGTGTCTCTTCTTCTCAATCGTTCCATCTTCGGTTTTCAGTATATTTTGAATTCTTAAACTCTCAATTCCTTCAAATTTTCAATCTTCTCAAAAGAAATGAATTTGGCAATTCGATTCGAAAGTTGAACTGTGGAAAAAAGAATTTCTTAAAAAATCATTGTTAAAATTGCTTTCAAACATTTAACAACATAAAATTCTTTTTTATTTCAAAAAATGATTCCAGTTTAATATGAAATATTTGATTTGAAAACAAAAAGAACTTCTGTTCCCCTCTTGCAGCAATTTCTTGGAGCCACACAGTTTCAAATTTCTTTTACGAAACTATTCCTACTGCAGTATCCAATTTAAGCCGCGAAACTTGGTTCACTGGAAAATTTAATTCTCTTCTCCTTTGAAAAATCAAAATTGATCTGAAAATGAAATCTGATAAACGGATAACCATTTTTTGTAAAAACAAATTTTTGCGAATAATGAAAGCTATCGAAGAACAAAGAAGGAATCTGAGACATTTGTTTAAGAAATAATGGTTGCGAAATACTTTTTAATTTGTCATCAAAGAAAACATAAGCTTCTTAGAAAAGATTTATTTCTTTTCCCTAAATTTATTGCATTTTAAATTTCAGGGTCCATGGTTCCATGATCGCATTAATTTTAATTATACGCTTTTAGAGTAACATGTATAATTCTAACGTTCATGTATTTAGTATACCTGATTAACAAATTTATTAAAGAGTATTTTTCTTTTTTTTAAAAAATTTCACGCAGATAAGAAAGTGTAGTTTTTTTCTGGTAATTTTAGAGTCACGGTTTGTATAATGTATGGAAGGATACAGACTTTTTTGTGAGATACAATGTTGACCTTGGACTAGTGTAAATATTTGCTGTTTCTAGTGAATAAATTCTGAATTAAGTATATGTAGCTAATACCTGTAACCAGTACTATCCCTTATGCTGCGGACCATCTTTTGTTTTTCAGGCTTATTCTGAAAAAAAACTTTTTGATGTTCCTGACTCTATATAATTTTTTCCAAACAAAATTTTTTGGAAAATTAAGCCCTATAGTATCTATACTTGAAAACAAAACTGATGAGATACCTATAATTATTAAAATGCTATTCTCTAAAGATAAAAAAGCATTTTAAGAAAAATAAATTATTTTCACCGACAAAGTCCTATAAGCCTAATGAAATCCTAAAAGTGTGTGCTTGCTGTACATTAAGAATTGTACCCTGGGTCAGTCTAGGGTATATAGATGCTACTGAATGCTGGTAAGCACAAATATAAATATTTATGGGCTTTGCCACTTGCAAGATGTAAAATTTTTGTTTTTTTGTAAACCTATACAGTTTTTAAATTTTTCTATACATTTGGTATCACGTTCATGAATCATTTGATTCACTTAAGCTGTTCCAATAGTTGCCACAAAAAACGTTATCAAATATAAGTTTTAATTGCATGAATAATCAATTTTACTCAACTTTTAAATCCAGACGGCGAAAATTCGAAATGAGTGTCGGCCAAAGCATAATATCCAATAATCCAAGGTAAAACACATGATGATCTAAGGTGCAACACCATGTTGTACCATGGTTGAACATGATTTCGGGACATATCTGGTTCAAACTCATTAAAACCACATTTCTTCTTAAAAGAATGCAAGTCAGATTTTGTACACAAAAATTATGTTATTAAACAAACAGTCTAGTATTTCCCATCTCTCATGATAGATGGCACCACTAGATAAACTAATTATACATCATTTTTCAATTTACGTGACCAATATCCATCACCTAACTAAAAGCCGAACTTAATGAAATAATAAATATATGGTCATTAAATTTCATATTTTTTGGTTTTGAAACCATTCTAGTTGCAAATGGTTACAAAACTGTATAGTTTTGTATTCATGGTTTTTTAACCATACCAGTTGTAATGGCTTTCAAACCCATAGAGTTAAAGAAACTTTACTGACCAGTAAACTTTACGGTAAATTGAATAGACAAACTGGTGCCACTCATTTTCCCATAATTTTAGAATGAAAATTCTAACAGTAAAAGTGTTATGCATTCCTCATAAAATTTCCGAGTTATTTAAAATATTGCATACTTCATAAAAAAAATTTGAATTCTAAAATCGTCTAATAAATAGTACTCTTACCTAAATTTTTAATGTCAAATGAAAACAATATTTCATAGCGTGTTTATTTGATTAAATTAAATGGGTATTGTTAGTTTTTTTTATCAGAGATATTATTTTCATTTTTAAAATTTTGAAATTTGTACACCATATGTTGAAGATTATTTTTAAAAAAAATATGCTAAAAATGATTTTAAAAATAAATTTCACTTTATTAAAATGACTTTTCTTGTACTGTTGCTTCTAGCACACAACATTAAGCCAATTTTTTTTTTTTATGAAACCAGTCCAAGTTGTTTCTATTATAAAAGACAATGCTTATTTACAGTATTTCATTACATATATACATTCATAGAAAATTAAAGTAGATGTTCTCAAACATTCTTTATTCGTACGTTTGCATGTTTTTTTCTCTTTAAACTGAAAGACAATACATAATACTGCTGAAAAATAATTTATTATTAGCATTTTAAAACAAAAACATCTTATTTTTTTTCTTTTGAAAGTAATCACTTCAAACTCTAAAATTATAGATATATTAATTTACTTAATCAATTCTTCCTGAATGGGAAATATATAAATTTAATTTACTAATTATTTTGAGTTGCAATTAATTAATTTATTATTTCATTTCAATTTTTAAAGTGTCTTGATAACCAAAAAATAAGAAACTTAGGTTGAGATAAACTTTCTTTGACGTTCATTCTTCGATTTATATAATTGATTGGAATGATTTCTGACAAGGAAAAGAATTTTAAGCTTCATGACTTTAAAATTGATGTCTTTTGATGCATTGATTCCTGGTTACTCAGCAACAAGGATTTAAAGTATTTTTTATCGATCCTTGATAGAAGAGTCTTTGTTTAGATTTTGAAGATTTTGAATTATCACATTAAAAGTTAAAGTAATATGGTAACTACTTTGTGTATATTTTCATGAAAAAATAATTCGTACTTATAAAGAAGAATTTATTTGATGCCATTAAACACGGTGCATATTCAAGACAAGATGATGAATATTTAATTTAATTAAAGCAACATTTTTTTTTTTAATTTTGAACTGAGATATTTGTATTATGAACTTTTTTTAAGAATAATAAAAAGGAGAATCTCTGGAGATCCTTATATATTTTTAATAGGCATTGCACTAGCAAAACAATTTAAAACATAATTTCCTTTTGGTTTGATGTGTTTTATTTCCTTTATTTTTTACTTAATATGTTCTATTTTCGTTAAAATGTTTTGGGTGCTCCTCACACTATTGCATTGATACATTTTGCTTTGACTATATTAATACAATACTAGAACGCACTTCTTTTAGCGGATATAATCGTGTGAGCTGATGAAGAAATTATATCTTTTCATTATTTTGTTTTCCGACTTTTTAATATAAAAATATTTTGTCTTGATAATTGTTCTTCTTCTCTTTTCATTTACCTTTATTATATTACTTTCCATGTTATATATATATATATATATATATATATATATATATATATATATATATATATATATATATATATATATATATATATATATATATATATATATATATATATATATATATATATATATATATATATATATATATATATATATATATATATATATATATATATATATATTATTATTATTATTATTATTATTAAATTATTCTATTTTTTCCCAGAAAGAAAATTTTCTATTCTTTCTTTGTTCTTTGTTTTCTTTATAATTTGTTATTGTTTTTATTGAATATGAGGGTTTTACGATATGTACTTGATAAAAGTATTTGACATTATTATCAGAATAAAGATGGTGTTGTTTGTTCGAAACATATTCTCATTTGTAAATAAAACGTGATCCGTAGAAATCATGTTATTCACATGTCTAGATTTTTCTTTCCTTTTTGGAAGTTATTGTATTTCGAAGTGAGCCGATGTTATTCGAAAACAGAGAAAGAAATAAAAATATACCTGACAAAACGATGTGTCACCTGAAAATTTCTCTTAAAACCGTTTCTGTCCTTTAAGAGAACACGTGCCTATAAACATCTGGGGTTGAAATGCGTCCATACAATTTTAATCTTATAATAGCACTGAAAACTTGCTAAATTTCTCTTTATAAAATTAAAGGAATCCTGATGAATTATCAAAATTTGCTTGTTTATTAGCGGTCAGTAATTAAATTGCGTGAATAACTACAGGCAATTTAAAGCATTAAAAGTAGAATTATTAGGACACTGTTTAATAACAGTTAAACCTGTTATAGTATAATTAGAGATAAAATAATTTTAATTTTTTATGTTACCTATACATAATTTTGTCGTTTACTATTAAGTTTGATGATAGTTGAGAGGCTATGAATAGATTCATTAATGCAAACTTTATTTTTAAAATTAAAATTTAAATGATTCTGGAATAATTATGACGATATAATCATCAGATTCTAGTGTTTTGAATATTTGATAAAAGGTATTTCTAGAGAAATTTTACAACATTTTAGTTTTAAATATTATTAAAAAAAATCATTTATATGCTTTAAACTCATTTTCACGTTCACTCTCCATTATAAATATTTAAACGCTAAAAGTGAAATCTTATTTGCAGAAGCGAGAGAATGATTACTTAATGGCATATTATGTTTTCAAAACTAAACAAAAAAAATGCACAAAAAAGAAGTTCATGATTGGGGCTAGAGAAAAGCACTTAAATTAATGGCGAAATGACACGATAAAGATTTGCTACAAAAGATGATGGCTCATTCTAGGTATCTTTTTGACGCTACTTAAAGTTAATGCGCCAATTTACGTGGCCACGCAATTTATGGGATTGAAAGCACTCATGGGGACAAAGAACACATTACCTGGCTTATTTTTGTCACTTAGTTGAAGATGCTTACTTATTTGTACTGCTTACTTTCTTTATTTAAGGCGTTTTTAACACCTGTTTCAACATATATATTTTTCAGATTTATCATGAATCCAGTCTTTGGCATTAAGATATATTCAAATTGAGTAATAAATATAAGTACTTTTGCAATATATTTTTCTTATTTCGATAAAGTTATTGCTGAAACTCATGCCTCTAAATATATATTTAGGAGTTAGTGTTTATGAATTTATTTTGAAATTTCTTGCCTAAACTGAAGTTTTAAAGTTAGTCTGAATCATCCAATCTGTAAAGAATTATGTGTTTCTTGGAAAATAAGATTATTTTTGAAATTATTCTATTCCTATTAAAATAACTGCGCTATAAACCAAGGTATAAAGCCACAATAATGTTAGAAAGACATTCTGATAAAACCTAACTAGCTCATTTTTATGGCAATTGAAATAGTCTTTTGTTTCTTCTATTTTCATTAAATTTTTATGAATCAATTTAGAATTGAAATAAAGCTTTTGATTTTTAAATCTTTAATATTGCTACCATAAATAACCAAACTCATTTTCTCTCTTTAGAGTAACAAAATGGAAATTTAAAAAAAAAACATTACGTAAAATTTATGACAACTGAAATATTACTGAAATTCTTTCAAAGTGCATGGACCTAAAAACAACAAAAAACGCAAGTTCAGTCATAAGTGAAAACTTCGAAAAAGTTTCTTATTTTTTGAATAAATTTCGAAGTAAAAGAAAAAATTGATATCGTAATTCTTCTAAAATACAAATAAAAAAGGAACTAATAAGATAAAGATTTAAAACTTTACTCTCAGTCTCCTAATTCTATGCATCTGCTAGAATTCAATTGTGCATCTAATTATGTGCTTATTTCCCCACCAGTTTAAATTCCCAAAAATTCATTGCGTAATTAATATATAATGACTGCTAATTACTCTCTTTAAAAAACACAATAAGGTGATTTTGCCAAGAGTTAGAATTTGCATCCTACTGTTAAAAATCAGCAATTAAAAATGAACGAGCAACAAACCGCAAATGATATGTTAACCAGATTAGACACCCAACGCTGTTATCACACATTTCCTCTATTCTATACGAATACTAGTATAAGGAGTTTCTCTATTCTCCCCTACATCGGTAAACCTAAACTGCAGGACTAATTAGCAAAGATGGCAATGTCAGCACCACAGTACTAATCCTAACCTCCGACTCATTGTTTGGCAAACTTTATTACTATCCATCTCCCACGTTCGATGTCACTACTAGAAACGATATCTGAGACACATTCCTTGGTTAGATGGGACTTGAACCCATCTCAGATACAACTGGAAATTGCTGATTAATTCCAGAAACTTTACTAGCTTCGTCTAGGAAGGTTTTGGAAGTCTCCAGAAAGGTTCCAGGATGGTTAAGGACTTAATTGGGAAAGTTTCTATTTCATTAAAAAGGTTTTTTTTCTTTCTTAAATGTTACTGATATGAATTAGGAACATTAGCTGTGTTTATTTTGCAGGAACATTCCTGAATTCTTTTGCTCATTGTATATTTTGTCAACTGTGAATTTCTCTTTCTTCTGAAATAGAATATAGCCGACCATATTTGCGTCAAGAGGACGATTAATTTATTTATTATAATATTGTAATTTACCAAAGTCCAACAAGTGATCCGCAAAATAGTGTTCGACTTTCAAAAACAATCTGATTAATTTAAAATCCTTATCAGAAGGGATGTCTAGAATCAAGTATTAAAGCCAACTTATTTTTATGGAGTATGTTTTAAGTGGTGATAAACTAGAAAATGCAAAATGACGAAAAACCATTGTCTTTAACATAAAGAATATTTTCCTATTTTTATTGAGTAAATTTTTATTAGTTGATGTATTTTACTTGCTTAAAGAGCATATTTCAAATTTGATTATGAAATAACCCATCGTAAAAGTTACAAACTTGAAAATTTTTGCTTAATAACCAGATTCACTCTAGGAAGGCGTAACATACATCACACATATGTTGTATTAAACACATAACACGTAAACATTATTTGAATCAAGTGGTTTTTAATTTTACATCCCCGATTTTACATTTGAATTGTATAAACAAAATGTTGTTAACTTTGTAGTTAGATTTCAGATGAATGTTACCAGATAATAATTGTGAATAAATACCGTGAGTAAATAATTACATTTCGAAAAAAAATCAAAACTAGCATTTGATCTATCTAAACGGCGCTTCTTTCGAACTATTTTGCTCAATTGACACTTTAAAAAGGAGTAAGTTACTCTCATTTTTGCGAAGTTGTATTTTCATTTAATTAATCTTACATTTACAAAATTTACATAAGTTATGAATTTATGATTTCCAGTTCTTAATTTGAAATCCAATAACTAATATAAAAGTAGCTGATATTCCATCACCGAATATATTAATTTATTCGAAAGCTTTTTTTGAACCTAATAAACTGTAGAGACAAAACTTTATGTTGAATGTGCAATGCATAAAATACAGAACGGATCACCGTGAATAACTTTTGATCTAATGATCGAATATTCACGTTTAAGAACTCAATCTTAATGGTTCAAGCGGGTGACTCCAAATATGCTAATTAATGAGTGCAGACGATATTTTAAGTTACGAAATCAGACACAAAAATGTATTTTCTGTGAATAAACCCTTTGATCTATGGATTTTTAGACCCACAAAATATAAGGGATAGTATGGGAAATATGGTCCCGATAATTTTGCCAAGAGAGCGGTCCAAAATGTTAATCTTTAATGTTTGCGTATTTCAAGAATTTTTTAAGCGAAATAGAAAGTTTTTAAAGGCAAAAAATCGTATTTTTGTAATTCGATTACTCAGGAACTATTCGATCGATTACGCTTAAACTTTGTATTTTGCTATGTGAAATTAATTTTTTTAAAATAATGTAAAAATTTTATACCTTACATTTCCTGCTTTTTTCCACTATTATTTAAGAAAATAATAAAAAGTAATAAATATTTACTTGAAGTTATTTTTTGCATGAAATTAACTTTGGATAAATGAATTTTATAATTGTGTGCAAAAATTTTTCAGTTCACTTAAAAAGTTCTTGAGATATGGCGAAATATGCAAAAAGTGAAATTAAAATGATGGACCATATTTCCTAATTAACAATTAGGACCGTAGTTCCCAGATTGCTGATACCCTTTACATTTTAAAGAGTCAGAAATCACAATCCGTCAAAAAAAAGGGTATGTTAAGTGCGTTATGTCTATTTTTTGCATCTTAAAATATCATCTGTAGTAACTAATTAGAATGCTTGAGGTCATCTGCTCGAACCATTAAGAGTGAGTTCCAGTACTTGAAAATCTGATCATTAAATCAGAAGTTATTCATGATCTTTTGCTTTCCGCAGAGTACAACCATGATACACTCTCTTTGTTTTCTCCAGAATATAGTTGGATAGCATGTAACTTTTAATCCAAGCTTTGACTCGCTCTCATATTTGAGATCACCCCCTTGAGCCATTAAGATTAAGCCTTAAGATTAAGCCTAATCCGATCATTAGATCAAAAGTTATTCAGTATGTTCCGTTTTTTATTTTGGTCACTAACATTTTATGCTCCTTTTTTATATAAGTGCATCTTTCCACCCTCAGTGATCAAAAACTGAAAATAATGACCATAATAAAGTTTACATGCGAATTTTATCCTTTGTGAAACCTTTTTTCCACTAATTAAGCTTAATTTACTTAATAGCATTTTTGTTATAATTTTTTCCATATCATTCTCATAATATGTGCTAGAAACTAATCGATGCTGAAATAATGATGAAAGATTAAGAACTTGAGATTTCCCCTGCGGCCCATGAAAGCGCAACAAATTTAAAGGACTAAATTGCTTCCAGTTCTTTGGTCCCTTGATACTCATATGAAACAGACATTGCATACATGAAAATTTAAATTGCAATTTCAATTACTTTTGTAGTGATGGGAATATTTGCATATAATCACGTCGTAATTGTTTGGATGAATATATTTTTATTATTTGCCTTTAAGGAAAGATTTGTTAGTTTTGAAAATATTTTGATATAATATTTTAAAGAAAAGGTATAAAAGATCTAATGAAAAATGATATAAAATATCTACAGTTATCTAATGAATTTATTGGTTTTTTTTTACGCTGTGGTTTTAAGCTTCAGATTATGTTAGAAATGTTAGAAATCAGATTAAATGTTAGAAATTTTTAAGTACTAAGCGCACAAGTTATTTATTTATTTCTTATTCGTGAACTTTCATTTGAGTGGCATTCTTGATATTTGAATAATGTTTCTAAATGAGCATTTTGTTCTGGCCATAGCTCCAAATGTGCCTTTAAAATTGAACTCAGCTCAAATTGCGTATTTATGAAAAGAGATTAAGTTCTAAAAGTGCGTATTCTAGAAAATGAATATAGCTTAAAATGGGTGTTGAGGAAAATTATACTGCTCAAAATGCGTATTAATGAAAATAGATATAGATGAAATGGCGAGTATTCTATTAAATGAACTTAGTTTAAAATGCGCGTTTAAGGAAATAGACCCAGCTCAATATGCGTATTTAGGAAAATAGATATATCTCAAAAGGTTTTGTATTCTCTAAAATGAACATAGCTTAAAATGCATGTTAAAAAATGAAGGCAGCTCAAAATGGGTATTTAAAAAAGTGGACATAGTTTTTGTTCTGTTTTCCAAAATTCTGTTATGAAAATCAATTTTCAAAAGCATTTGAGCTACGTTCGGAATAAAAAGCTCTATACAGCAGCTGCTTCTTATATCTAATATTTGGGAATTTAAAATAAATATTAATAAATAAAATACTTTCTTTTAGCAACTGACAGATGTTTTGGAATCCGCAATAAACATTTTTTTCATAAACATTGAGAAAAACAACAGCAAGATAATACACAGAAAACATGTTACTTATCAGAAATTGAGTTGTGCTAATCAAATACAAAAGTTTTTTGTTTTAAATTTCCGTTGTGTTGAATATTTATTACGCATTTATTTCAATAAATAAACAAACAAGCATATAAAGCGATAACACGTTTGGGAAATCTGTTTCACGTCATTAAATAAGAAATATTTATTCCTATCTACAAAATATAGAAACTAAAATGGGCATAGAAGGTCTATTTTGAACTCAGAAAATTGAATTGACAACAGAATTTCTCGTTAAATATTCGTTTTATTTCTTCATTAAATATTTTATTGAATGCTATTTAAAATTATTTGATTTCAGTAATTGTCTCTAATTTTAGTTCAAATGTGTTACAAGCATTATTCATAACAAATAAGAAAAGAAAAACATGCATAAAAAGCAGAGTACGTATTACCAAAATTATGCGCAATTTGCATTATTCCTAATGTTTACAGAATTATTCATGTTTTGCAAACATTCTTCCTAACAAAATAAAAAGAAAAATATGTACAAAACGTACGTTACACATCATCAAAAGTTAATTCTTTTATCAAAACGGAATCAGCATTTAGAGGATAACTATGATTTTAGTACTAATATGCTGTAAACTATCTCCCCCAAAATATTTAAAATAAAAACATGTATAAGAAAGCTTGTTACATATTTTGAAATTTAAATTATTTCTCGAATGTAATAAAAAAATATTTGTGCAAACGTGTTTTAGCAGACGCGTGAACATTTCTTTTAGAAATAATGAAAGTGCATTAACATGCATGTAGACATGTAATCAGATGATTAAATTACGTTGCAATAGGTTTGAGAACTATTTGAATTTATATGTATGACAAAAATTCTGAAAATGGAAAAATGTTTTTGCATAATTTAAGTTTTTTGATAGATATCAATGCAATATATACATTACTTTTTTCGTTTTAGAAAGGAAAAAAGATCATTATTGTTTCAACATATGTTATTTATTTTATATTTGTGAGCAATTATCTTTAATATTTTGTCACGCCATAAGCTCACTAATAAAAATTTCAATTTTCGTGACATGTAAATCTTCCGAGGCATATATTCTCTTTCTTTTTGTTGATAGAACTGACTCCAGGTATTAGTTTGTTCTTTTCTTTAATAACAATTGTCTAATTATTACTTTTTTTAAACATAAAAATTTGAGTTTTTCAATTTAAAATTAAGTTGGATTAAAATTAACTATTAGAAATTGATCTACATATCTAAAAAACGAATCCAGCAAATTTATTAAACACTAGGTTTGAAGAAAAGATGTGCAAAATTATATGTCTTTCAAATTATTATAGTTTTCAAGTTTAAAGAAATATTATGTTTATTTGAAATAAGTTGTAAATAGATAGGCTATTAAAATTACAGTTACTATTGCACTTCTTACCTTAAGTTTACCACAAGTTTCTGTTAGAGAATATAATAATAAATTAGCTCTGCTTGCAAGCAAAGAGCTCATTTACTTAAATTACTTAAGAAAATGCAATTTTTTTTATTATGAGAGAAGAATGATTAACCAGTCCCTAAAATAAAGCTGTGTGTAGATTGCTAATTAACTCATTTTACGGAGAAAAGGTTGGTACGCGAAAGTGGTAGGCACGTAGAAGCGGAAGTTCGAATGCTAAAATTTGATGAGTACCGATAATTGCGTGTTACGATTGCTGACCATATAGTTTTGTTACTTCTTTCGTTTTAGATGATCCAGTAAGATCTTAAAAAGTGACCTTTACAATTACATTTTGTAAGAACTTTTATGACCGTTTTCTTCAAATTTATGCCCCCATAAAGGGTGCTAATGTCTTTGGTAGTTTAGTTTAATTATATTAGAGGCCCTTCGTTCATTATTGCAGTGGTAAGTTAAAATCAGGACTGAAACTTTAACGTCAGCTCAAGCGAGCCTCCACTGGATAACCTCCCCAAATACTTCTATATTAGTCGGCTTTTAAGTACGAGATCTGGATGTAAGATGTTTTATATGTCTGTTTGTTAATCATATACCATTGTTAATGTTGTTTTATTAATAAAATGTTATTGATTAGTGCTGGTATTATCCTGGTCCTCTTAAACAGTGAAAATTGCTCAACAATCCTCGGAGAAGCTTGCGCATTTCTTTTCAGGTTATTTCCTTCACTCTTTTCACCTGTCTAGACAGCTATAGGACCGTTAACCGATAGAGACTGGCTTAAGATTCATTCTTCGGAAACATAACTTTAAAATTTAGTTACTCCAAAATAAATAATATATGTAAACAAATTAAGACGTCAAGGGTTAGAGTATATAATTGAAATAAATAAATAAATCACCAGATGATAATTTTTTCAAAACTAAAATGAGTGGTGCTATTAAAAAAAATCTTTAAATAATATAACTAACTTTATATTTTATAATACTTTGTATTTTTTTACTTTATATCTTTAATATAAAGTTACTCAATAGCTAATGTTCTCTTATTTAAATAACATTAAAGGTTTTGTTCTCATTTGGCAACCAATATGCCAACTGAGTACAGATTGCGCTGCCCTTTTCAGATCACTTCGTTCACTCATTACACCTATCCTAGAATTAAAATAATAAACTTACGTTAAAAAAAATTCAAAACTAAATTATAATTTTCAAAATTAATAGTCTCAAACAAGAGTACAGAAATGCAGAAAATACAGATGATTATTTATATACGTTTTGCATGATGAATACAGTCGGACCCTGATTTAATTAACCTCTATTTACCAAATTTTACGATTTAACGATTGTCCCCCCCCCCATAGGTTAAAATAAAGACAAAACGCCTGATTAACGAATTACAAACTCAAATTTGACTAATGATTTCTGAAGCTAAAAAAAAATCTTTTTGCCTTGTTTGGCAAATTTATTTACTTATTTATTTTTCGAATTATTTTTTTCCAAATATTTTGAGGTATTTAGCAAGGTTTATAAATGCACAAAAGATCTTTTGTTTATTGATTAATGTTATTACTAATATCATATAATTTTCAATTAAAAAAAATAAATTGTGCAAAAAAAAGTAAAAAGCTGTGCTTTTCCGTGCAAATTGCATAAGTATGCTTCAAGCACTTGACCTTAATATAATCCATCCCATAAAAAGTAATAAGAGAAAGTTGCTTATGAGAAAAATTGTAACACCGTTGAGTAAAAATGAAGAAAAAATATAGAAGGTCAACTTTTGGAGGCTCTATATTAGGATAGAAATTAGTAGAACCCATTTCCTAAAAATATACTTGAAAATGCCTTCAAAAAATTATGTTTGCAAGCACTCTGGTGGTATCAGCTAGCGCTTTCAAAACTTATATTTTTAGCTGCTGAATTAAAAGTGCGCAATTTCAAGTGATAATTACTTTTGATTAGTTGGATGTAAGGACACGTGCAAAATTAGCGTATTTTTTTGTTGTGAACGTATTTTTTTGTTGTGGACCAATTCAACAAATGAAAATTTCGGCCTCTATGAATATACTTAATTGCAATAGATCAGAACCTATAGTGGATAAAACTCGTAATAGATTTGCGTTGAACATGAACTGTTGATTTTTAAATTGCAAAGGGAGACTTTTCAAAATACTCGTTAAGTTTTTTTCCCTATATTAATAAAGTTAGCGTTTCAAGCATTATAGTTCTTTTGATAAGAAAAGCTAGAAATAAATAAATTAATAACCATGCAAAAAAATTATTAATGAGTAGCATATTTTTTTAATGATATTTGTAAAATATACCCATCTAAATAAATATTTTTATTTATTTTTGGTATTGTATGCTTTTAATATAAACTTCAAGAAATTGTTACATGAAAAACAGTATAACTTCAAGATACAATTTTCCAGACGCCTTGCAAATTTCTAGCAACAAACGGTCCCTGAAGCGATTACTCAAACTTGGAGACTATTTTTCGCTTCAGTGTGCATTTCCATCGATTATTATCTGTATTTCTCTCTCAAATGTAAACTCGAAAGATATTTACGCATAGTTTACGATTACGATTTCATATTTACGCATAGTTAGTGATTTAGCATAAAATTTAACTTTAAACTGAGTGTTTTAAATGTTAAAAATTTTTACCTTTCACTGATACAAATTGCATTTACTTATTTACTTTGATTTTCACTACTTAGTCGATTGCTTTGCAACTTGATCTTCCAGAATAAATTTCATTAGTTCAAAAACATTGAATTGAAATCCATTTGTCTTCCAATAAATTATTTAATTATTAATTTCGTTCTTTAAATGCATTTAGTCATATTCGAAATCAAACCTACTTAGTCTATGGGTCGGGACCCAAATTAAGATCATCAAGCTTGACAGTAGAGTCATTTAAAATTAAACGAAAACAGAAATGAAGTTATTATTTGTTTAACTTATTTATCTTAAGCCTTCAATCTTTTTTTTGTTTTAAATGCTTAGTGAAACATAGAAATGCATTAGTAGTTTTCAATCTAATTGTTATTTTGGTTATTCATTCTATTATCACAGATAGCACCAATTATTATTCCCTGGGTTCTACTTAATAGATCACCGATCTGTTTATTTACTGTTTTTTTTTTCATTTCAGGAACTCTTACAGCATTTCACACAATAAAAAATATCATAAAACGGTGATAATTTACTACTGTGATCAGAAAGGTTACGGATTGCTTCATTTAAAATTGATCAACTTCTTTCCAGAACTTCGCGTTTGTGTGAAGAGAAGGTGGGGCACGTCTTTAGGATTGAAAATTGTTTAAAACACATGGCCGGTGATATACTTTTACGTCACTGAGGACTCTTTCCTTTAATGGTCTACCTGTTCATGCGCATTTGAATCGGTACCATTATTTACTTAAATTATCTTAATTTTATATTTTTCGAATAATTATCATTGAAAACTACATTTAAAGTCACTCAGTGGTAGCTGTTCTAACGCAATTCACTAATTTGGTGAATGATTTGAAACAATCTGCAAGTTACTCACCGAATCAATAAACTACTGTAAAGCAGCTAAATAAGGGCCTATTAGAGTGCTATTTTAAACGATAATTATTAGAAAACATAAAATTTTAGAAAAAAAGAAGAGCATCGATTTAAAGGCTACAATAAACAATCCTTAGAAGGGAAGTATCCCTTGTGGTGTACGGAACATTTCCGGTGATTCCATACGATGCGCCTTACGCTATCCCCAAAATTGTATATGTTCCGTGACATCCTGTAATATAAATATCATCTGCAAACTTTCATTTAACAGTTTTAAGACTTTTATAATAATAATAGAAAGGGTACGGAATGTATTTAATTTTATCATCTGAAAAGAAAGAGTAGTTTTTAATGAGAGAAGAATTTTCTTTCCGCCGATTTCCCGAAATAAGGAATAGTATAGAGCAAAGAACATGCATTAAATTACATTCTTACAATTAAATTTCGAAACAGAGGCATTTGAAATTTTCAAACGTTTTTTAAAGATCACTGCTTATCAAAAACAGTAGTATTTGATTTGCTAAAATGCTAAAGTTGGTAAAGAATATATAGAAAATGATCAGCTATCTGTTAGACCATCCACTTTGATTAATGATCAATGCATCGATCAAGACAGAGAAGTGACACTCGATTGTCATCGTTTGACATTAAAAGACATTACTGAACAAGTTCTTATACCACTTAGTAGTTCTCGGTCAATTTAAAAAAAAAAACATTTAAGGTTGTGAAGAGTTGTTCCAAGAGCTTTAAAAATGCTAATGATAATAAGTGTTCCTCGAGAAATGCTTTTACAAGGCATTTCCTTTTTAAAACACGCAAGTATCGGTAAAGAAACCAGGATGCATGTTTTTGACATCGAAACCTATCAATCAAGTTAATAGCTCTTTAAAAGTGAGGCAAGATCGAAAAGACCATGTCAAAGTTCCTCCAAATTCAAGGTAGTGTAAACTATTTTTTTATTATTATTTTTGCAGTGTTTTGAAAATGAATTCCTACTGACTGGTCTGCCATTCCATGAAGATTATTATTTGATTTTGTTGCGGTATTTTCGTCGTGAATAGAGTCTTTAAAAACGACCAGAAATGCGGGGGAGGGGGAACTACTGGGTTTTGCAACATGATAATGCACCTTCTCACACTAGTTATTATTCGTCAATATTTAGTAAATCATTCAGCAAGTAAAGCTTCACCAGCTCTATATTTTCCTGACATGGCACCGTGTGAATTTCCTTATTCTCCTGGTTGAAAATTCCTCTTCTTAGTCATGGTTATAAGTCCATTAATTTGGTAAAAGAAAATTCACTACAAACTCTGAAAAGGCATTTATAATAGCAATTTTAAGGTGAGTTTTTCAAGATTAAAAAAATCATTGAATGAAGTGCATTGAAGTCAAAGTAGAGTATTTTGAGAGAGATCAAATAAAGTTTAAGCAATAAATTTATATGTTTTGTTTCATGCCATCATTGCGAGTACTTTTTGATCACAGTAATATATGTTGATTTTTAAATTGCGAAAATTTAAAGTTACTGCACTAAATGGTTTAGAAAATGATTGTAAGAAGAAAAAGACAAAATATTTTACAAGCAACCAAGAGACATTTTTTTTTAGAATCATGAAAAGAACTTTATTAATTTATTCATTACAAAAAGGAAAAGAAATATAATCTCTGTACAAAATCATAAATAATAATTACAGTGAAATAATTCATATAGAAATCTTGAGAAGAAAAATAAAATTTCCGTAATAATTTATTGTCTCGAATACAGCGGCTTGATTTTGAGGCATTACTCAATGTAATGGAATGGATAAATAAATAAATAATACATTTTGATTTCTACAAATGATACAGAAGAACCTGCTTCTTTTCAAATCACTAAAAAAGTAAAAACGATAATATTAGTCTTAAAAATAAACTTACATAATTTATTGAAAAATGAGTTTAAACAGATTAAAAAATTAATTAATTTAATTATATCAATAAAGAGTGATAGTTATCATCTAATATAAAAAAAGTATACAATTTTGGCTTATATCATTTTCTGTTTCATTTTGCTAATTGGCAGGCAATTTTATTACTAACATGCGATTATTATTATAATTTAAAAGTATAATAATTTAATTGTTGTTTAAACAAAGGAACATATTCAAAAAGTATTTTGTTGTGCATAAAATAAAACTTCATAAATTAAAACTTTTCTACATCTTATTTATTGTTGTCTCAATGTTATGATTTTATATGCATTTTGCAAGTTTTACAAAGAAATAGTAAAAAATATAACATGAGATTTTCACGGTAGATTTCCAGGTTCTGAATATAATATATAGTTTATATAACTATATTAAATATATTATAAGTTTGAAACCACTTAAATGATTATTAAGACTTGTACAGTATGAGATTTATTTTATAAAAATGAAATTACTTTTTTTTTCTTCAAGAAAATATTTGAATTTCCACTTATGATAAAAATGTGACATTTTAATTTAATGCATAATGAAAATATTTTGTTTTTGATAGACGAATATATTTTTTCAGAAAATAGGACATGCTATATCTAAAATAGTCCTCTTTCTAAGAAAAGAGTTTTAAACATATATGTTTAGTATGTATTGTCATCAAGTTTATTTGTTGAATGTTGTACTACCGAATCATAATTTAAATTTTTTATTTAACCTTAACTCACTCAAACTGAAATACAAATTTTAGACGAAATAAGAATACAAACTAAATATCAGAAATAATCATATTATAAACTTTATGAACGATATTATTATCAAAAACAATAAATTTTATGCCGCTTTTTCCTATTTGTATTAGATATTAAATAAGATTTAATAATATAACAACTAATAAATAATATAACAACTTAGGCTTTACATTCAAAACAGTTTTGCAAGTAAAAACAGTAGTCAGTAGGCTTCTTTAAATGATTACATTACCAAAGCAATTTTCTATATATTCGTGAAAGGATAAATGGTTGCATATTTGTGTATACATTATATGAAGTCATATATAGTTGGTATTTAGGATGATTGATTTAGATGATATTTTATATACTCTTTTTTGAAAGAAGAAAATGATTAATGATCATCACTAGAGTTTAGAAACCTTCACGTATTTTCTCATTTTTATAGAAAGATGGTACTGTGATGTTTTATGGAAAATGAGATAAATTAATTAATTTAGTTTTAATGGTGCATGAGTTCATTTTATACTCTGAAGATAATTATATTAATCAGATCCATAGATCATAAAACGATTGACTTCTTCGATGTCTTAACAAGTAAAAAAGGAAAAAAAAGGAAAATTGTTTAATTTATCATAATTAAAACAAACTAATTTTTGACATTTTTTAATAAAATAAAGACAAGTATTGTGGAATTGAAAAGTAACATTTTCATAGGTCTTAGAAAATATTAATATAAGAGTGATTTGTCGATTCAGTCGATCGGGCAACTAAGGATTATATATTTTGATTAAACAATTATAACGTTCAAATAACCTTAATATCTTTTTAAATCAAGCTATATTATAGCTCTTTTCAAATACAACTTGAAGAGAAACATGGTACAAATTAACACCTTATAAAAGTTGCAGCAAATTTGTATCATTTTATTAGTACCGTTGTGATTCAACATTGAACCGATTCCTCTATAAAGCATTTTTTTCTAGTGCAAATTGTTTTATTGTTTTTTTATAAAATTTAAGAGTATTTGTTCGAATAAAAAGGTTTAATGAGTCTTTTAAATTGCATAAAAACCTTGTCTTCAGCAATAAGGCAAGTATTTGAAACTATTCTGAAACGATTATTATAATATATATGTTTTTATTTTTATATGCTATAAATGAAGTTATAAATCACTACTTCAATTCCTGAAATATTAAAAAATGTTTAAAAACAGAACAATGAAATTTATTTTACAATAATATAAGTAAGGAGAACTTTGTAAACATTTTGAGTAGTTCCTTTAAATATAAATAATAAGAAATTGACATCTATGCATTAATTTTAGATGCAATAAAATAAATATGAGAACAGTAAAATATTTGACATACATAACTTACTAATTATGAGACCAGCTCAAATCATACAAGGTAGTTGAATATATCTCAGTGAAAACCCATTTTGAGAAGCTGCAGCATTTTCTCTAGCATTGCTGTTACTGCGAACTTTCAACAAAAACGGCTTACTTCGAGCTGAAAATAAAGAGAAAACATGAGACTAAGTGCTAAAAACTTTGCTATAGCAATACTCTTGGTAAATAGGTGTTTCAAGGCTATAAAATTTCCCCTCTCTCCGCAATTTAATAGTTTGTCTAGTATAAGAACTCCCCCAGACATTCGTCTGGACCTGTGGCGGTGACTATGGTAACGAGGTATGACAATTTCAAGTAGGCGTGCGGGTCACTTGAAATTGTCATACCTCGCGGTATTTTGGAGTGATTTCGGCTCGGTTCAGCGAGAGAAAGGGAATCTCTTTGTTCGGTCTATTGTGCTAGTCCTAGAGTGAAGCTACCCTCCCTAAAATGCGCCATTATTGCTTCCATAGCTCCAGACAACATCAGACTTTTAGGCTGGAGGAGTTCTTATCTTAGACAAAATATACCCTTTCCGTTACCATGATTCAGCAAACTTGCTTCCCGCTAATACGTTTCTTAAAAAATTGGATTATACTGACATAAAGTAAAAACAAGGCTTACCGAAATTAACTTTGTTTAACAATACTCTTTGTGAATACAATGAGCGTTTCAAGGTGATGAGCTTTTTCCTCTCATCACAATTTTACCCTTTCCGTTATCATGGTTCAACAAACTTGCTTCCCCTTCCCACTAGTACGTTTCTTAAAAAATAGGAATATACTGGCATAAAGTAAAAACAAGATTAACTGAAATTGCGTTTGCGGGAAAGGAATAACTACAATTCTTATAGATCAAATATATTTTTGTAAATCTGAATGTTGAATTATGATGTGTTCTTATAAAAAAAATCTGATATCTTAGTAAAAATTTCCTGAATTTAATTGAATACTTTGAAACTAATTTAATTTAGAAACTAAAATCAAAGTTTACTTGAAGAAACAAAACCTTCATTGATTTTACAGACAAAACCTGCATTGATTTGATTGAACGAAACCCAAATTGATTTGAATAAACAAAACACATATTGATTTTAAATAACGAAACACGCATTGATTTCTCTTAACAAAACCCATATTGATTTGAATTTAAACAAAAAAACCCACATTGATTAGAATGGTCGCAATTGATTGAAATAGGTGCTATAATTAATGGTTCTATTGAATACGACAAAACTTCATTTTTGTTACATGCAATAAAGAAACATCTTTGTTAAATATGGTAAATCAGTAATTTTGTAAAATACCAATCTAGTTTTTTTTTAAAAAAACGTCAATTTTTCTTAAATTCCTTTAGGAAATAAGTTAAATTTATTTTGTTATAAGCATTTATGCATAAAAACGTTTGACTACCTTTGATAAGTTCTTGACAATCGTTGCAAATTCTCAAAATCTTTCTGAACCTACTCAAGAGATTTTATTACAATTCTATATTTTTGTCTTTTAAAAATTCTTCCTAATTCTATTTAGATTGAAATAAATTTAACGTAATTGAACAGAAACTATGCAATAAGTGCAGCGAATGGTTTTCCTACAATGCAATTTTAATTTGCTGTATAAATTGATAACATTTACAGAAACGTGTTAAGACAAAATATTTATTGTTCCCATTTAAAAATTGGGAAAGAGAATGAAAAGATTAGAGAAAAAGAGATTAAAAGTGTAAAGTAAGTTAATGCTTCTAATTTCTGCCCCTTGGAAACTGACATATTATAAGAGCTACATCAGTAAGAGCATTACCAATTGGGAATCAATTAGAAATTGAAAAGTCTTGCAAACAAAAAATTACAAAATTTATAATTTATTAACGTTTTATTTGTGATAGAGCTTACGATTGTTTTAATAATGCAATTACGATAACTATGAGCTATTGTAGTAATTTATTTTAATTTTATTTTCCACTTAAATAAATAACCTTTCTTAAATACAATATTTTCTTCAAACAGTAAATAGTAATTAAATTTTTTGTACCAAAATCAATTTAATCAGTTTTTTTCTTTTTTTCTACTTTTTCGGTGCATATTTTTTCCTAATTTTCTTAGGCACTCGCGATTGGAAAAAAAGCTTATTTTAAGCGTTTTTTTTTTAATACATATACACTTTTAAATTTTTAGCAGAATTTTTTTAGAAATTTTAAAAAATTTTTAGTTTTTTTTTTTTAAATAATAAAAGGAAACTTTTTCTATATATTCATTTTTCAGTGAAATAAAACTCAGCCGCTAAAATATATATATATTTTTTTTTTTCAAAACGAACTCAATGAAGACGAATACAAGAAGTTTGAACCAAAATAAAAATCAATTATTATTATTTTTTTTTTAACTTCCATAAATGCTCGAGTATTTTTTAGGATGAAAGTCTTATGAATTTTTAAAATTATCATGTATCTCGATTATAAAAATTCCCCTGTCATAAAAAATACTTACATATTACAGTGTTTCTATCTAATAAACTTGTGCCACAGAATCTGTCTTCACCAGCTCCATATCCATCGAGGGATCCTTGATCTATTGTTATAAAATCATCGTCATTGCATGTACTTCCAGAGGCTCCTGCATCTTTTGGTAAACCCCAACTAAAGGAATCAGCTTTTTCTGTTTCCCATTTGATTGAACAGAAATTTTCTTCGACTCTCAGGCATACTGTATATCTCAAATTGCTCAGGTATCTAACACGTTCCTCAATTGGGTTTCCAAAATTAAAACTTCGTACAGTTTCACTTGGGCTTCTGTAGTATTGAAGACAACCAGGAGGAGCTTAAATTATTCAAAAGTATAATTAGAAATAATTGTAAATTTAATACACATAGAGCATTCAAATATTGTGTAAGCACCGATTTTTTGATTTGCTCAGTTTTGCAGATAAGGGGAGAGGAGGAGTATGAGCAATGCTTACGTAGGACATTAAAATCACATTATTATTTTTTTTAAAAATTAAAACAAACATTGTAACAACATAAATTTAGAAAGAAAATTTACACTAGAAATTAAGTTTGGAGAACGAAAATGAAGTTTGAGATCAAAAGATTTAACTTATTAAAAAGTTAAAAAAAATATGCTTCAATTAATGTCATAAATTTGTATTTTCTTTCCGTCGAAGAAAAATACAAATTTATGACATTAATTGAAACATATTTTTTTACATCGTTAGTAGAATTTACTGCACCGTTACATCGTTTATTAGAATTTATTTAAGATAATAATAGAATTTATTTAATAAATAATTTATTTAATAATTTATTTAACAATTCGGTTAATAGAATTTAGTTAATAAATGATTTCTAATAAACGACAATGTATTTATGATTAAATTCAAATAAACGATGTACATCGTTTACATTACATCGTAGATGAATATACGTACGATTACGTACGTCGATGCACATTAGTTACATCGTTTACTCGAATTTAATCTCAAAAGTAGAAATTTATCACAGATTTAAGCAGCAAAAATCAAAGTGAAAGCAAAGACAGAAGCGGTGTTGCGACCTTTTTTATGTAACCACAAAAGGGGTTAATTGTGTTTTGCTTATTTTTGAGGATATTCAAAATTGCAAAAACATACGAATGTAATTTTTAAATAGCCTCATATTTTTAAATAGACAGAAATTAATTTTGAAAACTTCCCTTTGCATCAATTTCTTAATTTTTCTTAGACTTAATAAAGTAATCACTTAATCACAACTCTTTAGAATTCCTGAAATATATCTCATACTGCAGTTATTCTGAATTTTTAAGTATTTCGAAATTTTTAAATACGAATACGAATACGGCTGTAAATACAATTAATTAATGACAAATATATTTTATAATATTTTAGTATTTAAGCAATTTTTTGTATAGCTTATATTAATGTTAACAATGTTGTATTTTATTAGTTAGATATGAATTGGTAATTAGAATAATTTTAAGGCAAGCATTGCTTTATTTTTATTCCTAATCTTCTGCTATTCAAAAATTAGTGATGAAATATGACGCTGGATACTAAAATGTTAGATATATTATGCTTAGCTAATAATTAGTTTGAAAAAATGTGCCACTCTCGTTACACATTGTAAGTTCATAAATCATTTAGTTAGTACCACAAAATTTTAACCTTTAACTTTTTCCCATTTATGTTTTGTTTCGCAAAATAATATAATTACTTTGAAAAGTAATATCCTAGCTGGGTAGCTATTAGAAGAACAGTTAAATTTTAATTTAAAAAATCTATTTCTTTCACGTGCGATTAACTATTATTGTCGTATAAAAGTGTAAGATGGAAATTTAATAACATAATTCGAAACAAAGGAAACTAAAATTTTTATTCTCGAAGTGTATAAATAAAATAACAAAAACAAGAAATTTTAGAAAAGAAATACGCTCAATTGAAGCAAAATGGGCTAATACATAATTTAAATTATCTTACCCATATCATTTGCATTGCATTCCACCATTGAAATCTTAATCTTCCATTTCCTTGTCATTCTATCTCCGTTGCTTACAACACTCAGAACTACAGGATTACCTGTGCCCCTACCCATGTCAATGTACACTGAAAGAAGATATTTTAATTTTAAAATTATTAAGAAAAAGAAGGAGTGACATTTAAAATACAGTTTGATACTTATTTTATGCCCTAAATACTATTTATTTCAGATTACGCCTTCACTGTATATATTAAATGAATTATTACTAGTAATTATAGCGAAAAACTATTAAATCAAGTTTTTCAACATTTAACAGTGACTTTGGAATTGAGCGCCATTTTCTGAGCGCTCGAAGCAAGATCTTTTTTTCACCTTAATTTTTTAAACTAATAAAGTTATTTAAATAATTCATTCTCTTGTTTGTGCGCGCGTGTTTTTAGCATTGGCCTAATCTAGATTATTTTAAATCAGGATTCCTTTTCAGAAAAATCCATGCCACCTCCCAATAAAATTCGAATTATTTTATGTATTTGCAAGCTGTACAGGTTCTGTAAACTTTATGGGTTTCATATATAATCAACAAGCGTTGCAAATTTTTTAGGGTAATTTAGCTTATTCAAATCATAAGAATTTCTAAAAATTGGTAAAAGATATTGGTTTTTTAGAAATTATATTGGAAAGAATGATATTTTTTTCCCGAATGATATAATGATCGAATAGAGGCGTTGAAGGGAACACGATACCTATGGACAATAAAACTTTTTATCGATTGGTTTTATTTTTATTATGTAATTAAGTTTAAATTGCTAAATAAGTGGCTTAAGAAAAACACTTAATGACGAATTAAATATAATTTTCTAGCAAAGTTAATAATGGAGCTATAGGTTATTGAATTTTAAACGTTTTTCACATTTAAAATTATTTTGTTGGAAGTAATAAATTAATTTTATTGGAAATAATAAATTTTTTATGATAGAATAATTCCGAGTATATTAACGCAAGAATAAACTTAGAATATGAATTTAGATTTTTATAAATATATATTTTTATCAATATATATTCCATTATATTTTTTTTAAAATTAAATTAACTTATTTTACCCCCTCCATATAATATACTTCCGGAATTTTCCTCGGGTATCCAATTGTTGCACATAATTGAGAATGAATGTATTCTCTTACGAATGATAATTACTATGTTTACATACGTTTGAAATGTTTTAAACATATTACACATTTATGTTTACGCAAAGTATATATTTTTTAATAAATACAAATACCCTTACTAGAAATTATAAGAAAAAAAGCTAGTGTATTTTTTGATCTGATATCTTTGTCAAAAGAACTTGCATATAAATAGAGTATGATTACATCAATGGATTCTCAAACTTTCTTGACTTACCACCTACTTTGCAAGACAAACTTTATTCTACGCCCCCTCAAAAAATTCTTTAAGAAACGTTTATTAAACAATTTTAAAAAAATACACTTTTTTACGATCATTATTATCTATATAGAAAATTCTTGATTATGCCGTTTATTTATTGAAAATTCTTATTGAGCAATAATTTTATATTTGAACATTTTTAGCAAATACTTTATGAAAGTAGCCTATAAGTAGAAAAATGATTAATAATTATTAGCTTCGAAGTTATAAGTAGAGCGTAAAAAAACTTAAAAACAAATTATTTTCAAAATCCTGAACTGTTGAATAAAAAAAATATAAAATTGCTTCTTAAAATTAAAAATAAAAAAATATTTTGCGAAGCTGAGAAGCGAAGAAAAAAAGTCACTTCAAACGTCCAAAATGTTAAAAAGTTTTTGTTCAGAACAGAAACCGAAGTGTTATTTTCATTATAAATTTGGTAGGTAATATTTTCACAGTAAATTGCTGAATTAATAATTGCTTTAATAACATGTAATTTATGCAGTGTTCAATATATATTGGTGATAGCGCCCACGTTGAGAACCAAAAAGGTGCAAATAAACATTATGCAAGTTATTATTTTTAAAAAATGCTGTTCAGTTAATTATTAGAAACTTTAAAAAATGTCAAACTTACAATGTTGTCCACGATTTTCTCCACATAAAATAGGTAATCTTTCCCCAACAGTAGTTCTGACCATAAAAGAATCCTTTGTGCAAAGTCCTAAAACATCTGGTTGTGCTAAACTGAATTCTTCAAAATCTAATCGAAGTTGACAAACATTTGGTTGTTTTTCAACTGTTACTTGACAAGTATCAGTACCATTTTCACCTTGTGGATAGCTGGGATTCACAAAAACAGTTTCATTCCTGCTTGTTACGCCACCACATGTAAATTTAACTAGAAGAAGAAACAAATAATTCATAAACCATTTTCCAATATCAACAAAAAATTGCAATATGAATATTTTTATAATTCTTTTAAGACATAAAGTCAAAAAAGTTTACAAATTAGGATCGCAAAATTAATATTTACGCGAGTATGGTTTGATAACAGAAGACGAAATTACTATAAAACCATAGGCGTCATGGAGGTTCACTCCTCAATAGTTAAGACAGTTAATAGTTCCCCCCTTATTTTAGACAAATAAAAAAAATTCACGTATTTTCTACAATTTAAAGTTAGCTTATTTAAAAAAAACTGAGAAATTAAAAAAAAAAAATCCATTACTTTATAGATGAAAGAAGTGGCTTTTCGGGAGTGAAAATTTGGAAATTTTTGAAAATTTTAATTTTATTCCCCTCAAAAACTTAACGCTTGAAACGACCATATATCAAACATAAAGTTCAAAACTCAAGAAGAAGGTGAAACAAAAACATAAAAACCTGTTTGATTACCGGAGAAAATTGAGGAATTGAGAAAGGACTATTCGCATGTCTTGTTTACAACTAATCGAATATGATTCTTCATTTCATCAGTCAACGAAACTGATTTCCACATTTATACATCTGATTTATTTTTAAGTCATTCGTCCTTGAATAACCGCTTTCAGCCCCTTTATTATATGCAATATATTATAAATAATTCACATAAATAAAAAATATATTAATTGATTGTATTTTCTTTAAGCATATTTGAAAAAAAAATGTCTCACCAAATAGTCAGAAATAAAGAAATTTTTTAAAAGGAAATTTAACAAAAACTTATTCGAAACATTAATTTACTAAACAACAAATTAGAGTAATTTTTTTTTAAATCTTGGAATAAATTACTAAATGTTTATTTCTATATTTATTTCTTCTAAATTAAATATCTTTGAATAAATTATTAAATATTTATTTATTCTATATTTATATCTATTCTATAGTTATCTTGAATAAATTATTAAATATCTATTCAGCACCTTTATTATATGCAATATATTATAAATTATTCACATAACTAAATAATATATTAATTGATTGTATTTTCTTTAAGCATATTTGAAAATAAAATGTCTCACTAAATAGTCAGAAATAAAGAAATTTTTTAAAAGGAAATTTAACAAAAACTTATTAGAAAAATTAATTTGCTAAACAAGAAATTAGTGTAATTTTTTTTAAAAAATCTTTGAATAAATTATTAAATATTTATTTCTAAGTTTTCTAAATTACGTATATTGTACCAATTTATGTACACTTGAATTAAAAAAAAAGCATAATATTTAAAGAAAATTTCTCATTTTTTAAAAATTTGAATTGTGTGTGATATATACTCATTGGAAATTACTATTACTCTGCAAAAGAATAACTAATTTTAAATTTTTGGGAAACTTTTTTGAATAAAATATAATAGATGGCAGCACTTACAATAACAACATTGAGCTAAGCCGTTAGCACACACTCCAATGCTGTGACCTCCTCTTTCGGCACAATCTCGACTTGTAAGACAACTTCCCTTGTCCCCTGTGTCACCAGTACAGGCCGAATTAGTTGGTCGAACTAGATCAAAAATACTTCCTAGAAAAAATAGATAGCACATTTATTTTTCGTATCTGTTATATATGAAGTCAGGTTTTAAGGGAATGTTTTTTTTTTCTAAGTAGTCGTTAACAGATGATTTAATAAAATTATTCGTTAAGTGAAATTAAAAAGCAATTTTATTATTGCAAGTCATTAATAATTTATCATTTGCTATAGCTACAACTTTAGTAATATTAAATAAAGTTTAAAAAATAGTTTTTTGTAAAAATATTAAACTTTAAACATTTAAATTAATTGGAAAGTCATAAAATACTGAACATTTTTAATCGGAATTTATTCATTGTCCAAATTTAGCTTCTTTAAGTTATAAAAACATTAAAAAAATTCATAAGGAACGATTTATACTGCATTAAAGCCCTTATGCATGGCATAAACCTTCTTAAAATGTAATAAAGATGTAAACTATAAAATAAAGATATTTATATAAATATATTTATAAAATAAATACAGTAAAAGTACTTAATAATGACAATACAATGGGATTATTGTTAAAATGAGTTTGTCATTATAAACAAATAGACTTAAATTGACGCAGAAATTTTTATAGAGAAGACTAATACTACACTTCAAGTACCATTTTTGTCAAATCATAACAAGTTTTTACATGATGGGAGAAAAAAATTTCAAGAAGTACAACAGCTTTTGACGTCATTGACAGAACTGAATGTTGATTCAGATAATAAGCTAACAGAATAATGTAAAATAAGAGGGAACAGAATAATGTAAAATATGTTATCAACAGAAGGCTCGTTTTGAAGTGCGTGGAAGGATTCCTACACTGTTAAAATTTTCATTCTGAAATTACTGTAATATGACCGGCAGTAGTCTGTCCATCCAAAAAACCGTAAAGTTTAGGCAAAGAACGTTTTTTAATTTAACAGTACTGAAACTGTTCACAACTGGAATAGTTAAAAAGCCATGAATAGAAAACTATACGGTTTTTTAACCATTTATAAATAGCGTGGTTTCAAAATAGTTAAAAAAAAAACGAAATTTAACTGGACATTGATTAGGTTTAAATTTATATTCTTGCTTTTTATTTTTATTGTTTATATTTTTTATTTCGAATAATTACAAATAATGACATGCGATATTTTGAAAAGTTATATTTTTATAACTTATTCTTTAATTTACTGATGCTTTTCAGAGAACTGTATTATATAACAAAAGAAAAATTAATAGTTAAAAATTATATAACAGAGTTTACAGCTTTTATGCTCAGTTGAAATATGAAACACGAGCTCTTGCTTGCCACCATTAATTTTTTCTTCTGAGTTTAAAAAATTTAAATCCTGTTGAAATTTAAAAAATTTAATTTATTATTTTTTTTTTGTCAAAAACTGATGGTTTAATGATTTAGTGACTTTATATATATATATATATATATATATATATATATATATATATATATATATATATATATATATATATATATATATATATATATATATATATATATATATATATATATATATATATATATATATATATATATATATATATATATATATATATATATATATATATATATATATATATATATATATATATATATATATATATATATATATATATATATATATATATATATATCCCTTCGTGACATAAAATGTTTTAAAAATGCCATTAATTTTTATCGATTTGAAAGCATTTGATAAATTTCTTCTTCAGAAAAAAAAATAAAACAGATTAGTTCTTTTTCCAAAAATATCCTGTTTCACAAAAACAACTGTTTTGACCTCTAAGTTGGGAAAAAAAAGTCTATTTCTGTGAGTCAAAAATAAATTCAAAACTAATAGCTGAAATATGTTCAATTATATGTTCAATCGATATGCACAAAAATAAACGTTCCTAGACAATCTGTTTCTTCTATCGTGAAAACGATTTTCGTGTGATTACATACAATTAGGTGACTCAATTTATTATAATTCTACTCACGTAAGCATTGGAGGAAAAGAGGTTGTTGACCACATTCAAAATATGGATTTTTTTAGTCGAAACAAAACAAAAGTGAGAATTTTTTGGAGTATAGCCAACCTAAAATGAATCGCAGTTTTGTACAATCTTCATGTTCTAAATTAACACCTTTATGAATTTTGCTCTAATAATTGGATTTTCCAGTAGTAAGAAGATTAATAATTCTGAACTTAAATATGCTAATAAGAGCAGATGATATTTTAAGATACGAAATCAAACACAAACGAGTACTTTCTTTAAATAAAAATACTTTTTTTTCTCACAAATATGTATTATTGACTCTCAAGTTACAGGAGGGGGTAGGTAGGGATAACTGAAAGATCGGGAACCTGATTGTTAATTTCACTTTTTGCGAATCAAAAGAATTTTGTACACAATTGTGAAACTCGTTTATCTAATGAAAGTTTCGTGAAAATATAATTTTAAAAATTGTTGGTTATTTTCTGTTATTTTATTGAATAACGGTTGAAAACGTTTTGAATTGTAAAGCAATCAAATTTTTGCTTCGTTTCGCGTAATTTTAAATGACAAAATAAACACAATATAAATTTCGGGCTATTAACACTAAGGCTTCTAACACTGATGTGATATTAACACTAATGCGGATTTCTTTAGAAGAAAATGCTTTCTAACTTTTATATTTTTAATTAATATAACAATATACTCTCTTTTACTTGTCATACTCTTTTGCACTTGTTATAAAAAGTATAAATGAAATTCGTTAGAACATAAAACAAAATAAGCTTTCATAAGTTTTAAATGACGTATCTTTATAAGTTTTATATAACTTTCATAAGTTTTAATGACGTTATCCTTGTTAGTATTATTCAATAACTTATTATAATTGCAGCAAATTTGTCCATGTTTCAGATGAACATTCAACCAGTTTTTCGCACCTTCTTGTATTGATGCTATAATAATTGGCTTTAATTTGAAAACAACCATCTTCCTAAAATATTTTTTGTATTTTTTTTTACAAACTGACGAAAGATAACTTGTTTTGCGTGCATACAACTTTCGGAACTTTATTATCAATTCATGAAATATGCTGTGTATATATTTTATTATTTTTCTCAAGTGCAATATTCAGCATTTTATTTCCTTATATAAACCCAATTTTTCTATTTCTGAATTTATTTTCCATTCATTGATACAAGCAAAAGATGCATTGATTTATGAGTGACATAATGTTATAAATAAGTCCTGGATCTTCTTGTTACATGTATGAAATTTATGTGTATTTCTCAATAGAGTGGTGAAAAAATATCGACAAATAAATGCACGTGCAATTGTAATTTAAAATGTTCATAAATTTTGATATTGAAACTTATCAAAAGATGTTTTTGATTCCTTATTGATGAAATATAAAACGCATGGTGCATCAAGCACTATTAAACTTTCAGTTGTATTTGTAATTAAAAAAATGCGAGTTTTAATAGCCCCATATTGACGTATTTACAAAAAATTATAAATTAGTGATACATATTGACTATATTTGAAGAGAAAGATAATTAAGAGACGAACATTTTAAACATTTGGCAAGCGATGCTACTTTTTTATTTAGCATGCAAAAAATTAAATTAAGGAACTATGGTATCACTATGCATTTTCCAGTTTATGAAGACATAAGAAATTATATGCCATTATTTTCTGCCGTCGTTGAACAACCGATCCAATTTTCGGGTTTACGACTACTAATGTTCGACTGCAATGTAATGTAGCCTTGTAAATTTGAACTTAATACAAAAGACAAGGGAACTCCTGGATCAAGTATTGGGAGACATTTTCCTTCGTGGAGGACTTTTTGATGGCATTAACCCGCATTTGCTTTACATGGAGAGGAAAACCACGCAAACCTCCCACGGTTAGCCTAATGGCAAGGGGACTCTAACCCATTATCCATCTACCACTGAGGATATTTTACGTTAGCACTGCGGTCGGTACAAACTAGAGGCGGGATTCGTATCGACCAGCCATAGCTGGGGTTTGAACCAGGTTTACCTTATTGGAAGGCAAACGCTCTAACCGCTGAACCATTACGGCTCTATATGTCTTTATTAAAGATAGAGATTTCAGAGACATGAACTTTAACAAAAAGGGAAGAGAAGTTATTAGCAATCTTCGAAAGGAAGGTCCTAGGAACCATCTTTGGCGCTATCCTCGATAACAACAACTGAAGAAAAAGATATAATTTTGAAATATATAAAATCTTTAATAGTGATGATATCATTAAATCTGTTAAACTAAGTAGAATGAGATGGGCCGGGCATGTAGTGAGAATGAGCCCAGAAAGAAGAGCATTAAGAATCTTTAATGCAACCCCCTCCAATGAAAGGCTAAGAGCCGCAAAACGAGATGGAAAGACTGTGCGGATGAGGATTTGCCATCCTAAAAGTAAAGAACTGGAAATCAATTGCTGGGAGAAGGGGAGAATGGGAAAAGCTTCTGAGGAAGGCCCAGGCTCACAAAGGGCTGTCGTGCCAATGCTGATGATGATGAAAATTAGTGATCACACTGTTAAAAAACATAGATAAACGTTTCACCGAAAAACTCATGAAAGCAAACGCCAGCACAGAGTCGTACACCGATTTCACGAAGATTTCAGTTCAACTAAAAATCACCGAAAGTAAGTTTGAAGAGATTTCATCACATTCGTGATTCAACCTAACGTAACTGAGTTTGGTTTAATTGCTGACAACCGGCAAGTTTCAAAAAACGACGATTAATCGAAGAAGAGTTATTTTACGTTATTCGATTAATGCTATCTTAATCAATTAATTACAGCTTTGCTGAATATTTGGATTAAAATATATTGCGGTGGATTTCAAAGACAACAATTTTTTTTATTTGCAGATGAAACTTAATTGCATCAAGGAGAAAATTTTAAAAAAAAATCAGTGAAAATTAACTGGAGTTATTTTTCAGAAAACAAATTAATCTTTGTTACTAAATTTTTATCATAATATCAGATTGATATGATGACTGCAATCAAGTTTTTGATTTTGCCGTTAATGAAATGTCGCTGTATAAAGGTTGTATAAGTTTCTTGCAATTAAAATACTGCAAATAGCTAAAATTATCTGTTTTTTTTCTTCTTAATGTGCTTTATGTTATAGTAAAATCTGCTTTTACGCAAAACTTAATTTTAGAAAGAAAAGCTGTAGAAGTTATAATTTGAAGTTACATATCAAGTATTTAGTTATGGTAGATAGTAATTGAATATACTTTTGAGGATGATTTGTTGTGAATAAAAAAATTATCGATCTGTGGGGAAGTGATGAACTACTGTTTTTAAAATTCCTCTAAAAGAAGATTTAAGAGCATTATGTTTTTTTTTATTAATTACTTAGAATTAAAAGTATAATTTGGAAAAAAATATAACCCTTATGTTACTGTCTTTTTTATCTCCCTACTAAGCTTATGTTCTTTTATATTTTCAGAGTTAAGTCTACAATAAAATGAACTAAATGTTAAGTCTACAATTAAATGATGAATATAGGCAGTTATATGTATCGAATAATGAGTATTACTACTAAAATATGATTGATTATGTATTAATAGTGAAGAAAGGGGAGGGATGATTGTTCAAGATTATTTCAAAAACTCCAAAATTTTTATTCTCTTGGATTAAGCAATTATTTATTACAAAAAGTTTATTTGGATCTTCAAAAGTAACAAAATTATTGCAGTTGAGTTAAAAGAATAATAATTACAAAATCTGTAATTATATAATACCTTCTTCTTTTTAATATTTCAGCATACAAAAATTCCAATAACTGTCAGGTAGACGAAGTTTATGAAAATTGAAACCAACTTATTATACACAATGCTTTTCTTAAAGTTAATTTAATGAAAAATTATTTTATTAATATATTTAATCTACTAAAGATCGATAAATTCATGAAATTTAACAATTAAAACTGCATTCTAACATTTAACTTCAGGTTTATGTGTTAAAAAATGGGATATATACATGTGAAAACATTGTTCAAAGTTAAACTAAATGAATTCAACTTTCAAACGAAATTAAAAATTAGGTTCAAAATTACACCGCTGTTATGATGCTCACAAAAGCACTATTGGGTTAAATGTCGAAGTAAATCATTTGTTTTCTTTTAGATCAATATTTCTTTAAAACTGGTTTACATTATGATTTGAAATGTGGTTCAACCTTTCACCATAAAATTGGTCTGAATAAAAACTTAAATATTGGTTAAATCTTTCACCTAAAATTTCGTTAACAGTGAAACCTTGAACTAGGTTCGACGTCTCTCTGAAAACACTGGTAAAAAGAAAAATCTTGAATTTAGTTCAACGTTTAACTACAAAAGTAGTATTTCTTATAGCACCAAGACATTCGCACTAAGTTTCTTATTATATTGGTTGCAGCTAAATTGGCACCAATTATCTTGTGAAACGTTGAACCTTCTTTTTAACAGTGTATTACGAATACTGTAACTGCATAATTATTTGAATATAATAATAATCAACGGAAAATAATATTTATTCGAAGAACTTGAGGCAATTAGTTGTCAGGCTGCAATTAAAATATTTTATATTCTATGAAAAACTCAGCCCTCAAAAATTTATTCATATTTTTAAATCATATCTTGAATAAACATAAAAATAATTTATTGATTTATTAATTTAATTTAATAATAATTTATTATCTTATTATAAAATATTTTTATAAATGATAACTCACCTATACCACCTTGGGGTCTTTGACCATAACAATATGAACCAATGAAGGTGATAGCCAATAAAATTCGAAGCGTCAAAGCCATATTTTGTCTGCAAAAAAAGAATGACATATCTAATATTAATTTTCAATTAATGAAATAATAAATTAAATTTTTACTAAATTTTTAAGTACTATTTAGTTAAAAATTACAATTATTTAAACAATTTTTTATAGCTTTATGATGAGTTTCATTTTTCACTACACTGCTATTGAAGAGGAGAAGCGTAGTGAACCATATTAACATTAAAATTTCCTGCAATCTCAATAGGATACCAGATTTCATTAAATTGATTTTTAAAGATAATATGGTTAAATTTCGCAGCTTAATTTGACACTTGATTAAAGTTTCAGAAAATTTTCACTGCATTATTACAACTTTATTGACGAAATAATACAATCAAGGTACCAATATGATAGACGATTTTTTTTTAGACAAAATAATTAATTCTATCAAAATGAAACAAACACGTTTTTAAAGCGAAATTTCAGCAAAACAATTTCAATTTTCTTTCTGCTAATAAATTATCTATTATTTAACCTCCTTTAATTTAAAATTCACACTATTTGTGTAATCCTTTTGGAAGAAAATGTTTTAAATAATTTGTTGCTAATAAGTAATTCTTAAATATAAATTTTATTTTTTCGAAATCTTTACAGACATTCAATATTTCTAATCACAGAAATACATGCAGTGAAAAACTTAGGGAGACAATCTATTTAAAAGTCACAAAAATTCATCTTTCAAAATAATTTTGCGCCTATTTCTTCTTTTATAATTTTGCTCCTTTCTAGGAATCAATCGACAAAGAATCTTGCATCTGTTTAAAGATAATTTTTTTTATGAAGAAATACTAAATTTTCTGTCACGAAAATTTTCAGCATTCAAAAAAGTTTAAAAAAACTATTTCAGTTGCAAATTTTATTTTATGTTCTAAATAAATATCCTTCTACAGTTAGAACTTTGGTAAAAAAAAATAAAAATTCTTAGAATCAGTTCCTCATAGTTCTGAATCCGAAAACCCATAGTTCAAAACCTGAAGTTATTTTTAAAAACTTACGAAATGAAAGTTCGAATTTATCTTTCAAACAAAATACTTTGGTATCGAATGTCAAAGCTATCGAAAATTCATTGTTAAGTTGACTACATATTGAAGTGTAACGAAAATAATCTTATTATTGTCTATCACTTTATTGGTATAGAGTAGAAGGAAAAATAACATTAACATATATATATTTTTTAATTTCTCAAAAAGTTTTTCCTGCGCGGGAATCGTCTTTACAATTTTGAAAAATCATACAATTTGTTGTTTTGTCAAATTTTCTTCGTTTTTCGTTAATAAAAAATATTCATTTATCGAAATACCATTTTTCATAAAGTTCATTGGAGGTTTTGAAGACCATAGACGGAAATCAATGTTCCTTTTTAATTTTTTTTTATTATTTTCTTTATAAATATTGAACGAAAACTATAGGAAAAATCATTTACTCTCATGCTATCGTTTTGTTGTAATATTCTTTTAGCTTCGCATGAAATACTCTTCAAAAATTCTTATAATATATAATTTATGAAATATCTTATGACATTGGTCAAATTTGACCAAATATTTTAAATATTAATGTCTCAAAATTATTATAAAATCGCTTTAAAATTGATTTAAAATGTATGGATTTAATATTACAACGATATTAGTATGACTTTAGCATAGATTTATTATGACTTTATAACGAAAAATTCAGGCAAGCATTTTATTATTTCATTCGCGTCTGAATTACAATAGAAAAGTTTTGAAACATAAATTTTAAATTACAAATTTTGTTTTGTTTTTATCAATTTAAATAGTAAATTCTTGCAAATTTAAAACTCTCCATTTCTTAAACGCGATATTTTAAAATGCATAATCATCTTTACAAAAATACTTTATGAACCAAAAATCATTTTACTTTTACATAGGAAGAGAAAGCTTAATTAACTATACCTTTAGAATATTTCAAAAATTAAAATTTAGAACAATTTTTTATGCATTCTGAAACATTGCATAGCTCAATTTACAAAAATAACATTTTTCTACGATATTATAATCAACTAAACTTATTACGAATTGCACGGAAAAATAATTATTTTAATGTATTTTATGCCTAAGAAATCCTTCTTAAAATAGACAATCAACAATTTTAATGAAATATATTTGTTACGAAGCGAACAGAAAAAAGATGAGAAAGTGATGGAAAGAATTACAGGAAAGAGAACACAGTTGTTGAAGGAAGAGAACTTACTCTTTTCCCTGATAGTCCAAATGTAACGGTCAACAACGAAGATAAAAAGACCTTGAACTTGAGCCCGATGAGCTGGTTTTGGTAGTCACCGGAACTAAGTAAGTCTTTCAAGAGCGAACAGCTTTCTTATATAGGATAAGATCCCTCCCCTCAAACTTTACTTGTCACGTGATTGCTTTCAAATTGCCCATCTTTAGAGGGAGAAATTTCAACAGAATTTAAACTTTACTCCTCTTAACTTCGAAATAATATTTGAATTTAAAGAAGTTAATTTTTATAATTAAAAAATATAAGACATAACGAAAGTTGTTTCAGCGAACAAAATTCAAAAGAATAAAAATAAAATTTTGAAATCGAAATTAAATCAATAATTAAACAATTAGAAATAGTAACTTGGACGTTCTCAGAAAAACTAACTCTCGAACTGAAAGGCAGTGCAAATTGTTTTCAATATGGTGTAAAATTAACACATATTCGAAATGATGCTATAAAATCAAGTTTCAGAAGCACCGTAACATGGTTCAACTTATCAAAGTTGCAAAAAAATCGAGTGATATTGTGATTCAATATGCTACAAAAGATTTAATAGCGTAGGCGACAGACACAAATTCAATTCACAACAATTGTAAGTTAATTCAATTTATAAACGGTATATGAAACTCCCATCACAAAAATTTTTTGGCATCAAATAAAATTAGAAATTGGTTTAATATCTATCAGAAAAATCGATTGATTAATAATTTCTGTACCTTGAATCATGATACTGTGTAAAAGTGTTTTCAGCTGAATAGGAATTGAACCCTTTTTCCATTCAAGTTGAATTATGGTGTCAATTTTCCATTTTTATAAACGAGCATATTTAGTCACAAAAAAAAAACTTTAAACTTTTAAAAAAAGATAATTTATTTAAGAAAAATTTCGATTGTCACAGTTATAAAAATCTAATCTGTAACAAATGCGCATCTCAAAAGACAGAAGTATGAGAATAACATGTGAATATGAAACTTTTTGCTAAAAGACACAAATTAACAGTAAGAAATGTTAGTAAATGATATAGTTGAGTCTCGAATTGCAAAATTTTTTTTTACTGCAAAGTTCTGCAAATAAAACTGGTGTACTTTAGCACAAAGTGTACTTTTCACACCTTTCCATCTTAGAAAAACTAGTGCAACATCGAACCATAATACCTTGCAAAATTGCTGCAACCATTTACAACATGTTAAATTGAACCATGCTTATATTTAAAAGGCCTCTACCCTCACCATCTTGGGTCTTAAGTTAAATTTTTAATTTGAGTTCTCTTGATAATTTTTTTTTGTAACTAGCAAATTCTTGATGATGTAGTATTATTAGACAGCACAGCACCTTTAAAAAAGAGTAGAAAGTAAAGGGGTTGCTTCATTAGATTGGGTGAAATAACACTGATTAATCTTTAGAAGTTCTATGAATTTTTTCCAAAATTTAAAGCAAAATAAAATGAGGTAATTTTCGGTTTAGAGTAAGTAATTTAAAACTACACGTTTCTTAGTTTCTAGATTTTTAAAATCTCATTTTACTATAGCTTAAACTGATTAAAACTGATTTCGATGAAGCTGAAAAATTATTTTAACACTAATTGTATAAAAACAAAGATACTTATACAAAAAAAAACTAATAACAAGCAAACATTATATTATTTAACTACCTATCTAAAACTGTTGATTGCAGAATTGTATAGGAATAATTAGGGCTCAAAGAAAATTAATATATAATCTAAAATACCGCGCTTTTTATATCTCAAATTGTGATTGGGTGGCGGCCTTGCATTTTGCATGCATCCGAGTAAATGCATGCGAGTTTGCATGCATCCGAGTAAAATCCAACATAAGTTTATTTGTGAAAAATTAATAAAACGGATTAAAAGCATATTTAGAATTTTCCTTCACTGTCTCCACCTTTTCCACAAGCGAATTCAGTTGTGAGAGAAAGGACCCCCTAAGTTGAATCAACGGTATCATTTTGTCAAATTTAAGAAGGTTTATATTAAATGATAAAAAGGCTTAACTATGCAATGTATTAAAGCAAATTTGCATTCAGTTTAAAAAGATAGGGGCTTCCAATATCTATTTCTTATTTTTTTTTCAAAAAAGAATATGGAGTTTAAAATATATGAGTTTTAAATAATTTTAATTCAAATAACACAGGAGAGCATTTTTTTTCCTTGCAATGAAAAGTCCAATACAAAAAATTCGTAAGATAATTTTCGTTAGTGAAATACATAAACTATACACAGTAATTTTCTAACATAGAATTTTGGACAAAAGTGAATTTTGGAATTTTAGCTATACTAAAAACAATAAAAAATTATTCGCTGTTTTTTTAATCGGTTAAGCGAAAGAATCTATAGAAATCAACAAAAGTATATTTTAACGCTTAAGTTTCTTTGGATTAGTAATTTCATTAGTTCTACTTTCTTAAACTGTCAATAAAAGCTTAAGTGGAGGCCAACAAAATTGAAAAAAAAAATAGAAAAACAACAACATCCTGCATTTACAATAGATCAGATATGATCTAATAATAATTTTTTGTTTTCACTGTCTTCACTTTCTGCGTTTTCACTGTCACCTTCGCTATCTCCTTTTGCTTTTTTTTGATAATGAAAATTATTATTTAAAAAAAGTTAAACACTTAAAGCATTAGGACAATGCAATATTATAAATAACTCAATACAGGAAATAAAAGTGTTGTAACTCATGATCAGCCAACAACACCGCATAACTTTTAGAAGAAGTACTGGGTTTCATTATAACCTATTTCAAATTTCATAGTATTGTATCTAAAACCAATGTTACTTTCTTTCTACGTTCCTTTAGATTCTATGTATTTTAAGGAGCATTATTATGATTGCGTGCGCTTATTGACCTCTGATCCAGTAATTTTTGTGAAACTAATCAATTTGTTATATGTATTTACAACAGTCGTAAACTCAATATTCACGGGTGAACAATATGTTACTTATAGATATGGATTCTTAATTTGCGTTTCATTTTACTACAATTTAAAAAAAAGATTCTATGGGACCAATTTTGATCCTAGTTTATAATCTACAACATAAATATATTTATTATATATAATGAATAAATAATTCTTTATTAAACATTAATTTCAAATTATTTAGATACCTTCTTTCACTACGTTTTTCATTACATTATTTATAGTTATATACTGAACATGCAGATGATATTCTTTTCAGTTCTTGTTATTACGTCTATATTTTAAAATAATTGTGTATTGGATAATAAATGGAAATATGATTTAAATTATGCGCCCGTGTACTTATTTTTCACAGACAAAAACTGTCACTGTTATGTTTATAATTTTAAAAAATCACATAATTTCAAAAATATTGATTTTTTATTTAGTTTAAACTACTTATGGTGAGCAATATAATACATTAATTAGCATAAAAAAAATTGACTCATTTAAATTTTGTATGCTGTTCTAATATTCACTCGCTAAAATAGACAAATAAAAATAAGTTATTTCTTAAGTATCCTTACAAAAGAATCTGCTTATAATACAACTGTAAACTTTTTTTATTCTACTATTAGCTCCAGAGATATTCCTAAGTTCCATGAAAGAAAATATTTACATTAATTATTAGAAAAAAATTTGGATCACGATACAATTTTCAATTAATTTTAAACAAATTTTAGCGATAATATATTATTTATATGTTAACATAATTTCTACTCTTTACCTAACAGTAAATCGAATCAAAACAGACTTATTTCATCGCTATAGTTTCTACTTCGATTGAAAATCTCTATTATTCAATTTCATAAGAGCTTAGAAGACAATTTTTATACTGAATACATGATCCTTAGTATGCATGTAAAGCAAATTTTTTTTAATTGTTATATTTGCATATAAAGACTTATGTGTTCGTTACAAAGCACTCTTTATAAGCCCTGTTCAAGTTAAAGAAAATATTGCTCAAATTAGAGGAAAACATTACAGCGCTGCGTCGATTGTAACACAGTGGTAGCTAGTTCGAATCCCATCTTGTCTCAGATTGTATGTGTGTGCTGTCTTTCCTTATTTTGTGCCATCTGTATATCAATTAGACAAGGCCACGCTAGCTGAGCTTTGTAGGAATAAATAAATATGAATAAATAGATGCATCCAGGGTTACGGTGGGATTTAAACCTGCTATCTCTACACTTGCATTTTAGGATGTTGAAACAGCCCTGGTATAGTAATTTTATTTACCCTAGTGTAGTATTTATTTAGTAACAGTTAAGCTCCTGATTTAGTTCAACCTTGTTTAGAAATTTGTACAGTTACAACTGCATATTTTTTATAGTTTTAAATGTTGTTGGATGTTAACTTGCAGCTTACATAGGAAAAGAACACACCGACGAAAAAAAAAAAAAAAAAAAAACGTTTACTGCTCTGTCAAAATTACTGACTTGCTTAAAATTACCTTATTTTGCCGCATTTACTTCCTAACAGTATGGTAATAAAAGCCACGTATTTTATTGTTAATTTTACCAAAAAGTCATCATTACCAAAGCGCTTTGGGAAAAAATTAGCTGGTTTTTTGGAGTTAAAAATGGAGTCAGAAACACGGTTAATTTTACCATATTCTAGTAGTTTTGACCATAATTTTTTCTCAGTGCTGGTTGCCGTATTCTAATACCTCAGCATCAACAGCCATCTTTCATAATTATAGTGTTGAAAATAATGCATCACAAATGAATCAAAGTGTTGGTTACGGTTTAGGCATTGTGAACAGCGTAAACTCTAAAAATGTACATGTAAACCTGAAATTTAAATTAAGAAAAAAATGATTAATGAAATTAATAGTAAAATTATTGCGAATAAAATAAATAATAAAATATAGCTTTAAAATTTCCAACGTAAAGTTGGTCTTATTGTTACAAATTCATTTAAATATAACAACTTCAGAAATAGTAATGCCTCTGAGTATTTTTTTACTGATACAGCTAAAATAGTTTTACAGACTAAGCAATTCAAATTAATTAAAAGGAGTTTCAATTATTTTTATATTAAATAAAAGAATGTCTACTTTCGATCTGTTTACTACTTTGTCAATGTTAGTTAAAAATTATCAAACCATATTTAAAAACTCGTGCTTCACATTTGTTATGTTCCCGGTTTAGAACTTGTAAAAACGTACTATGACTTGAATTTGCTAAAAACTTAATATGTTAAACCATACTGAAAAATGTTAATAACCATAATATATTAGAGAATAGTCAAATTAAACATAAATTTGAAAGTAGAGGATAAATTGAAAAGTTTAGTAAATAGTGATGCTAATATTTACTCATGATAAGCGGGAATTTTCAAATGGTATTTGAGATGATCATCTCTTATTGATACAAGTAAACTACTATAAGGTATTTGTAAATGATGATTACATTGTTGGAAAGCTTGTAGCGGGTTAAACTATAATAGTGTTCTAACTTACTGCAACATTAAGAAGGTGCTATTTAAAACCGTACATCTCAAACTCGATTGCATGATATTATGGCGCAACTTGAGCAGAAACGCCATTCCGTTTAACTAGCTATTAAGATTACAGTAATTACAGTAATTCAGCATTTTATATCGTAATTAGACCAATACTATGCTTCAACGTTGAATGATTTATTTAATTATTTATTTTTGAAATTGAATATACAAATATTCAATTATAATTAGTGAAGTACATATTCTGAAAAGCGCTCATTTTTAACAAACAGTTAAAAAAAATTCACTATAAATTCCTAATATTTATTCTTTACAGTATAGATTTTTTTAAAAAACTTATCAATGAGTTTTTTTTCGTTTTCAATGTCCGTAAAGTGAAATGTTAACTTACTTTATTGTTTATAAATTAATTTCCTTACAATCGGCAAATATTTAAATACAGTCCAGGAACTGACTACGCCAGTAAGTTTTTAAGTTGGGGAAATTTGTTTAGTAGGGGAATGTTTAGTATATTATCTAAGGAAGTGATTAGGGCATGGAAGGACATTTACCAACTGGTGCATTTTTCGGTTATGTCACCCGCTCGTTTCTATGCTTCCAAGTGTGCATGTTTCTATGCTTCTACTATCCATATCTATATTTATTCTTGATCTATTTTTATAAAAATTGATCTGGTAAGTTTTTATTATAATTTATGTGTCAAATATCAGGTTGAACATCAGCGTGTAGGAGTTGAAAATTCTCGGAACTCTGGCCACTATGGCTTTGGCGTCATGAGATACACAACTGGGGTAGTATTTAAGTATTTTTAGAAAGATTTTTAAGCTCAAAAATCGTTCCTTATAAATAAAGACAAGTTTTCTTAACGTAACTTTCAGCGAAAAAATTCTCAAAATATGCCTTTTTTATTAACTCGGATGACGTCATCATTTGTATCTTTCAATTATCGGTTATTAATTTTATTTAAACTGGAAAAGAGCGAATCCTATAAATCACAATGTTATTTTTTTTAAATCCAAACTGAAAGATACTAATGCTGATTATATTTTATATAATCGCTATTAAAAAAGTTAAGAAATAATCTGAAGAAAAAAATACATAACATTCAGAATAACGAAACTGCACATGCCAACAACACAAATTAAGCTAAATTAATTGTGAATGAATCTCAGACAGTGAATGAACAACGAAATTTTGAGAACAGTAATTATGTATTCCTGATCAATTTGCAAACTGTAGCTCTCAACCTCATCAGTTGCTGTAATCGGATTTTTCGATTCATTTAAATCAGAAACATCTAAAAGCTAGCGCACTTTTTAGAACTTAATAAACATTTAGATAATATTGAAGAAAAATAAAAATTGTCTTAACGCAATTTCATAAAAGCAATAAGTTGTTTTGATTTTTTTTATTACATAATATGCTCGCACCTAGAAATATACAGTTTTGTAAATCCCTGGCAATTTGTTAGAGTAGAGATCATAATCTATTTTCAATGTATTTAATATCTCTTCCATTATGTCTTGTGAAATTACTGGTGCTATCAACAGAACACATAAGGGATCAGGATAAACCTCAAATAGGTTGCCTTTTATTTAATTAAATACTGAAACATTTAAGTCATATTTGCATCTAAGTTCAGGATTTGCTTCTTAAAAAACTCATAATTATGAATATTCGAATCATTAACTGCACAGATGCTGCGGGCAAGACTCTCATATCCATCCTGAACTTACTTACTAGAGTTTCAGTTAAGTCTGCAATGCACATTTAATGTCGGTACCTCTCATCTCATGTCTTACCTCTCATGCCAGTGTTAGTGATGGTGAGATTGCGAATCCTAACAAAGACTGCTTTGTCTGAGACTTCTCAGTCAGATGTGCTTTGCTCTCAAAGTGAGACATTCTCTGCGTACAAGAAAGCACTTACGATCTGAGGAATTTTTTTCAGTACTTAGCTAGTACTCAATAAATCGAATAAGGAATACCCTACACTTTGAGGGAGAGGGAAGAAATTCTTGTGACATTTAAGGTATGAATAGCTGTTCAAGCATCACCTGAATCCCGGGAAGCAGAATTTGTGCTAGGAATCTGCGGCACTGTCCTCATAAATCCAAATTTGTTGCAAACTCAACTCAAACAGGATTATCATCGTGAAAATTCTAACATACATGTAGCTAAATTTGCGAATACGAGGTCCTTAACCCCTTCCTTCTCGCTCTCGTGAAAATGACGGGGTGAGATTTCGCCCGCTATTTGTCGCTCCCGTGATATTGACGGGCTGGAGCGTTGATTAGTAGCGTGCCAATAAGAATAAAACTAATTCATTTTATTTGCCCGGAAAACATTTATTTCTCATTTTACACACCTGATGGCCGTACCAAGATATTTTTAAGGTAATTGTAGATAGATAGTTTTTATTTTAAACTAGTTACAGCACTAATCAAATACTTAATACAAATACAAAAGCCAAAAAATAGGCACTTTTATGACAGTTTTCTTGAAAATTAACCGATCGTTAAGGGGTTAAACATAAAAAAATTTAGTTCAAATTTAAGTTGAATTTTGTTCAATGATAGCAAAAAAATGAAATAGGGTAAGCTTGTAATCAAGTAAACAGTTAAGCTTGTAATCAAGAATAAAAAAAATAATTCTTTACATTTTCGTGGTATTCAGCTTTTTTAATTTATATTAGAAACAAGTTTAAATGTTTTCTAAAAATAAAAAAAGCAACCTCAGGAATAAGTTTGTGTGCTTTTCAAAATTAAAACGAAAACTTAAAGGAAAAATACTGTGCAGATGCAGTAATAATCTGCTATGTATGTATATGCAATGGCAACTTAAGTAAACTGCACTCGTTTGAAATGACAGAGTGACAGAATTATCAATAACGTCGTTGCGACTTAAACGTGACATCACTTTCAATGCGATGCACGTATTTCAGAAAAAAGTGAACGGAAATACGATGCTTGACTATCAGTGACTATCATAAATAGTAAATTCTATACTTATCTACAACATGTTATTTCGAATGTTTTGACTGTTTAAAAACATGGCAAAATCTTTAAATTTAGAGTGAAAAAAATCCCAAACGAAAATATTTGTTGTCGTTTAAGATTTTTTTTCAGGTAAAAAGGGTATTCAAGAATTTATTTTGGTTGGGATAAAAATTATTTTTTTTATTTTTGTCTTGAAGACCATGTGATTGACATGAAAATATTTTATAATTAAGAAAAATTTTACTGATGCAACACAAATAATGTCTTTTTTTCTGTATTTTCATTCCTCATATAGTTCAGATTTGTAGTTCTACAGAAGCAACCTCATTTCCAAAAGTTACCAAGATGGCAAGCTTAAAATTTCATATTTATGGCTGAATCTCAAAATTTTTTCAGGGACTCATAATTTTTAGGAAAGAAAGATTAATCTAATTTTTAAACTCACGTAATTCGTTTTTTAATTCTTATAAATAAATAAGTACTGATATAAAATAGAGCTTTTCGACTTCAATGAATGTAATACAATAATTATAATAATTAGAAAGTAATCCTCATATTTGAGTCATTACGAATTATCCACCAATGATGTTTCGAAAAAAATTCTATTTAAACTATTCGAAGCTTTCCTTCCTCTTTTGGAGGAAAAATTTATAATTATTTCCTAAAGACGAAACTAAAGATTTCCTAAAGACGAGAACACTTCTAATTTTATAGATTTAGATTCTTGACACTACAATTGATATATTATTTTATTTTATAACGGGCATTGGACAACTAACCATTTTTGAGTGTACAATTACCAATGTTCAGTTCTGTACACTTGTAATTTAGAACCGAACTCAGAATATAAGGAAATTCCTGGATCAAGCATTGATACAAACTAGCCTTAGTGGAGGACTTTTTGATGGAACTAATTTTCATTTGTGATATATGGAGAGGGAAACTTTGAAAACCTTCCACGGTTAGTTTGAAGGCAAGGGGATTATCCTTGATTCGTCTATCACTGAGTACATGTTATGCCAGCACTGTGGTCAGTGTGAGCTAGGAGCAGAATTTGCATCGACCAGTCATCGATGGGATTCGAACCTGGGGTTACCTCATTAGGAGGTGAGTGCTTTATTACGGCTCTACTATAACTGACACCGATAAAAATACTACCATGAAGTTGGAAATGTAACTAATGTAAAAAAAAGTGGAAAAGATTATGACATTTGATGAGTGGAAAGGCTTTTAATTTTTGCTTAAAAATATGTTTTGAAAAAAGAATAATGATAACCATGCATCATATGCGACAGCGAAAAAAAGATACCTTTTCCTGTACAATCCTTTTAGTTACAGACATTTAAGAGTTCTCAGTAAAAATTTGCAGTCAAAATTTACACAATTTTCTTCACTTTTGACGAATCAATTTCCTGAAAAATGCTTCGGCGAACGTAGCGTCAAATGGAAAAAAATATCTCTTAAATTATTCGAGGATACAGATATCGTCAAAAGCATTAGACTTAAAGCAATATATCGATTTAACACAATGTATTTGGTTGTACAACATAAAATGGTACTCAGTCAAAGCCAAAAATGTAATTTGGCGAACCTGCTTGAAAAGCGAAAGCACAAACACCTCTATCCTCCTGACATAGAAAACAAATGGTTTTAAAATCAGGAAAAAATATATATATTGAGATTTAATAAAATGTAATTAGATGACACATAATGACGGAACAGTGATATTTCGGTAAAAATCTCGTGATTTTGAAACGAAATGGTTCTTAAAAATATTGAAATACAGCTGGACGATTGCTGAAATAATTAGTATTGAGATAAAGAATTCCGAAATTTATTGTTTAAATATATACTGAATTTACAGTTTTGAGTACCAAATAATTAATACTGAAATAATTAACGTTTTAAGACCCGATAGGAGAAAATTCGTTCGCTAGCTGATAAGTTAAACATAAGGACCACACCTTTTTCTTAAGAATTATTTTTATTAAAGTGCTCCATTATAAAAAGGAATGGCATTTGTAGTTCCTTCCTTGAAGTATTAGCATATTTCATCCTTAAATATTTTCTTTACTTAAAACAATCTACTCAGTCTGCAGCTATCGCACTATAAAATATGGATATTCTAAATTCACGATTTTTTTTTTTTTTTTTTTTTGTCTTGGAAGACACTAAAGGCACTAAGCAGAAATGTGTCAAATTGAGGAAATTCTTATCTTCACTTGTTTGAGAATACCGATTTTCTCAAAACCATTAGACTTAATGCAACATATTCAATTTATTAAAAAATACAATAAAAAATAAAAGGAATATACTGATTCATTTTCATGATTCCTGATTAAGAAGCAGGAGCACTAAAACCTGCACTATCCTCTCCTCCAGTGTAATAGGATTTAAATTCAAATAGAAAAGTAAACTTTCAAGATAATCTCAGATGGCACACAAATTTTTTGTTGTTGAATATTTGACAATAAGTCAAAAATCAGGTGGTAAATTATTTTTAAACAGCTCAATAATTTCTGAATCATTGAAAATAAGCCTTTAACTTTGAAAGTATGGCGAATATATAGTCCAATATAACTGATAAATGAGTGTCGTATTACAGAAATAAGCAGAAAGATATTCCACTATTATGTCACGCAATTAGTCACGAGCAAAACTACGTTTCATAGTTTTATTTGGATTTAGCAAGACATAACATTGGATACAAAAATATCAAGATGTTTAGTGCGCAAGGAAAAAAATTAAAAAAAAACGAAACATCCTGAATAACTTTTGATCTAATAATTGGATTTTCACATACAATCGTTCGAGGAGGACCTCAAATATGCTAATTAATTAGTGCCTTTTCAACAGATTATGATTTTCCAAAACAAAATGTAGGATGAAGCCACAATCTGGAAAATATGGCCCTATTAGATTGATCAGAAGAGTGATCGAATTTTAAATAATTATTTTTTTTAAAATTTGATTTCTCAGGAATAATTCAACCGATTTCGGTGAAATTTTCGGTTTTCCCCTTTAAATTACGTTCCTTAAAATGATGGACAAATCTGTAAAATTTACAATTCAAAATTTTTTGACCATTAAAAAATAAATAATGAGAAATAATA